>NW_022196904.1:109117520-109119803 GCF_008632895.1 Mastomys coucha
TGACAAATATGACATGTAAATAAAGAAAATATCTGAAAAATTTTTTTAAAATAATTAAAAAAAAAAACTATCTACCTAAAATACCTACAATAAAAAAACAAAACAAAATGATATGTGGACTTGTGTCCACACATAAAAGAGAAAATGCAGACACTAAAGCCTGCAGATGCAGGGAGTGGTCCTTCTCTAATTCTATCACTCACAGCTGAGGCAGGAGGGTCAGGAGCTGAAGGTCAGTCAGACTGAGAGATCCTACTTTGGAAAACAATCTTTCCCCCCCAAAGAGAGAGAAGACACACTGACTTTTAAGCTTGCTACTGATACTATTCACACAGTATGAAATATCACAGACTTTTCCCTGTAAACACCACAGGCGTTGCTCGAAGAAACTCCATTTTATGCTAGGCATCCATCTTTGTACCCACTAGCTGATGGTCTCTGCCTCCAGTCCCTGGTAGGTAAGTTTCCAGCAACTCTTAGGAGTGATTCCCACCTGAAAATGCACACCTGTGACTATCTTCTTGCTATGATGTGACTGCTTTTATGGCTTCCGTAACAAACTTAATTAGACACCGTAAGGATTACTTTGGGTCACTGTGACCACTTGGCAGAGCAGACCAGTTTTTGCTTGCTTGTGTAGGTATTGGACGTTTTCACCTTTAAAGAATCCTTCCCATACCCCTCCTTCACAGCATGCCTGAAATTTGGCTTTAAAGTTGTTATCCTGCTAGCAGCTAATCAATAAATCCTTTAATTATAATTGGTTTGAGTCTGTGGTCTTTCCCCAAGGGTCATGAGCTCCATGGCATCATGTTATTTAAACAAAAACCATACCCAGAGAGATGAAGTTTAAACACCGTTTTGTAGCTTCCTGTTACCACTGACAACATTCTTGTGTCACATATGGTCATTGTGAGGGTTGGGTACCCACATGTCACATATCACATATACTGACAGTTATGGTTGTATTACATGTACTCATTTGACTCTATACTCATTTTAAGGATTCTATAGTCACTGTTTAGATAAACCAGTGTTTATTTAACTGCTCCTTCCTTAATACATGCTAAGTGGTTTCCAGTGTTTCATCATTTAAATAGGATGATTTTTTTTTGAGACAGAGTCTTGCAAGATAGCACAGGCTAGTTGAGAATCAGAGATCTTTCTGCCCACTTCTTCCACATGGTGTGTTTACAAGTGGGTGCTCCCATACTGGTTAACACAGTGGATATTTTTATATGTCTGTCTGGCTAACCCTTACTGTAATTCCTAAAAGTATATCTCACGGGTCAAGGAATATTGTAATCTAAGAACAGGACATCATGTAATACTTAGGCATTTATAGGCCAGGACCCTGAGGCCAAACAGCCCTCCCACACTTTGATAATTTAATATCAGCAGAGAATTCAGATTTCCAGAAACTGGGTCTCTTTGGCATCTCTCATTGCTCTTTGAGATGCCTAAATATGTTCAGCGGTGTTCCCTGACAGGTGAATACGGTCAGCAAACTATGGGCAAGCTTAGGGTGGCATTTGAAACACTGGTGCATGTGTTTCCATCCTGGTATGTCTTGAAGGTAATCTACACTTGTCTACCTGAGGTATCAGTACAGGTTATAGTCACATTGTCCCACTGCCTTTGGCGTCTCATTAACATCATTCCTGGGTCCCACTCAACAGCCACTCAATCAGATCCTGGTGGGTGGAGGCTGGGAGGTTATCTCAACAAGCACCACAGGTACTTGTTATAATTATAAAAATCAGGAAAATACCTGGAGGGAGGTGAGCGTGGGAAGGAATGGTCACAGTGGTTCCTGTCTGCCTGGTAATGAAAAGAGTGGATCAGTGCCTGTGGGGGAGGGGATGCCTGGGGGAGGGGATGCAGGACAAAATGCAATCCACTAGGAATGGACCCACAGAGCTGGGAATGGGTTTTGAGAGCAGAAGCTTGATTACAAACAGCAACTCGTTCTGAGTGTGTTTCCCTTAAAGCGGCATCTTTCCCACAAATGTGAAGGCGACTAGGTCCCATGAAGGCTGACTGTAACTAGACAACTGTAGCTAAAGAAACCTGCACCTGGGGCTGTGGAGGCACCAGTTGAGGAGGTCAAAGGTCAGTATGTTTAACTCACCACCCCAGGCCTTGCTCCTCCTCCCCCCAAAACTCTGCCTTCTCTCCTAAATATAGTCATCTCCTGAGAGGCTCTGACAGTACTTGACTAATACAGATGTAGAGGCTCAAAGCCATCCATTGAACTGAGTACAGGGTCCCCAGTGAAGGAGT
>NW_022196904.1:109120131-109130862 GCF_008632895.1 Mastomys coucha
TTGTTTCTTTGTTTTTTAGAGGGGAAACTGGGAAGGGAGAATTTACATGTAAATAAAGAAAATATCTAAAAAAAAAGAATTGATGCTTTAAAAGAGATCACACCTGGGGGCTGAGAGGTTGTATAGAGGAGCTGAGAGGTTGTATAGAGGATCTGAGGAAGGCCCCTCTCTGAAGCTCTGTGGAGACAGTGTGTGGACCAGAGAGCAAATACATCTGCCTCTCCTGACCCAGACTGTGCCTGCCTGAGGCAGCCACTGAAGAATGGCCCTGGGTGAAGGAAACAATATTAAGAATATTGCTCTGGAAAGCCTTGCAACCATGTACTGGGAGCACACGTGCTCTGTGCAGCCAGCTTTGGAATGAGGAATAAGACCACACTCTTGTAGGTCAGAAAATCTAAAATCTTCACAAAACTACAGATTCTCAGTAGTTCACAAGGCAGTGAGCTCTCTTTCAAGTGTGAATTTTCCATGTTCTTTTCAATGAGGCTTTAAAAAAATTTTTTTAATTGCTATTTATGGCCACAGATTTTTCTCCTCTGGATGCTTCAGTTTCCATCTGAGTATCATGAAGTCCTTCCTCTCTTTAATCTTTTATCTTTTATTCTTCTTTTTTTCAGGGACTTTGAAGTCTGTCCTATGTATGTGGGAATGCCTTGGGTTTTATTGTTCCCTTATCGGAGCCAATGCTGTCCTTGTTATAGTTCATACAAGTATATAACACTCTATAACACTCTATAAGGATTGAATCTCCTGTCACACGTTGTACAGTCAATTAAATTATGAATTACACCTTGAAGGAGAGACAACCACGTCAGCTTCTAAGAGCAATTCTGTGAATTCATCAGAACCATGGAAAATGATGTGCAAAGTGGAGTTTCAGAGGCACATGCTTCACATGCTTCTCTGGTTTGCTTTTATAAAAGGGAAATTCGGGGAGGTGTGTTTCTCCCTATATGAGTCAGTGTGTGGGTACATACTGAGTGCTTGCATAAGAGTCTAGACAGTTCTGCCGAGTGAATAGTACCCTGCCCCCTGCCCCAAGAACACAGTAGAGTTTACAGCTCTTGTGGTTTCATTGGGCGTTTGCAACTATGGTCAGCTCTGATGTTTGTTTGTTTGTTTGAGACAGAGTTTCTCCATGTAGCCTTGGCTGTCCTGGAACCAGCTCTCTAGACCAGACTGGCCTTGAATTCTGAGATCCATCTGCCTCTGCTTCCTAAGTGATGGGATTAAAGGTGTGCGCCAGCACCACCCAGCCGCTGATTTGTTTTGAATTGATTTTTCTAGGTTTTGGTGATGGTGCTAGTGGTTGTTATTGTTATTTTGAGACAGGATCTTGCTGTATAGATCAGACTGTAGCTCAGGATATCCTTAAATTCTCAATCCTCTTCCTTCAGCTTCCAAGTGATGTTTACCTATGTGCTGCCACAACACCTGGACCTCTCCAGGTTTTAAATAATAAGTCCTATTCCCGCTGGGAATAGGAGGAGATGGTCAGAAGAGCGAGCATGTCCTCATGGCTTTTTCTTTTCACTTCTGCTTTGATTGAATCAAGTCGTTTTCATTGTTGCTGACCTCACTGTAAAGTTTGGTTTCTATTTGAGTGAGCTAGAGAATCAAAATCTCAGGGATCACAATTCAATGTTGTGTTGCAATGCCCAAGAGAGTGGCTGTGAACATTGGGCTCTTACACAAGTCTAGCTGCCTATCATAAAATGAAGATAATGAGTCTTAAAGAGGTTCAGAGATTTGCCCAAGGTCATTTACCCATGTTAGTGTAAGAGCTCCAGGGAGAAGCCTGGCCTCCATATGTCCCTTTTCATTTGTTTTTGAGTTGTTTCTCTCTGTCTATTTCTCTCCCTCCCCTCCACTCCTCTCTCTCCCTGCCCTTCTCCTTTTCCCCTCTCCCTCTTCTTCTTTTTCTCCCTTCTCTCCCTCTCTCCCCCTCTTCTCCCTCTCCCTCCTCCTTTCTTTTCCACATGAGATGTGTTTTAAAACTGTGCCTTTCTTATAGTTCATGTAGTTTTAAAAGTACAAGATGGCATTAACTAAAATTTAGCAGCCCGAGATAAATGAAAAATAGAATTATGCTAATATGGATTAAAATAGCTTTCAAATATCAAATATGAATTTAACTTGGAAAGTAAGCCAGTGTCAGCGAGAATGTTCTTTCATATTCCATGGCAGCTACTCCAACAGCCTCATATGTTAATTCAGGGTCCACATGGAACCTTTAGGAGGTCTAAGTTGAATCAACCTTTGACCATAGTGGATTCAGAAACAAACAACAGGACAAAGGTTGATCATCCTCTATAAATGAAAGGTAGGGTAGCTTTGATAAGTAGAGGTCAGAGAAAACTTAGTAGTTCTTCACACACACACATATACACATACACATATATACACACACAAATATTCACACAGACACAGACATACACACCCATACATTCTTTTTAAAGGCTGGTTTATGAACAAAGATTAACTAAAATACTTTACATAATAAACATTAGCCTAGATACACTGTTGGTAGTAACTAGAGTGATGGCTAACACAGTAATGGAGGAAAGGTTTTCTTACCAGTGTAGTATATTTCTTTTAGTTTATAGGCTACAAAATACAGTTGTTCCTGAGTATTTGTGAGGAATTAGTTCTAGGACCTTCTGCTTGCCCTTTTATTTGCCTCCAAAGATGAGAAAATCTTCAGATGTTCAAGCTCCTTATACAGTGACCACTTGCAGTTGTTTAGTATGCAAGTCTCCCAGTCCTGTGAGTGTGTGTATTAACATAATCTTGTCCCATGTAGGACAAGCATTCTGATGTCTGGGAGGTAGGCAGGAGTGAAGCCAATGGTAACTACAGGAGTCTTTATGTCAATGCACAATATACATGAGCTGATACCTAGAAGAGAGCAGACCAGGTAGGATGTGATTGGTGTTAGGGCTATTGAGGGGACAATATTCATGAGTCATTTAAGGCAGCTGAGGAGATGGCTCAGTGAGTAAAGTGCTTGCCTTGCAAGCCTAAGGGCCTAAGTTCACTTTCTAGAATCCAAATAAAAAACTAGATATATAGTCTGTCCTTGTGACTCCAGTGCTGGGCAGAGATAGGTGGTTCCCTGGGGCTTAGCAATCAGCCACCCTAGTGTAACTGTCGAGCACCAGGTCCCAGTGAGAGATCCTGGCTCAATAAATAAATAAATAAATAAATAAACAAACAAACAAGGTGGATGGCTCTTGAGAAAGGACATGTAAGGTTGACCTCAGGGTCATGTGCACCCTACCCATCATGCCCCTATACACCATAAGACAACAAAAAGGTGGCCACAAAAGTGACCTGATTCTGGGAGGTCCTAGGTTCAATCCTCAGCATCACCAAGAAAGAAAAACAATAACAACTAATTATTGTTGTGGCAAGATGGCTCAGTGGACAGAAGTGCTTGCCAATAAAGTCTAGCTTCCCGAGTTCAGTCCTTGGACTGTGGAAGAAGAGAAATGATTACCGCAAGTTTTTCTGTGAACTCTAGTATACACACAGACACACACACACACACACACACACATACACACACACATACCATATACACAATAATAATTTTAAAATGCTTTAATTTTTATTTATTTATTTTTATGTGTATGATGTTTTGCCTGCATATATGTATACCATGTGCATGCCTGAAGTCTTTAGAGGCCAAAGGAGGGTGTCAGATCCCCTGAGTCTGGAAATGCCTGTGAGCTGCCATGTGGGTACTTGGAATTGAGCCCCTCTCCCCTAGAAGAGCATTCAATGTTCTTAAACACTGAGCCGTCTTTCTATCCCCTAAAAACAAACAAAAACGTTTCGATATCCAATTTCTTGAGCTCTTTATATATTTTGGATATTAGACCTCTATTGGTTATGGGGTTGGTAAAAATCTTTTCCCATTCTGTGGGTTGCCTCTTTGATTGACAGTGTCCTTTGCCTTATAGAAGCTTTTCAATTTCATGGGGTCCCATTTATTAATTGTTGACCTTAGTGCCTGTGCTATTGGTGTTCTTCTGTTCAGGAAATCCTTTCCCAAGTCAATGTGTTTAAGATTGTTTCTCACATTCTCTTTTATCTGTGTCTGGTTTTATGTTGAAATCTCCTATCCATACAGATTTTAGTTTTGTGCAGGGTGATAAATATGGGTCTATTTGCCTTCTTCTACATGCATCCACCCAGACTGACTAGCCCTTTTAGTTGAAGATGCTTTCTTTTCTCCCAGTGTGTATTTCTGGCTCCTTTATAAAAAAAATCTGGTGTTCATAGGTGTGTGGATTTATGTCTGGATCTTTGATTTGTTTACATTAATTAACGTGTCTGTTTTTATGCCAGTGCCATGTGGTTTTTATCACTCTAGCTCTGTAGTACAATTTGAGGTCAGGGAGGGTGATACTCTGGAAGGTCTTTTGTCATTCAGCATTGCTTTAGCTATCCTGAAAGTTATACTCTGGAAGGTCTTTTGTCATTCAGCATTACTTTAGCTATCCTGGATGTTTGTTTCCATGTGAAGTTGAGACTTGTCCTTTCGAGGCTTGCAAAGATTCATGTTGGAAATTTGATAGGGACTACATTCACTATGTAGATTGCTTTTGGTAAGATGGACATTTTTATTATGTTAATTCTACCCTTCCCTTGTGCATGGGAGATCTTTCCATCTTCTGGTATCTTCTTCAACTTCTTTCTTCAAAGGCTTAACTTTCTTTTTATCATGTATGTCTTTTAACTGCTTGGTTAGAGTTACCCCAAGATAGTTTGTATTACTTGAGGCTATTGTGAAGGGTGGTGTTTCTTTGATTCATTTCTCAGTCCACTGGTCATTTGTATATAGGAGGACTGTTGAATTATTTGTTTGTTTGTTTGTTTGTTTTAGTTAATCATATATCCAACTAGTTTGCTGAAAGTGTTTATGAGCTGTAGGGGTTCCCTGGTAGAATTTTCAGGGTCATTTTTGTATAATATCATATTATCTGCAAATACTTTGACTTCTTCCATTCCAGTCTGTATCCCCTTTGATCTCCTTCAATTGTCTTATTGCTCTAGCTAGAACTTCAATTACTGTATTGAATACATATGAAGAGACTGGGCTGCCATGTTTTGTTCCTGATGTTAGTAGGATTGCTTTGAGTTTCTGTCCATTTAATTTGATGTTGGCTATGGGCTTGCTGTAAATTGCCTTTATTAAGTCTAGGTATGTTCCTTATATCTCCAATCTCTCCAGGACTTTTATCACGAAGGGGTGTTGGATTTTTGTCAAGATGTGCTGGGGCAATGGTGGCATAGAACTTGTGCGAGTGGCCAATCAATGTTTAACTTGAGGCCCAGGTACACATGCATAAAAGGGAACCCATGACCTGCACTGCCTGGATAGCAGGAACTAGAGACTGGATAGCCCAGAGACCTAGGGTAGAACCAAACATGCCAGTTAATAAATAAATAAATAAATAAACAAATAAATAAAGTGATTCCTAATGATATTCTGCTGTACTTATAGATCAGTGTCCTGTCCAGTTGTCTTTAGAGAGGGTTCCTCTGGCAGCAGATGAGAGCAGGTACAACCACCCACAGCCAGAAAGGCCAAGTCTAAATTGGAGGTCTTCATCAGGTCCCTCCTCTTGGAGATCTGGAGACCCCATCGAAGAGAGGGAGGAAAGAGTCAGAGGGGATGGAGGACACCAGGAGAACGTGGCCCGTCAAATCAACTAAGAAGATCTCATATGGACTCCCAGAGACTGAAGTGGCAAGCATGGGGCCTGCATGTGCCTGCACCAGCTCTCTGTGTGTGTTATGGCTGGTAACTTGGTGTTTTTGTTAAACTCCTAACAGTGAGAGCAGTGTGCCTCTGACTCTAGCCTTCTCTTGGGATTCTTTCCTTCTGTAGGGTTGCCTTGTCCAGCCTCTATCTGAGGGCTTTTGCCTTGTCTTACTGTATCTTGTTTTGTCATGTTTGGCTGTCCTTTCTTGGAGGTCTGCTCTTTTCTGAAGTGAAGATGGAGGAGGAGTGGATCTGGGAGAAGAGGAGAGGTGGGGGTGAGGCTGGGAGGAGTAGAGGGAAGGAAATTGAGGTCAGAATATGAGAGAAGAATCGATTTTCAATTTAAAATGCTTTTATTTTTCCTATTAATGAAACTTATAGTTTTGTTTGTGAAATTTTCAGGATGTTGCAGGTTTTCAACTAGGAATGGAGAAAGGTCTTACATGCTGTCTTAGAGTTTTATTGCTGTGAACAGACATCATGACCAAGACAAGTCTTATAAAGGACAACATATATTTGAAGCGGGCTTACAGATTCAGAGGTTCAGTCCATTGTCATCAAGGCTGGAACATGGTAGCATCTAGGCAGGCCTGATGCAGGAGGAGCTGAGAGTTCTATGTCTTCATCTGAAGGCTGCTAGCAGAATACTGGCTTTCAGGCAGCTAGGAGTAGGGTCTTAAAGCCCGCACCCTCAGTGACACACTTACTCCAACAAGGCCACACCTCCAAATAGTGCCCCTCCCTGGGACCAGCATATACAGTCCATCACACATGCCTAGGCTCTAAGCACGTCTCATTGCCACTTTAACATCCTCATATGAAATCTCCGTATTAAAGGAATATTGTTTCCATGTAGGTGACCTTCACAGCTCATTTTGCCAATTGTGCAGGAATTCCTCAGTTTCAGCTGCTGAGAGAGTCCAGAGGGAGGGCTCCGGTCCCTCCCTTCATCCCCTAACGTCCCTGTCTTTCTATCCTGCCTCAGTCTTGGTGTGGATGTCCTTGTTTTATTGAGTGTTCATCTCTACCTTCTCACCAGAGGCTTCCATGGGTTCCCATTTCCTTTCGTTCTGATGTTAAACATCCAGCCTCTGGAGTAGGTCTAAGGTCTGGCAGGGCTTTGGGTTACAAAATGCAGCTTTTTGTCTCTCTCTGATTTAGCTCCTGCGCTTTTTTTTTTCCCCTTGTGGCTTTTTAAATGAAAGTTCTAGTCCCTGGAGTTGCACCTCTTGCCTGAAGCTGTCTTCAGTGATAACAGCACTGTATTTACCACGACAAAAATGAGAAAATGAAATGAGAATGGAAGATTGTCTGGCCTATTAGTGTTAGCGTTTTTTCATTATAAAAAAAATAAACTGTTTAACTGATAAAAAATATGAACTAAAGCAACTTTTTAAAAGGCATCTGGCCATGCTTCTTGAACCCCCAGAATCTGTGTGTGAAGTGGGCTGGATGTAAAGAGACATCTTCGGTATGGTGAAAACTGACAGTTGACTAAGTGCCCACCAGAGTAGGATTACAGCCTGGGACAGAGGAGGCTGCAAGGACCTGGGGAGTCCAGGTGCTGTTAAAGCTCAGGCAAAGGTCATTGCTATGCCCTTCAGCTTTTCATCATAAAGCCAAATATCCAGAGTCTATTAAATTTCTTCAATTTAAGGATTAGTGTTTTGCTTACATAATATCTTTAAAATCCTACACCCACTAAACTAAACACACCATGTTTATACCACCAACCCAGGGCATTTGGTTTCCAGCCAAATGGAGACCATGTGGATTGTGGCCAAGATGCTAGTTCATCTAGTTAGCAGCTGCAGCCCCTCCTTGCTAAATTCTGAGTCAGGTGAGTCAGATGCAGGTAAGCTTGGTCCCAAGAGACAGAGGCTTAGCCCACAGAGGCCAGCATCAGCAGTTGCAGGTGAAACCCGGGAGAGGGGGTGCGGGGGTGGGGTGGGGGTGGGCAGGGCTTCACGTTCTCTCTGGTTCTACTTGTTTTAGGTTTGGGGCTTTCCATTCTCTTCATGGCTCATGTGCAGTTTCCTCTCTCAATGGCTGACTTCAGTCATAGCTAATACCAGGTGCAGAAAAAAAAAAAAACAAAAACAAAACAGTCTTAGTGATAAATCTGTTATTCTGGTTCTCCCAGAAAGGTCTGCTTCTGTGCTAGCCTGACTTTGGAACTGTTTGTGAGCCCTGTAGTACAGGTGTGGACCTGCAGACACTCAAGGTCACCATTGATTGTTTCTGCAGTTTATTTAAGCTTTGAGTGAGGGCTCAGGTCATTGATTTATACAAATAACTCACTCGTGGAAGAATGCTGTTGATTGAAATCTCCAGGCCATAGGGCCAGTGAAGGGAAGGGGGGAATATGTCCTGCTAACAAAGCCAGCTCATTCATTAGAATTTAAATTCATTGCCCTTGCTTAGACTAGCCAGTATTCAAATTTTAAAGGATTTGTTTTTTGAAGCCTTTAGAAAACTCCCCACTGTTACAATGTATGCCATCTGGGATTTGGCATTTATAAAATGTGCTATTAAGAAATGCCAAGAGATTCCTCATGTAAACCAGATGGTACAATAACAATTCTGTCTTTATTTTTTCTGGCAGAAAAAAACGGAGCTTTCAGTAGCTTGAGACTTACGTGACTAAATTAAGTCCTATCAATACTTGCAGGGCATTACAATTTCAATAGGCCACTTACCCACCTAAATATTTTCATCAGTGTTTTTATTTGCAGAAGGAAAAACAAAAATGAAAAGACAATGCTTCCTCTTCATTGCTTGTCTGTGTTTAAAAGCAGTGGGATAGTATCACCAGTGGCCTTCACTGCACGGGATGCATGTGTTTTAAATCAGCAGCGGAGATGTGGAAATCTCTTTTGAGTAGGGAAATCCCACCCCACATAGTTCAGTTTTCTTAGTGTCCTAGAGAGAAAAGCAACCATTTTCTGGGCAAGGCATTGGTTATCTTTTTTTCTCAAGATTTCACAGAATTCACAGAAGCCCAGTTCATGTACGGAGCTAGCTGCTGGCCATGCTGTCTCTTGCCCTGGCCTGGCTCTGTGGATTTTCCATGCAACAAGGGCACTTTTGTTATCCCTTTAAGTCACCTTTATCTCACTGCTTTCATTTCCACTAAAACTCCTAAGATCCTCATTAGGTGGGGTAAGCTTGTTAGCAGCTGTGCTCCTCCTCCCGGGTTTCTTTCCCTTTATTTCACAGGATGTGCTTCCCCACCAAAGCCCATTTCTTCTGTAATTAGTCATGAATAGTAATCAGTCATGAATAGCCTCAAAGAACAAACTGGGTCTGCTTTGGAGACCAGATCGCTTAGATACAGAGGCCAAACTCATTACTGGAAATATGTGTTTCTAGGCCACCCAAGTCCATTTAATTTCTTTCCCAATTAGCTACAAAATACATTTTCAAAACAACAAAGGCGTTTGATTTACATTTGCTAACATGACTTTCCCTTGGGAATAGATTGGAAGTACTAAATACCACTCACTCATCTTTGCTCCCTTTCTCTTCCATGCACAGGGTTGCCAGGACTCTGTTTCATAGACAGAAAGGTAGATAAGTTCTTCATGTGTGTACTGGCTCCTCTTGGCCAAGATTGGACTCCACCGTAGATGAACTACCAGGTCAGCACAATCCACTGTCACAGTCAGGCAGTGGCTGGTGTGTCAGGCACAGCAGCTGAAGCTTAAGCACATTGGCAGGTGAGGGTGGCCAAAGGTTGCTCTGTGGAAGGCAGGTGCTCAACATGGTGACTAGATAGAAAGTCTTTCCAATACCTCAGGAGTGGGAGTTCTGGATAACAGGCCACCTCCCTGGAGTGTTAAGGAGACACAGGGCAGTGACATCAAGGAGGCACATGACCCTGGCAGGCAGGAGAGTCCCCTGAGGTGAGCTGTCCTAGTGTTACTGCAGTGTAAAGAGGTGTGGTGATAGGGTGTGGCTCCAATAGGAAAGAAAGTAGAAGAGAACTGTGACCAAGGTCACGGCCACATGCCTGATACTTAAGTTTCTCTTTTCCACTTTGTGTATAGGAAATCTTCTCCAGCTTTCCCAGAACATGGACAATTAACATATTTGAATAACTTCTGCTCACTTAATTTCCTTACAAAACTTTCTGTTTCCCATTCACTTTATTTTCTCTGAGGAATAAGGAAATACACCAATCCCCAGACTAAAGTTCTCTCTCCTCTTTAATGTGTAAAACCTTACTTTATATTTTAGAAGGAACTGTTCTCATTCTGTCTTTCCTACTATAAAATTGTTTGCTGGTAATATGGTTACAAGTGACAACCTTCAATTTCATTCATGAGGAAATGGAGACTCAGCTGGCTAACTCACCCCAGATCTTAAAGCCACAGGTCTTCCAGCTTTTCTCAGTCTCACCCCAGGACAGGGAATGAGGAGGAGCTTCACTGCTGTTACAAAAATAAATTGAGTTTCTACCCCACCTTGGATCATTTAGTTCCCAGATAAAAGACACAAAATGTATAATTTATAATAAGCCTTAATAGCATTAGAGCTGAGCAGATATAAACCCTATATGCTATTTTGTTTACTTCCCTGTCAATAACCCTGAGATATGAGTTGCCATGTTCCACCTGGGCCACTCTTACTCTGACTGGCTAGCCCTCATGGCCACTTCTCACAATCCCTTTCCCCATGGCGTCTTCATATCTCTTTACTCTCCTTTCTCTTGTCTTCTCATCGCCTTTGCTTCAGACTCTAAGCCCAGAAAACAAAGCCCCACCTACCTCTTTTCTGCCCAGCCATAAGCTGTAGGCATCTTTACTCCAACAATAGTTTTAAATGAAGAAGCTGGGTTAAGTAGCATCATTTGGTGTACTTGATTTCTTCACCCCTGAAGCAACCAGATCTTGGGGGGTGGGAAAGCCGGCCGGTGTGTGTGTGTGTGTGTGTGTGTGTGTGTGTGTGTGTGT
>NW_022196904.1:109130948-109180534 GCF_008632895.1 Mastomys coucha
GGGGGGGGTGGGTGTATTTAGCATTACAATACATAGCAACAAACCAAACCTCAACAATTCCCCTTTTTGTCTAAATAAAAAGGCTCTTTCTCCTTATAATAATAAATGGCACACAGTAGAACAATTATGAAAATTACTAGGACAGAGTTACATTGAAAAAGTTCAGTCTGTTTGTATTTGGCAATTTAGGAGAAAGTATTCTATCCTATTTTGGTGAGTTCAAAGTTCTTTACCTACATTATATTCTGTTCTAACTTGTATTATTAAATTAAAAATATTTTAGAATCTAAACAATTCAAGCTTATAGTAAGACTGTGACTATCTGGTCTTCAACCTCATCAGAGACATGAGAAAGAATAAATATTACTTGAATATGCAGGAAGTACAGGGACTTGCCTTCCAAATTATAGAAATGACAGAGACTGCGGACTATCTGGTCAGTCTCCAGTATTCTCAATAACGTTTGAGCGTCTATCTTTGGCCTTCTGCGCCAGAACATCTGACAGACCTTCTGTGAAGCAGGAATCATGCAGGACTTGCTTACCATGTCTTGGTAGAGTTTGGCAGTTGGGTTCCCTGCATCCATTTGTCTTTTCTGGACAGCATTCTGTCTACAGATGAACTTAGGGCTTTTTTGTTGTTGTTGTTTTGTTTTTCCCCCAGTGGCTATCTTAACACAATTGAAGCAACTTCATGTGGAAGTTTTTGATGTTTATCATCCTTTTTCAAGTTGAATGGGGTACTGCCAGGAGTTAATATGTCTCAATATCAAAAAAGATCTTAATAAAATTATGTTTAAATGCTATATCCTGTGAGTCACTGAGGTTTTTTTTTGTTGTTGTTGTTGTTTTGGTTTGGTTTGGGTTTTTTGGACCATCTATCCATTCATAGCATATCTAAATAAACAAATGCTGCCTGTCTCTAGTGTCTCTAGCTACCTATTATCTGTTCAATCCAGAATGTATACTTCTGTAATAATCCTGACTAGTATCTAACCTGACAATGAGTTTGATTGACTATTAACTTGTATTACTTGATTATTCTAAACAGTTTGTAATAGCAGTTATTAAAAGGAATGGGACTAAACCTTGTACTTTTAAATAAGTTGAATAGGAATAATACCTATAGAGGAGTTGAAACATGCATACATTATTTGTAACAATATTAATCTTAAATTTTGTTTTTTGTTTTTGTTTTGTTTTTTAGAGACAGGGTTTCTCTGTGTAGCCTTGGCTGTCCTAGAACTCACTCTGTAGACCAGGCTGGCCTCGAACTCAGAAATCCACCTGCCTCTGCCTCTCAAGTGCTGGGATTAAAGGCGTGAGCCACCACTGCCCGGCTTAACCTTAAATTTTGTATCAATACACAAAGATTTATACCAATGAAACCTTTAAATCTGTATCAATATATAAATTTGTACCAAAGTAACAAAAATAACCTTATTTGAGAATAGCAATAAATCTAAGTTGAAGAGTAGATTCAATAATCGACCTTTTTTATTTTATTACTTCTATATGATAATTCTATTCCCTCCTTTTTCTTTTCAACTCCTGTGGTTGAAGGATTCTACAGAGCTCAGAGAAAGGGTAGGCCATGCAGAAAGCAGGAATTTATTAACTCTTTTGAGGCAAGGTTTTGCTATTTAGCACACTGTGCTGGTTTGAATATGGTTAGTCCAGGGAGGGGCACTATTAGGAGGTGTGGCCTTTTGAAGTAGTTGTGGTCTTGTTGGAGGAAGTGTGTCAAACTGTGAGGGTGGGCTTTGAGACCCTCCTCCTGACTGCCTGGGAGACAGTCTTCTGCCTGCCTGCCTTTGGATCAAGGTATAGATGTTTTTAGCTCCTCTAACCCCATGTTTGCCTGGATTCTGCCATGCTTCCTGCCATGATGATAATGAACTGAACTTCAGAACTGGTAAGGCAGACTCAATTAAATGTTGTCCTTTATAAGAGTTGCCTTGGTCATGGTATCTCTTCATTGAAGTAAAACCCAAACTAAGAAACCCCCCTCCTTTTGTCTAAGAGAGAAAGAAGGATAAATAAAAGGAAAGGAACGATGGAAATCCCTGAGTCTAAGTTCCCTGTTTCAATTTTTTCAAGACCTGTTCAAGACCACAATTATTTGTAATCATCCCCTAAAATGACAACATATTTATAATTCATAAAATGACCAAAATCATCCACCCCAACTTAAGGGACTAGGAAAAAAGTCTTTTTTTACAATTGCCTCTTGCTGAATTGGGGCAAAGAATTCCTGTTTGGGGGTCCAAAAGGAAATTGAAAAAATGGTTATGTCAAAAGAAAGCTAGCTGGTATCATTTGTTGTTTAGTCTCTACAAGTTTATTAAGTGAAGTCCTGACTGGATCAATCTGAAAGGATGGATGAACCAAGGTCATCTGGGATTAACAGCCCTTCCTGAAGCTGTTCTGGAGGCAAGTCTCTGGGAACAATATCAGTCTGAAGCAGCATCAGGTGCCCCAGTGTCTTAGTCAGGGTTTCTATTCCTGCACAAACATCATGACCAAGAAGCAAGTTGGGGAGGAAAGGGTTTATTCAGCTTACTTCCACATGGCTGTTGATCACCAGAGGAAGTCAGGACTGGAACTCAAGCAGGCCAGAAAGCAGGAGCTGATGCAGAGGCCATGGAGAGATGTTCCTTGCTGGCTTGCTTCCTCTGGCTTGCTCCCTCTGGCTTGCTCAGCCTGCTCTCTTATAGAACCCAAGACTTCCAGC
The DNA here is from genome assembly GCF_008632895.1 of Mastomys coucha. NCBI lineage: Eukaryota > Metazoa > Chordata > Mammalia > Rodentia > Muridae > Mastomys > Mastomys coucha. Next base: position 109,133,682 of record NW_022196904.1, read on the forward strand.
CCAGGGATGGCACCACCCACAAGGGGCCCTACCCCTTTGATCACTAATTGAGAAAATACCCCACAGCTGGGTCTCATGGAGGCACTTCCCCAACTGAAGCTCCCTTCTCTGTGATAACTCCAGCCTGTGTCAAGTTGACACACAAAACCAGCCAGTACACCCAGCATCCCTGAGGGTGAGTCTTGCCAAGGGTGCTTCCTTGGCCTTCAATTCTGCAACATACAAACCTTATAAGCAATATATATTTTTAAAAATGCATTCATATGCAAATGTGCAGTGCACACAAATCAAGTAAAGATAATTTTCTGCTCCTTGTTTGAGCAGGTGAAAGATATCTGCCTTTCTTCAGAATTTAGTTTGATCATATAACCAAATTGCAATATAAATTTCTATTTATGCATATGAAAGGATGGCATGCAATGGTAAGTTAGGACTCTGTAGCCAATAGGACGTTTTGCTGTGTGTAGCATTTAAGTCTCAGTTGGTGCCAGGGCTGTTCCCAAGTACAGGATTACCATATATAGGTTACCTGTTCTGGTCTTGATTTGTTTCTTCTTGTCTATAGCCAAGATCCTCAGGGAGTCTCCCTCTGTCAAATCTGATTTTTATAATTTTGGATGGGATCCAAAACCTTTTCTTCTTTCCTGTTGACATAAGCATAAATTCTCTCTTCCAACATAGCACATCCTTTGTCCATCATTTTGAAGTCATTAGAAGTATAGACTGATTCAATCCAGCAGCTTCTTTTCTATCTAGGTCTGCTGTATTTTGACCTCTCTCAAAGAGGATATACCATAACATCATAACCATTGAACTTATAACCACCATCATTTTGATGGTTTAAAGCAATTAAAATAATTTAAAACAATATTATTATTTGTTGAGACAGGGTTTCTCTATGTAGCCTGGGTTAATTTGGATTTACTCTGTCGATTGGGCTGGCCTCAAACTCACAAAGAACCTATCTGTCTCTGCCTTTGTCTCCCAAGTATTGAGATCAAAGGTATGAGTTTATTTATTTAGTATCTATGTACCTTTGAAAACATTTACATCAATTCCCATTTCTTTCTTCTTTTCTTTGGAGATTAATATCTATGTGGATTTATTTATCTTACCCTTTTCTCTTAATTTAATATCCTTGTCTGTATTCAACTTTATTAAAATTCCCTTCCATTGAGTATATAAGCATATTCCCAAGCCACATTGTATCTGCTTAGAGGTTTTGGCCTGGGCCATGTGCCATGTGCCAGGCCAAGCAGTCACCAGTTTCCCCATGGGAGTCCATGTCCAAAGAGACCAGCTGCTCAGAGTAGTGTGGCCTTTATTTTATGTTACTTTTCATGAGCGGCCATTACTCTTTCTGTGGGAGCCCCACATTTATGGAGACTTTGTTGGCTGCTCAACGTAGCATGCTATTTTATTTATATTAGTTTGCTATAGTTCTTGGCTGTGGGAGGAATGCAGTCTGCTTAGAGAGGCAGGACTTCACTGGCTTCATTGCAGAGCAGAGGCACTCAGTGTCTGTCCACTTAGGTTCCAAAGCTGTCCCTCCACAGCAGAGCAGAGCAGTGCCCAGGAAGAGCCCAGGCTGGCATTTGAGTCTGCCAGTAGCTCATGTACTCTGCCACCTGGCACATTGTTGACTTTGGGGATTGTATCTTAGTTTACTCTTTAACCGCCTGGAATCATGCCCTCCAAACTAGCATGCATTCCAACCCCTGTCAGAACCCCACAAGGCTTAGGGAAAAAACAGACACATAGCTAAGTAAATCTCTCTCCCTGCCTTCCTAGCCACTATCCCGCCTTTTATCTCAAAGGGTCAGTGTCTTTTATCTGGGAATCTGAAATCTTAAATTTGGGTTAAGAGTAAGTTCTTTCCCCACAGAGGGTGCCAAAATGTTCTTGTAAAAATTAATGGGGTTTTTAACCCTACTTTGTATCATTTAGTTCCTAGATAAAAGACACAAATCTTTATATTTATAAAACCTTTAATACCACTAGAGCTGGGCAGATATTAGCCCTCTAAGCTGTTTTGTCTACTTCCCTGTCAATAACCCAGAAATATGACTTGCCATGTTCCACCTGAGCCACTCTTACTCCATTTGGTCAGCCCTCGAGGCCAGTTCTCACGATCGATTCCTTACCCCATGGTGTCTTCATCTCTCTTCACTCTCCTGTCTCTCCTCTCCTCCTCGGGGGTCTCTCCTCCGACCCCAAGCCCTGGGAAACAAAGCCCCGCCTACCTCTCTTCTGCTCAGTTGCAGGCTGTCAGCATCTTTATTCAATCAATAGTTTTAAATTAAGGAGCAGGGTTACATAGCATCATTTAGTGTACTTGAGAATTTCCTCATCCCTGAAGCTACCAGATCTAGGGGTCCAGTATTTAGCATTACAGTACAAAGCAACAAACCAAATCTCAACACTTCATGTTAGAAGGGTTTGTTTCTGCTTCTTCCTCTTCTCCACCCAAGATTTGGTTGGAGATTTGACCGAGGGGATGTCAGAGGGTACCAGGGTCGTTGCCATTTAAAATATGAGTTTTTCATTCATGGGTGAGTTTAAGTGGTAAGAATGGCTGAAGCCAAGCACCTCTCCTACTTCCCACCTTCTTGCCTTCGGTTTTCATTTTTTTTCTCCTCCTCTCACCCTTCCTCCTCCTCCTTCTCTTCTTCCTCCTCATCTTTCTCTTTCATCCTCTTCCTTTAGTAACACTTATTTGATACAAATTTGTGTGCATGCACAGGCCATGGTGTATTTGAGGGTGTCAGTCCTCTCCTTCCACCCTGGGGATTGAACTCCGGTCATCAGGTTTGGCAGCAAGCTCCTTAACCCACTGAACCATCTCTCACCAGCCCTCACTGCATCATCTTTATTCCCTACCTTCATTCTCATCTGGACCCTCTTCATTTTCTTCTTCATTATCGTTAACTTTATCTTCTGATAGCTGACTCTCAGAAGATTGACAGTTAAGATCATATTATAAATAATTCATCTTTTTGTTGTTGTTGTTGTCACTGTTTTTTTCAAGACAGGGTTTCTCTGTGTAGCCATGTCTGTCCTGGAACTCACTCTGTAGACCAGGCTGACCTCGAACTCAGAGATCTGCCTACCTCTGCCTCCCAAGTGTTGGGATTAAAGGAGTGCACCACAACTGCCCAGCAAATAATTCATCTTTGAGACTTTTCTCTGGTTATATTTTTTTCTGTTACACTATACTAATGAATGCAATTGTGTCTAAATTACAGAGGCTTGTGTAAAACTGAATTGAAGAACAATCTGTGCTTTCTTTTTCCCCTAAAATATCCAGTTATTCACCCCCACCCTCTCCTTAAAACAAAACTTATCTCTTAAAGTTGAATAACGCTGTCCTTCAGGTAGCTTCTACAGCTTCTACTGATGTTCACATAGAAACTGGAAAAGGGAACCAACTCCAGTGACCATCAGTGTAGTGACTTACTGTGAAGAGCCTGTAGAAGGGAGCTGTGCACTTGTGCAGAGGAGAAAAACAGGAAACCAACTCCAGTGACCATCAGAGTAGTGACTTACTGTGAAGAGCCTGTAGACGGGAACTGTGCACTTGTGCAGAGGAGAAAAACAGGAAACCAACTCCAGTGACCATCAGAGTAGTGACTTACTGTGAAGAACCTGTAGATGGAAGCTGTGCACTTGTGCAGAGGAGAAAAACAGACTTTTTTGGAATAAAGGCTTGACCAAAAGACTTCAGCTGAATGCACAATTACTGACTTCAAAAACTGACCATCTGTACATCAGTCTAGTGAAGATGTTTTATTTTTAACAATGTGGGAAAATACAGTGTGCAAAGGAGGGGGAAATGATAAATGATATGTTTTTAAATCAAAATGCTAGAGAAATATGCAAGGGAATATATATACCTAACATATTTATAAAACTTTTTGTTGGATTTGTTTTTATTTTATAAAGTATGTGTGTGGGGGTGTGGGGGTGTGGGTGTGGGTGTGTGTAAAACCATTCAGGCATTTATTAGGTACAAGATCCTATAATCCTGTAATTACTGGATAAAGCCTGATAATTGTATTTAAATCTTTTATATCACCACTATTATTTATTGCCATATTAGAGTATATTAGAAATCTCGCTGGGCAGTGGTGGCACATGCCTTTAATCCAGCACACTTGGGAGGCAGAGGCAGGTGGATTTCTGAGTTTGAGGCCAGCTTGGTCTACAGAGTGAGTTCCAGAACAGTCTGGGGTATACAGAGAAACCCTGTCTCAAAACAATAAATAAATAAATAAAAATAAAATAAATAAAAATAAAATCTCACTGTAGTTATGCATTTGTTTTTTCCTCTTTAAATTCTACTTAATTCCCATTTCTATTTAAAGGATTTATTAATAGGTATATGTTATGTGTACTTGCTCATCTGGTGCATGTGCCATGCTATGTGTGGAAGTTGGGGGACAACTTGTAGGAGTTGGTTCATTCTATCATGTGGGTCCTAGGAATCAAACTCAGGTCTTCAGGCTTGGCAGCAAAAGACTCTATGGACTGAGCCAACTCCAGAGTCTTTGTTATTGAGTGTCTTAGTTACTTTTCTATTTCTATGATAAAATGCCATCACCAAAACTACTCATAGACAAAGGAGTTTATTCTGCTCTTACAGTTTTAGAGGGGTAGAGTTCATGGATGCAGGGTAGAGGCAGATGTCTGGAGCAGTGGCTGGGATGCACATCTTGAACTACAAGCAGGAGGCTGACTAGAAATGGCAGGAGTCTTTGAAACCTGGGAGCCCATCTCCCAGTGGCATACAGCTTTCAACAAGGCCACACCTTCTAAGCCCTCCCTAGAAAGCTACCACTGGGGACCAAGTACTTATGCTCCCAAGGCTTCCGAGGGGCACCTCTTTCAAGTCATCACTTTAGGTATATAAAAGCTCAGAACTATTTTTTTTCTCTAATACAAGTTTAGCTATACCAATTTGTTTTAAAATTCATATTTACTTGTTATAATTTTTACTTTTAGTCTTTCTGCAATTTTATGTCTTAGCTTCATCTACTCATATAAAACATGGTTGGATCTGTAACTGATGGACTTGAGTCATTTAATTTTAGGTTGATTTCAGACAAACTTGCAACTTAGGTGTAACAAACCCACAAATATTCTCCTACACTCTGCCCCAACTCCCATCTTATAAATTTTGGTCGGTTTCCCCTTTCATTCCATTCCAAATAGTTAAGAGAGGACTTATATAGAGACTGTATAAAGGACTCTCATGATCCATTGATACTATCTTAACACAGAACATGTGAAAGAGATTCAAATGCCAGATGCAGGAGTGGCTGAAATGTACTTGAAAAGTGCTGGTGGGGAAATGCAAATGAAAGCCACAGTGGTGCTATTTCACACCCACTGAGATGCCACAAGAAAAACAGGGTGTCACAAAGGTTGGCAAGGGTATGGAGTAACTGGAACCCCTACATATGATACCCCTGTATGATGCGAGATGGTCTAGCCACTCTGGAAAGTGGCAATGTGCGTGTGCGTGTGTGTGTGTGTGTGTGTGTGTGTGTGTGTGTGTGTGTGAGAGAGAGAGAGAGAGAGAGAGAGAGAGAGAGAGAGAACATGCATGTGCAAGTGTCCCGTACATGTGTGGATACAAGAAACAGCCTCGGGTGTCAGTCCTTGTTCCTCATTTGAGGCAGAGGCACCTGTTCACTTTTGTATACTCCAGGCAGGTTGTCATGTGAACTTCCAGGGATTTTCCTGTTTTTAATTACTCTTCTTGAAATAGGAGCTGGGACTACAGACAAGTGCTTCTGTGTTTGGCTTTTTATGTGAGTTCTGGGCACTCAAACTCAAAAGGTAAGTACTTTATCTTCGAAGCCAAATCCCTATGTGTGTGTGTGTGTGTGATAAAACCATCCCTCATGAGCCGATAATCATATATATATGTATAATAAAATACATGTATATATGTATAATAAAAATATTTATAAAAGTTTTAAAAAAAGAAAGTGCTGTTTCCTTTTTGTGACACTTTCTACACCAAGCTTTTTTTGTGGCATTTCCTGGAGAGTGACCTGTTTGTCTTCTGCCCTGTCAATCAGCCTTCTCTCCTCCACATTATGGTGAAGATTTCACAGCTGTAAATTTACTAAGAGCTTTCATTTTATATTTCAAATGGCTAAATCAAGTTGTACAAATTATACCTCCAAAAATCTACTAAAACACCCCTTGTCCCACATTAGTGAACTTAAGCAGTTCTGAGTTTTTTGAGATTATTTCCCATATTCTGTGCCTGGGTGGTCAGTATCACATCTGACACTTGTTAGTGGACACAGTAAAGATTAAATGTACTTCACCACACTCATGACAGACACAAAAGGCCTCAGCATTTATGGTCATGGTTGGTCCCCAAAGGGACGGTCCAAGTCCAGGACTGCAGGCCTTCCTGGCTGCCTTCCAACCGGTGAGGCTACAGTGAGCTTTGGCCTGGGAGTGATTAACCTGTCACTGATTAACCAGCCCAGTTGGAAGACAGTGCTACCAGCACTGCCTAGACAAAGACTCCTACCTGGCCAAGCTCCGGTGGGCAGAAAACATGTCTACCCGCTATCACCAAGCAGCGAGTGACAGCTACCTGGAACTTCTGAAGGAGGCCACCAAGCGGGATCTGAATCTCTCAGATGAGGATGGCATGACGCCCACTCTCCTGGCAGCCTACCACGGCAACCTCGAGGCCCTAGAAATAATCTGCAGTAGAGGGTGAGTGACTCCTGTTAGAGCGTCCTGGGTGGGGAACGCCATACTGGCATCGAGAGTCAGAGATGTCCACATCGACATTTTACTTCTTTCTAGGCTCCCTAAATAGTTGGCTTTTAGAGAAAGAGACAAGACTAGGTACGGTTTCTTTTCCTGTGAAAATAGCCATTTAGAAGTCACCCAGGCAGAGGGGTGGGGTAGGTATTGTAACTATATGCCCTGAAAATCATCTCCATGGAATTTAAATGGTTAACTCTTTAAAAAGAGGTCACCATGCTTTTTTGGTTCAGTTATCCTTCTTGGTTAGGACATGGCTTTATTTTACGTTTTCAATTGTGTCACAAAAATCTATCTTTTATGAGCACTTGGCCTTGGTATAAGCTCCTGGTTCTTGAATGGAATTTCTGGCTTTACAGGCTATAAAATGAGTTTTCGGTCCATCTTTACACACACACACACACACACACACACTCACACCCATCTCTTACCTTTAATTTCAAGTCTTTGCTAACTCTTTTATTCTGCTTGTCCTGCTTATTGCTAGTCAGGGTAGGCAGCTCCCACTTAAGATGAGGAGAAATGGAGCAAAAGAGGAGTCTGTGGAAGTGGGGTTGGGGAGAGGAAGGGAGGTAAAGAGGAAGAGGGCCAAGTGACTCCAGTACAGTGCATACTTAGCATCTGGCAGGTCCACCTCTCCTCCTTCTCTCCCCTTCGTACTCTTACTCCTTTTTCCATTCCCTCCTCCTCTGATTCTGATTCTTATATATTTTTGGTACTGCCCAGATGGTGCCGATCAACAAAACATCCTGGTGTTCTTGTGGCAATCAGATCTGAGAGGGGAAGCCAAGCAATCGGCTTATGGTAGATGTGACAAAGTCTGTGCCAGGGAAGGAAAATTAAGCTGGTATTAGAAAGACAAGGAGCTGGCTAAGGCTAAGGGAAGTATTCCCCCCCCCCCCAAGGCAGAAAGCACTGTGCACTCCGAGGATGGAAGATGTTGAGTTTGGCTGGACTTGACCTGCACAGGGACAGACCTAAGCTGTGAGACCAGACTATCAGGAGCCTTCAGAGTTCTACTAAGGACTTGAATCTTCTCCTGAGAGCCTAGAAACCATACCCTCTATTTACAAAGGAACCATCCAGATAGATTTATGCTTATGAATATTGTTCTGGTGATTGTACAGAGAATGTCTAGGGACATTCAAGGTAAAGTGAACTAGTGTGGTGACACTGGGTGTGGGTAGACACGGAGATTTGAGTCACAGTTTGGATGTCAGACAGTGATTGGATGTGGCAAGTAAAGGAAGAAGAGGGTCAAAATCTATGTTTGGATTAAACAGATTGTAGATATGGACACCTCATTGAATTGAGGAACATATCAGAAAGCGCACGCCCACTCCCTATATTGAATCTTCTGAAACTTTATTCAAAATAGGTCTTTCTTTTTTGGAGTTAATGTCTCAATTTTGTTACAGCAATAAAGTATGTAACACACTTACTCTAATTTACAAGGACACCTTAGTATTATAATCAGCAAATTTGATACATAATTTGTTTCTTTCCTGCTAGTTTGCAGTGTTGTGATGATTATTCTCCCACATAAGTCCTTGTCCATATTTTTTTTTTCAAGTGTAAATCCTCAGAACTGAAGTTTTTGTGTCAGTTGGCCTGCACTTGTGCTATGATGACAAAATACCTCAGGCAAGGTAACTTATAGAGGATAAAACCGATTCTCATAATTTTAAGAGCAGCCAGGAAGTCCAAGATCAAATTGGCAAGAAGTCCAGTGCCTAGAGAGAGATAGTCTCTGTTTCTATGATGGCTTCTTATGGCTGCCACCTCTGGGGAGGGCAAAGGTGAAGCCCTCACACAGTAGGAGGAAGAGAAGGTGCAAGCAAGCAAAATTATGAAAAAGCAAGTTCCTTCCCTTCATAGGGAATCCCTTTTACAAGGTGAAAGGCAGGTTCCTGGTGAGGCTGAGAATGCCAGCTCTGACCAGCCACTACATTTCCATCTGCGTGTCTGTAACATTGCCCCGATTTTATAATGGGTTCTTAAATATTGATTTATAAAATTGGCTTTCAAAGAAGTGTGTGTGTGTTCTGTGTGTGTGTGTATGTGTGTGTGTGTATGTGTGGTTAATGGCAGTGTCAGCATACCAGGGTGCACATGGGGAGGTCAGAGGACACAGCCTTGGTTGTCAGGCCTCCACTTTCCACCGTGTTTTGAGAGCAGGTCTCTTGTTGCTCACAGGTTAGCTGGCCCATGATCCACTGAGGACTCTCCTGTCTCTGCCTCTCATTTTGCCAGAGGAATGCTGAAGAAGCCTTTGGTTTGGCTTTATGTGAATCCTGGGGGTCTGAACTTAAGGCCTTAGGCTTGTACAGTGAAGACAGTGCACCCATATTGCTAGCATTCTGAGCCAGGAAGTTTGTGAGCCTGATGGTAGCCCTAACTTCATAGTAAGTCCCTGACTCCAAAACCTTTCATATGCTTGATATATAGTATGACATTTTAAATACATCTATGTTAAAGAGCGACTAGACCAAGCTAATTATATGATACCTTGTACTTATCTCTTTTTTTTTTTTTTTTTTTTTTGAGGCAGGGTTTCTCTGTATAGCCCTGGCCACATACATAATTGGATACATAATTTGGTCTACGAGGCCACTCTGTAGACCAGGCTGGCCTTGAACTCAGAAATCCGCCTGCCTCTGCCTCCCAAGTAGTGCTGGGATTAAAGGTGTGCGCCACCACTGCCCAGCTTTTTTTTTTTTTTTTTTTTTTTTTTTTTTTTTTTTGTACTTATCATTTTTGTGACGAAGATATTTAAAACAGCTTCCTGGCAATTTTCAAGTATGTAAATTGTTTCTTGTGTAGTCATCCCATTGTAGAGTGCATTGCTTGAAATTCCTCCGTTTAATGGGCATTCTGAATCCCTAAACCTGTAACACCACACTTTCCTCCCTGCCTTCAACCACTGTCTACTGAAGAGACTTTTATAGGTTCCATATTGTTTAGATCCACATTTGAGTGAAACTGTGAGGTATTTGTCTTTTGGTGCCTAGGTTATTTCACTGAGCATAACGTACTCCAGGAGCATCCATGTTTCCAAATGCAGGACTGTCTTATTCTTTAAGGCAAAATAATATTCCATTGTACATATGTGTGTGTGTGTATAAGTATATATGTACATATGTATATGAATATATGCGTGTATGCAATTTAATTAGTTACCTATTCATGACACTTAGTTCCTTTTCATTTCTGGTTTTGCCAAGGACTGTTTAACTTAGGTCGTGGAGTCAACAGGAACAACCTTGTTCGTTCAGCTCTGTCCACACCCTCACACTTCCTTGGAATAAGTTCTTTAAAGTAGAGCAGTGGATCTGGGCGTTCCCTGATAGCCTGCTAAGCAAGCTGGGCCATAGTATGCTTACCTGGCACTGCCCTTTCCTCACGATCCCACTGAAGACAGACAACTGACAGTGTTCAATCACTTCCTGTTGGTTGGGCAAACACTGGCAGTATATGATTTTAATCGGCATTTTCTTCATTATTATACGTATAAATAATTCTTTTTTGTGTGTAGAAAAACACTTTTGTCAGAATTATTGTTTTCTGAGAACAGCTTTACACATAGTCAAAATCAACTTCAAAAGAAGAAATTGGAGTGGGACAGATGCCTAGAGTGTTGTAGTTTAAGCAAATTACTCACTTAACAACAATAACAAGCCCACTTAAAAAAGTATTGCTCAAAACTATTGCTTAACTAAAAATCAAGGGCAAAAGATGGCTTATTTTAAAATTGCTTCTGAGAATTTCTCTTTTGGGAAGAAAATACCAACACTACATTGAATCTATCCCAAAGAATCCATAGGATATTGGCATTAGATTCTGCCTATCAAACAAAGGGGGGTGGGTTGTTGATGGTGGAGCAACTGTATATAGTGATTTTACTGAGAAAACTGAGCCAGGAAACCAAGTTTAGCAACATACACTGGAGAGGCAGGGATAGCAGGAGCTCTGGGACTTTTGGGGCAGTCAGTGGAGCTAATAGGCAAGATCTAGAGATCTAGTTTTAGAGAGATACCCTTTTTCAAAAAGAATAAAAAGTAGAGAAGCAATTGAGGAAGAAATCCATGTTAACCTCTGCCCTCTATGCATATGTTGTGAAGCATGCACACATGCACACACACACACACATACACACACACAAACACAAACACATGCACATACATGCACACATACCACATACATGCACACATACCACATACATGCACACACACACACACCACACACATACAACACATACAACACATACACACAAGAGATATGTGAGTCAGGCATGGTGGTGTATATCTGTAATCCCAGAAATCAGAAGACTAAGGCAGGAGGATTCTAAGCTGAAAACCAGCCTGTGTTACATAGAAAGACTCTTTACAAACAAGCAGGGAAGAGAGTAGGATTAGATTTAAAAGAAATTTCATGAAACTTGACAATAATAATTTTTTATATCAATTGGAAAGTTGTCATTAAGGTTCAGATGCACTTCTTGACAGTTTCATTTTTAAGTCTGAAATTCTACAGTTGAAATCTTCTCTACAGAAGTCGCACCTCTGCCCCATCTCAGGCTTTCTTCCTCTAATCTTGAATGGATTGCCAAGGACCCACTGAGATGAGAAAGCTCACTGCATCCTGCCTGAGCATATGGGTCTCCCTCAGACTCTCAACAGCCTGTTACTTCCTGCTACGACTCACCCTGCCCAGCACTTTCTTCTCTGGCTTATGCAAACCAAGGATAATTCAGGCAAATTTAGGCAGTGTGTTTTTGTTTATGTCTCGGTCACATCTTGGCCGTTTTCCAGCCCCCTTTGAAGTCTAGGTTCCTTAAGGGGTCCTTTGAAAATGGTGTTCAGTAAGTAAATAAAAAGTGAAACCATGTGTTTGGGGATGAAGAACTGTGCTCCCCAAAGATTCCACCATGCCAATGCTGGAAGAGGGGGGTTGCCTTTGATCCAAAATAATTCAATTGGGCTAACTGGCTAGAGCCCTCTTAACAGAGGCTGACGAAAACGGCATTATTTACCATTTGCTTTCCTTAGATTCAATTTCATTTTCTTTCCTTCCTTTCCCCATTTCTTACCCATAACTCTGTGCTATCTGATGTCCACTGATGTCCACTCTGGGTTCCCCACACATGCCATGTGATATCAGCCATCCCTGTCTGTGGCCATGCTGCTCTCTGTGACACAGGCAGCCCACCTATGGCTGGACCTAGTCCACAGTGGGTTTTCCTTGGACTTCACTGTGTTTTTGCTTCAAAGTTGAGCCAACATTAAAAAAAAAAAAAAAAAAAAAAAAAAAAAAATCCTTGAAGTTCTGGTGTTCAGTCTTCATTTGGAAAATGGATGTGGGTAACACTGTTTCTGCCTTGTTAGGGCATAGCCAGAGCTGCCCCACTACTGCAGCTTCCAGGAGCTTGATCTTCTCTTGGTCTTGAGGAAACAAACTTGGTTTCTGTCAGTTGTGTGTCTTTGGTCAGATTTCGAGGTTTTGATTAGAAACTACAGAAGATAAAAGAAAAAAAATGTAGGCTTCTTCTCTAGGAAAAATCAGCTTATTGGGTCAATAGAGAATTACTACTTGATAAATAAAATGAGTTAAGCAAATACTTAACTACAAGAACAAGGCTGGTATGGGGGCTTATATCTGTAACCCTGGCTCTAGGGAAGATGCTGTAAGAGGTTCACCATAAGTTTGAGGCCAGCTTGGACTACACAGTGAGTTCCAGCCTGTCTGAGATGCAGAATAAGATGCTCAAAAATAGAAGATAGATAGATAGATAGATAGATAGATAGATAGATAGATAGATAGATAGATAGATAGACAGATGGCTCAGTGGGTAATGGCATTTGCTTCTCAACCTGATGTTTTAAGATTGATCCCCAAGTCCCACATGGTGAACTGAGAGAACTATGTAAGTTGCCCTCTGACATCCAAATGCACACTGTGGTACTCATGCCCAAACATATACACACAGAAAATAAATACATTTAATTTTTGAAAATATTTTAAAAGATTAAAACTTTCACAAGAGTGTCACAGTAGTAGAAAGAGAAAATGAGAGACACAATAGGTAAACATGGGCAGGATTGATCTGAGGGGTGCTGCCTGTCGGGCTGGAGGTGTAGCTCTATGGTAGAAGACTTGGCAGGCACATATGAGGCCCTGTATTCTACTCTTAACACTGCAAATATAAAAATGGAAGTGTGCTGCCTGTTAGCATTATTCAAAACCATTGCACCCTTCAGAGTCTCGCTTGACTCTCGGGGTGATGATTGGTTCTCAACTGAGTCAAACAGAGGTTTACAGGGAGGAGACCCAAGTCTGAGTCATCAAATTGTGCAATTCTGGTTTTGCCACATTAGCATAGCCACAGCAAACCTGTGAATCACCTGAAGATCTTGTCAAGATTCCAATTCAGTAAGTCTGGGTTGGGCTCCAAATTCTGCCTTTTGATAAAACCATAGGTGGTCTGTTGTTGCTGTGGCTACTGCTGCTGTTGCTGACTACATGTTTGGGTCAAAAAACTACCCAAAGTAGAATCAGGATGGTATATTATCGACCTTTGCAAGGGTATGGCCTTTTTTTTTTTTTTTTCGGTTTCTGTTTCAGCCTTCCCACCAGCAGTGGTAAGAGGTTTTCTCAGTTCTCCTCCCTCCTGTGCTTCAGTAGGGTCTGTACTTGCATCTTAAGACTTCAGAGGACATAGAAGTTCTTTTTTTTTCTGCTTGCTTTTTCTTCTGTTTTCCTCATTTGACTAAAGAGAGGGCTGAAGTGTTGGCTAGAATTAGCTCTCTCTAAGTCCTCAGAGAATACTGCTAAGTTGTCGGGACAATTGAAAGCCAATTAAACACAGAAATTATTGAAATCACATAAACTTACAACTGAACAGATTTTACTGAAATGTAGCCCTCAATTTACCATTTTATAGTTGGTTCACTATTTTTCTTTGTATGTGTGCTCTGAAGTTACACATGTCCATGATATTGCTATGATGGAAATAAAATAGCGGAGTATTACATGTGTCTTCCAGTCTCTGCATCCAGTGAGGTGATGTGGTAACATGAAAATTTTCATGATGAGTAAATTTATACCATCGTAATGCTGTAAATCAGGCCTTTGATTTTATTTTTCCTGTGAATGAGCCCATTGTTAAAACATTTACCAGTATGTCATTGGATGACATTCTTGGCTTTGGGGAATTTTCTAATTAAGCTCAATTAGAAATAGGCATAATACTATATTTCCTTTCTCTTAATCATTATGACCCAACTCTGACCAATGAGATATGCAAGTGACAGCTAGAAACGTTTCCGGGAAGCTTTTCTTCTAAAAGGGAGGCATAGGGTAGGGATGGTTCTTTCTCATTCTAGCCATCTGGTATCTGGCTGTGATGTAGCCAAACTTGGCAGCCATCGTATGTCAACATCAAGGCAGGGTAAACATGCATTTTGTTGGTTGTTTTTTGTTTTTCTTTATAGACCTTATCATCAGTGAAAAAAATAATTTAACATGCACCTTTTATATTTTCTTCTCTAGTGGGGACCCTGATAAGTGTGACATCTGGGGGAACACCCCTCTACATTATGCAGCCTCCAATGGCCACATCCACTGCATCTCATTTCTAGTCAACTTTGGTGCCAACATCTTTGCCCTGGATAATGACTTGAAGTCTCCTTTGGATGCTGCTGCTAGCAGGGAGCAGAAAGAATGTGTTGCTCTCCTGGATAAGGCTGCCACTGTGCAGAACACCATGAACCCCAAAAGGGTCACTAGACTGAAGGAACAGGCTCTGAAGAATGCTAGGAGGCAGATGAAAGAGTGTGAAAGGCTTCAGGAGAGGCATCAAAACAAGATGGCGCGCACATATAGCAAGGAGGACTCTGGGACGCTTGCTTCTTCCCATAGTACCTTCTCTCGGTCATTTCTTTCAAATACTTCTGCTGGTGGATTTGGATCACTGTCTAAAGGCATTAAAGATACCTTCAAGATAAAATCTAAGAAGAGTAAAGATACAGCAGAGCAGGGAGGGAAGGATGGCAGAAGTGGGCAGAGGCCTGTGATGGAAGTGTTCAGAGAGGAGGAGGAAGACTCATTTCCAAAGGACTTCAAAGAGAAGCTCCATTTCTCAGTAGAAGAAGCCAGTGATGTACAACACGAGTCTATTCTCAACCGTCCAGGTCTAGGAAGTATTGTCTTTAGTAGAAACAGAATAATGGACCTTGAGTACATGTCTTACAGCGAGAAGGAGTTGGGGTTTATAATGCCCCGTAGGCTGTTCCAAAGACAAGAAGCAGAAGGAACAGATGAAGAAGAGGAGGAGGAGGAGGAGGAGGAAGAGAGAGAGGCAAACAGGGCTGCAGCTGATCTTTCTTGGGATGAAGAAGATGTAGAATGGGAGGAAGATGCTGTTGATGCCACTCCATTGGAAGTATTCTTGCAGTCTCAGCACCTGGAGGAATTCCTTCCCATTTTCAGGAGAGAACAGATTGATCTAGAGGCCCTGCTGCTTTGCTCTGATGAGGACCTTCAAAATATCCACATGCAGCTGGGCCCCAGGAAGAAAGTCCTTAGTGCCATAGACAAAAGGAAGCAGGTGCTCCAACAGCCTGGGCAGTTGGTTGACACCAGCCTCTGATGGAAGGCATTGATTAAAAGGAAAGCTTGAGCCTGGGGTTCATGCTGAGTTCCCTGGAACCACCCCAAAATGAACCCCATGCCTGGTCTCTGTCTGATGACCGACTACTGGGTGTAGGTGTTAGGGTTTTAGAGAGGACCCTCCAAAAGAGAGGCTCAGACTCTGGGAGATACTCTATCCAAGTAAACCATCAATGAGAAAAGACCTTGGGAGACCTTGGGACTAGATAATGGCATTTCTCTTCCAGGCCTTGCATTCTGTGTAGACTTAGGGCTATTACTAGTCTGAAGCCCAAAGCCCAACTTAAATGGATCTAGCCACTTAACAGATGCTTACTAACTATGGGGTTGGGTTTACAGTACTCCTGTCTGAGAATCAGGACATGTTAGCAGGTAGGGGGATGACAGAAAGGAAATGTGGGGTACTTGGTATGGACTGGATTTCTAAAGTTCTCATATGGAAGTCCTAACACCTAAGTGAGTGTTTTTGGATAGTACTTTAACGATGTGATTAAGGTCGAATGAGGTTATAAGGGCAGGCTAATAATTCTATATGACTTAGAAGACAAGAAAGACTGTGAAGGGTTTGTTCACACTTGAAGAAAGGAGGACAGCAGGGAAGTGGCTGCCAGACAGCCAAGGAGAGAAGCACCCAAAGCAGACCTCGGAACAGTTTGGGCTTTCAGCCTCCTGAGATATGAAAAATAAATGTCTGTTGTTTGAGCCACTCTGTCTGTAGTGTTCTGTTATGGGGGCTGTCCTGGCTGGTTTTGTGTGTCAACTTGACATAGGCTGGAGTTATCACAGAGAAGGGAGCTTCAGTTGGGGAAGTGCCTCCATGAGGTCCAGCTGTGGGGCATTTTCTCAATTAGTGATCCAGGGGGTAGGGCCCCCTTGTGGGTGGTGCCATCCCTGGGCTGGAAGTCTTGAGTTCTATAAGAGAGCAGGCTGAGCAAGCCAGGGGAAGCAAGCCAGTAAGAAACATCGTGGAAATGTAAGCGGAATAAACCCTTTCCTCCCCAATTTGCTTCTTGGTCATGATGTTTGTGCAGGAATAGAAACCCTGACTAAGACAGGGGCCTAGGCTAACAAGTGTGGTATGTAAACAAGAGGACAGTGAAGAGAGCAAGGAGGATTCAGAAAAAACAATGTCTGCCCCATCTTACAATTTCTCTAAGGGTTAAGTGTCTTCTGAGGTGCAAAACAGGAGGGAAAAGGTATAGTTTTTAGGAAGGATGATGGTGAAAGTATATTTTGCGCATCCAGGTTTGCTACACATGCCCTCACTTCGTTAGTGTGTATTCACAGGACTGCCGCCCAGAAAATGCTTGTTATAGTCTAGATCCTAGATGTGGCCCAAAAGGCCCATATGCTAATGGCTTGGTCATCTGCCTATGGAGCTATTGGGAGGAGGTGGATGTCTATTCACCAGGCAGGGCTTATTAGAAGGAAGTTAGGTCATCAAAGCATGTCCTTGAAGGGGATATTGGAATTCCAAGTGCCCCTTTCTTTGCTTTCCAGGTAACTTGAACAAATTTCCTCTGCCACATGATTTTAATGGATCACTTTACCAGAGGTCCCAAAGCACTAAGACCATGGTCATAGAGTCACACCTCTGAAGTGACAAGTTAAAATAAACCTATCTTTCTTAATTATGAACAAATGTTTATTCCCCTCAGATAGGCACCAATGACAGAACAAAGGAACAATTCTACCCAAGTTGAGCTCAAAACCATGGAGGTTTTAGAATTAGTTAACAGGAGCATGGGCAATTCAAAGGTACCCTTATTAGCACAAATGGTGCATCCTGGGAGCTTCCTGCCTAAGCTGCTGTTTGCTGCTTTCACAATGCTGGGAGGGGGTCTTGTGAATTTCTTAACTTGTATATGCTTCATGAGCCTGGCAAACTCTCAATAGCTCCTGGAGTCTTCCGAGTCTCCCTCCTCTCACCAATAGGTCATGTTTCAATTCAGATGAAGTGGTGACATAATAGTTTCACACACACATGTATATATATACATATACACGTATATATATACATACATATATATAATTCGTAATTGTGTATAGTAGTCACACACACATATTCCATTATCCTCTATTGTACCTTTCTCTCCATTTCTTTAAACCTTTTCCTTTTCTCACAGATCCTTTCTGCTTTCATCACACACACACACACACACACACACACACACACACACACACACACCGTACCGTACTCTCTTAAATCTAGATTTTGCATATGAGAAGAAAATATGAGCTACTAGTCTTTTTGAATGAGGTATGTATATTTTGCTTAACAGTCTTCGAATCCTGAAAATGTCTGAATTTCATTCTTTACAGTTGAATAAAATTCAGTTGTATAATGCACTACATTTTCTTTTCCCATTCATTGGTTGGTAAACATCCAGGCTGGTCCTATTTCTTGGTTATTGTGAACAGTGCAGCAATAAATATGGATGTGCAGGACTGTGTGGTTTATTGACTGGGCTATCTGGGCCACATGATAGTTGTTTTCAGTTTATGGAGGGCTGCCAAGCTAGATTCCATAGTTTACTTTCCCACCAGCAATATATAAAGTTCCTCTCTCTAAAATCTTGCCAGAATTTTTTAAATGCTTACAGTTTTTAAAAGGCAATCTCAATTGAAACCACCTTCAAGCAATAGCTAAGGTTTTTGGAATTTTGCAGCCAGACTACTACCAGGTAGAATTTACCATTGACTGTGTGACTGTGTATATAATATTAGAACCATTATTTTAGCCCAGCTGATTTCTCATTTACATCTTAAGTTACTTTAAGAGTCATGCAGGATACAGATGCTCAAATGCTCAAACTCACTCATTCCTCCCTAGTGAATGGATTCAAGAGCATATAGATTCTTAGATGTGTTACATTAGGGAATACTTGCTTACAAATACTGTGTTTGGTTGTGGAATAAACTGGAGTTGTACTTGTCCTCAATAATGTGTGCGGAAGCAGTTGTCATAGGAAGGCATGCACAGGTCTTGTGACCCAAGCCTGCCTCTGTCACACATCCTCACTGTGAAGGATCCTCTCTAGTTCTCTAGAAACTGCCTGAGATACTGTCCTCACATCCTACCCCAACTTACATAGTGAGGAGAGGGCAGGTAGGGAAGCATGACCCTAATTGTGGGACTCCTGATGCTTTTGTAAGATCCATTGGTCATGAGACATGTTCTCCTTATAGAGCCTTTTGGTTAAGTTATAAGGAACCAATGAATTCCTTCCATCATCAATTCACTTAGACTCAAGTGACCCACACGCTGTATTTTTCTACTACCCATGACCAAAGGAGCCCCTTTATCTGTACTTCTTTAAACATTTAAAACATACACACACAAAGCTACATTATATGTTATTGGATGTATTGAAAGTTCTCGACGAGGCAAGTCTATAGGAGTAGAAACTGCTGGGGAAAAGGTGCTGACACTGTTAAGAATCAGGTTTCTTCAGGGTATGGGATCATTCTGAACTTGGTTGTATAAACTTCACCAAAACCCACTGAATTGTATACCTTAAAGCTGTGAGCTGTGCCAGGAATGTAGCTTAGTGGAAGTGTATTTGCCTAGCATGTGTGAAGCTCTGGGTTTGATCCCTAGCATGGCTACACACACATACACACACACACACACACACACACACAGAGAGAGAGAGAGAGAGAGAGAGAGAGAGAGAGAGAGAGAGAGAGAGAGAGAGAGAGAGAGAGAATATAGAAATGGTTTTATGGTGAGTTTTGCTCAAATACTCTAGAGATTGGGCATTTGACTCCTTTATTTCCGTCCCACAGGAAGTTGTCAAAGGACACACAGAAGAACTGGAAATGATTTATTTCAGAGAGATACAAGGCTAGTAAGGTCAAGGGTAGATAATGTGGCCATCACCCCTTAACGGAAGAAATGGTTACCTGGTTTAGCTATCCAACTACAAACAAGAATAGGGATGTCAGTACTTATGAATGACAATCACTACCATTCACTGGGGACTGGGCCACCTTTGATCTAGACACTTGTGAGAGCATTTGAGCTGTGACGTCCAGCTCAGGCACAGCTCCTTCAGCTCACTTGCCAGACGACCAAGAATCATACACTAATTTGGCTGCGACCAGGTCTTCCACTGCCATCCCTGGAATGGACAGAAATTTGCTTCACTTTTTTGTCAGAACGACTTTGCCCTCAAACAACCCTGGCTCTCTTCTGATGCCCTATGTGCGTGCTAAAGTCCATAGCGATAACCACAACTGCTGCCCAGAGGTTTGTCCAGACTTGGCATAGAAAAGGCTAGTCAAAGAAAGGAGGATGGTACTAAGCAGGAAATGTCCATATTTCCTAACCTCTAAGGTTGAATTCAGAGGTCAGCAACATTTCACTTGAGGCTCAGTGAATAGTTGAAGCTCTGTACATCAGAGCTTCAACTCTGATGAACATATCATCATATGGTCTCTATTATATGGCCCAGTTCTGCCTTCATAGTGGGAAAGTAGCCACAGTCACAGAGAACAGGGAGAGCAAATGAAACTGTGTTTTGGTAAGATCTTATTAATGGATACTACCAATTGAATTCACCTCTCTTTCTATCCCCTCCCCGAATATGGAGGCCTATATGGATGTTAGTTATTTTCCTCTTTCACAGCTCAATTGTTCAACTTGCTTGGGGTTTTTGCTTTGTTTTCTTTTGTTCTGACTCGGGGTGTCTAGCTGAGTTGCTCATTTGCCTAGACTTGGCCAGTGAGCCTCAGAGAGCCTCAGTTTCTGCCTCCACAACACCAGAATTACAGGCCCATCCTTGTGCTGCCTCACCTGGCACTTTGTACAGGTCCTGGGGGATCCAAATTCAGCTCTTCCTGCTCACGTGGCAAGCATTTTCCCAACTAACCTGCCCCCCTGCCCAGTCTTTCCCATCATTCTTATGGGTCCTGAAGAGGAATTCTTTATTTGTCCACTCCAATCATTTAAAAATATAGACACTATTTGTAGCTCATACAACTGTAGGTAGTTGGCAGGATTGCACCCAAAGGCCTAGATTCTGCTGACCCTGGACCATCACAAATCCTGTAATCTGAAACATTACATACATAGTCTGAAACTCTTTAAGATAATGTTAAAATTCAATTTTTTTTTCAGTTTGGGATCAGTTTTTCATACTGGGCAGAGGGCAAGGGGCTTAGTCAGTCAACAATCTACAAACATTCTCCACAGTACAAAAGGGATCCAATATGAAACATGTGTGGGTACAAGTATTTCAAATAAGATGTGCTCAATCTGTAATTTTAAGACATGGGCCTTAGTTTTTGTACCCAATATTCTATGAGAGGCTCAGCATGTATCAGCTAGAAGAGAAAGTGTGTCAATAAACCAGTGACCCAAGGTGGGAAACTTGTCAAATAAGTGGATTCCTACAGTATTTATCTCTTTAATGAAGCTAGCTAACCTTTCAGACTCAACTGGATCAGTGAGATGTCATTGGACCAGGTACTAGATGAAATTTACTACCTTTGTTGATCTTTTAGTGCACAAAAATTAAAAGCAAAAACAAAAACAAAGACAAAAAACCTAACTACATGTCAAGGCCTGGATCTAACTGATGGTATAGTGCTGGGTGGCCAGAGCACACTTTCTATCACATGCTAAGATCATATATGTTAATATCATACACGCCTACAATATGATCAAATCCATTCCCTCTTTCCTTGCTTCCAATTCCTTCCCATCTCCACATCCTCTTTCTTTCCCAACTTTCTCCATTTTTTTTAAAAATAAGTCTTCTTGGTGATACTTGTATGTTCATGGCATCCTCTCAAGGGCCACATTCCTGAAGAACATTGACTTTTCAATCCCCAATCTGCCGTCAGTTGCCAACAGCATCTAAGCTAGAGGGTGGGACATAATAAGTGCCATTCCTCTATTCATGCTGTCTTTCGGTTGGCTTGATCTTGTGCATGGGGTTGCAGCACTGGGAGTTCATGAGTGCAGCAATCCACTCACAGCCGTCAAATACTGTTTCACTGTAGTGGCCACACTGCTGGCCAGAACATTCTCTGTTTGGTTTTTCATTTGGTTTTTGCTTTGTTTTGTTTTGAGACAGGGTCTCTCTATATAATCCTGGCTGCACTGGAACTTGCTACAAAGATCAGACTTACCTTGAACTCACAGAGATCTGCTTCTGCCTTTTTTAGTGTTGGGATTAAAGGTGTGTGCCACCATATCCAGCCATCTAGAGTACTTTTAAAACTGTGGCAAATATGAAAAGTTTCTGCTGCTCAGTATGAAGAAGTATGGAAAGTCCTGGTAATATCCATTTAGTAACCATTAATAGCTAAAAAATATTAAATGGCTGATTATCACTTTAGTTCCCATATACATCTATCTGCTTCCTTAAACATGACAGAATGGGGATGGGGTTAATCCAAGGGGCAAACTGTCAACTGGGGGCCCACCCCTCATCAAGCTTCTACCCATCTCAGTTGACTCCTCATGGTTGCCTGTTATTCAGCATTAAGTGGGAGGTAGGGATGGGGAAATGAAAGGGTCTCAGATTGTAACTTCCTGTCTCAATCTCCTTTAAGGCAGGCATCTCTGTCATTTTCCTTTAGCTGTTTACAGTTTTGTCTCTGCTCTCTTCCTCTAGTGGATATTGACTTCTGAATTCATTTATGTCTAACCAGGTGATTTTGTACAGCAGTGGTTGTGCACAATTTCTGCCCCCTAGTAAATATCACTGGACTGTCCCAAGAACTCAAGGTGAGGTGGTGAAGAAACCGTGGCTCTGAGCCATCAGGTCACTTGTCTAAGGTCACATATCCAATGCATGATATAGAAGGAATGTAATCCACGACCGTCCAACTCCAGAGTTCAAAGGCTTACCTACTCCACCCAAACATGTAAATGATTGATACAAATAATGGACTCTGTAATGTTTCACCCATAGAGCCTGGTAACACATTCATTTCTCCTTTCCCCTGCCTTATGCTTTGGTTGGATTTGTGCCCAGGGAATAATTCATGAGTCTCACCCAAAGACTTGAACACTGTGGTCTTCTCACAGTGTGCAGGCTTCACTCCTGAAATCACTTCTCCAAGCTCAGCGAAGATGTCAGCCTGTGAAACAAATGCATGCTAACTAGGGCTGCAACCATCATCCCATGCAGGGCTAGCTTCTGAAGCCAGTATGGGACACCCGTGAACAGGAGAGAATAAAATTGATTTTTAAAAAAGACCGAGTGTGAACTGGAGAAGATGTTAAGAAGAAGATGCCCTGTGACACCCCTTGGGGACAGCACCGGTGTTTTTGATGCCATAAACACAGGGATCGTTGTGTCTGGGTGGCTTGCTGCCAGGTCCCTGACTGTGAAGAAATTGGTATGCTATTATCTGACCATGCACTTTGGCAGTCTCTGCTTGCTTCCATAACCTGATTATAAGTGGGGATAGGCAGCCATCTTCTAAAGGTTTCCAGGTTGCAACAGACTTCCCATCTTACTGCCTTATAGGACAGCAAACCAGAAAAAAATATCAGTTCTCCCTCCAGGCAGAAGGACAGGAAGACACATGTCATAGCCATATGGCTATGTTTTTCTGGAATGGGATTTAAAATGATGCAAGATGTTTGGGAATGCCTTCCTTATTAGGTGGTCAGGTGACCAAGGTCCAGAGGGGAAGGCAGTGAAACCCTGGGAACCAAGCCAGGGCCAGCCAGTGGTTCTGCTGTTGAGAGAGGCTCACCCCTGACAACAGAACGTCTCCTGACTCCTTCAGGGCAGCCTCCCGGGAGTCCACATACAGCACTGCTTGCTTCATGAGCTCGTCATCCAGTTCTCGCCAGTCAGGTCTGCTGGCTCCAACAGCTAGGAGATAACAAAACAGACTCTGAGGCCAGGAAATTCCCAGCGCACATTAGTAGAAAGAGCTGATGAGGAGGCCAGGAGGGATATTGAGACCCAAATGTCTCTCATCTTTTAGACCATGCTCTTCCCAATAAGTAAGACAGAATACTTTTTAAAAACAACACCTATCATTTCCCCTTGTTTTTAAAAAAAATTATTTGTATATGTATATGCAGGTGTCTGTGTGCATATAGATGCACAAGTGTGCAGGTGCATCTGGAGCCAAGCCCATCTAGGTTAAGGGAGTCATTCCATCAAGATGGCTACCTAGTTTGTTTTGTGAGACAGAGCCCCTCACCAGGACAGCTGGTTGGCAAGTGAGTTCTAGGAATTGTTCCATTTCCACCTTCCCAGCATTGAGATTACAGGTGCACAACTCCAAGTCTGGGGATTAAACCTGGGTCCTGATGCTCACATGGCGAGCATTTTATGGACTAAGCCATCTCCTAAGCTCTTCTTTTCTACCTCACTCCCTCTTTCATTCCTGTAATTTCTTACAGTCACTTAGCAGCTTACAGTCATCTTTAAAAACCATTTTTTTTTATTATTTTATCTTGGGTGGGTTTTGTTTTGTTTTGTTTTTGCTTTTGTTTTTGTTTTTGTTTTTGTTTTTTGAGACAGGGTTTCTCTTTGTAGCCCTGGCTGTCCTGGAACTCACTCTGTAGACCAGGCTGGCCTTGAACTCAGAAATCTACCTGACTCTACCTCCCAAGTACTGGGATTAAAGGCATGCACCACCACTGCCCTTTTTTTATTGTTTTAAATTTGTGTGCTTGTGTGTGTGTGTGTGTGTGTGTGTCAGGTATAGATGGGTATATGGATGTAAATGTAGATGCTTGAGGAGGCCAGAGGTGTCAGATGCTCCTTAACTGGAATTACAGGCAGCTGTGGGCTACCCAACATGGATGGAAGGAGCACAGCTTGGGTCTTCTGCAAGAGTAGTACACAGTCTTAACTGCTGAGCCATGTCTCCAGCCCAGCATTCACTCATAAGGTAAATACTCTCTGGGTTATATTTTCTATACATTTTGGACTATTTATGGACTTCAGTCCTCTTCAGTGTCTAATTCCATTCACAGATGCATACATTGAAGCTGTGATGAGATCAGGGCCTACTCAACTTAGCAGTGAATCTGGGTCTGAGAGCCCCCGGCTTTCACCCTTGCTGGCAGTGACAGCTAATTGCAGACATCACACGAAGGGACCCCCTGCTCCTTATCTTGATGATCTTTTCCTGCTCCTCAGTCATTGTCGTCCTCACCTGAAACTGTTTTCTCTTATGACAAAGAGCCCAGTGTTAAGGCTAAGAGGGTTGTAACTAGCTCAGGGGCTCAGCATCTGCCCTGCATGTGAGCCCCTAAACTCAATCTCAATACTTCAGGGGATGAGGGTAGAGAAAAAGGAAACCTGGCCTTGAGATTGCCTTAACACCCTGAAATGATGATGGGGAGATGACCTAGTGGGTGAAGTACATGTCATGCAAGCATGAGCACCCAAGTCTCCAGAATCCGCAGAAAGCAGAATGCCACAGTGCATGTCAGGACCAGGAGAATCTCTGGAACCTCACGGGCCAGGGCCAGTGAGCCTGCAGAACACACAGGTGAACAATAAGAAATGCTGTCCCAACAAAGTGGGAGCCAGAACCCACAGCTGAGTTTGTCCTCTGACTTCCATGCGATGTGTGTGGTGGCATGCATGAATGCACACACACATTTTTAAAAAGAAGATCAGGGAGAGTCAGATATGAAGATGAAGGGGAGGATTGGGAGGAGAAAAAAAAAAAACACCAAACATCCCACAAAACATAAACTGATTATTAGGCCTTGACCTTGCTCCTTTGTAGAAACTGGAGCAATGAATCCAACGTATCATGCCTTCTGCTCCAAGGACAGGATAACGCACAGGCTGTAATCAAATGCCTGCAGTGGCAGGAAGAAATGAACAGGAGCAAAGCCAACAGACAGACTGGGAATGTTGCAGTCCTGGACGCACAGAAGAGAGTGTGTACTTCTCAAGGGGACAGGCATTATCCCGCTCCAGCTAATGGCTACTATCTAATGGCTACTATCTACGAGTGCACATGCACTCTTTCCAGACTGCCGTCCATCCCTACTGTTTATGAAGAGGAGCAGGAAGTCTATTTGCATCCCTTATTCCTTGATTTCTCCATGGTCCAAACAAAGCAGTCGGCTGGCTGGAGCCAGCCCCAGGGTAGCTAGCTAGTCTTTGAAAATATTTTAAAGCTTGTATTTGTCCAAATACAAGGCAGCATTTATATGCCTTCTTATGGTCTCCTTCCTGTTGTTCTGAGCTCTGGTTTCTAGAGAGCAGTGTAACAATGCTCACCTTGCAGGCTGCTGGGGGTGGGGGAGTGGGAGTCTATAGAACAAACATACACACTAATGGAGCTTGTAAATAAATCATAAGCTGGTAGGAAAAAGCCTCCAGTTTCCAGGGCTACCCCCTCCCCTGCTTTTTGTAGACAGCTCTCTGCCTGCCACAGGATGAGTTCTCAAGGGGCTGTGTGAGGCCACTCAGGCAGATGCAAGTAGACCAAACAGCAAGCTAGCAGTCTCACCAGGATCAGAACTTGGCCTTGCTTCAGTGGGTCTAGAAACAGTGAAGGTCTTGAAAGACTCACTGTTGGGATGAACGGGATGTCAGGACGGGAGTAAGGAAGTGTGATGTTATGTGTGTGTGTGTGTGTGTGTGTGTGTGTGTGTTTGGGGAGGTGGGTAGAGTCAGGCCTGCCCTTTAGCAGCTCTATGAGTCTTCAAAAAAACATGTCCTTGCTGTTTCACTGTTATCACTGGGACACACATTAATAAAGCACAATTTGAGGGTTTTTAAACACATAAAACAACTTTGTCCCAGGTCAAGGGAATATAAAAAGAAGTATCTTGATGTCATATCAGGCCATCCCTTTATATATATATGGAGAGAAAGAGATGAGAGAGAGAGAATATAAAAGCTCATTGTAGCTGTCTTTGAGGATGCTGGGTCCCCCTAGCAAGGATTGTGGAAGGTCCTTAGGAACTGAGAGCACTCTCTAGTTCCCCTGTCCTAGAGTTGGAGGGATTGAATTCTGCTACCACATGAACCTGGAAGAAAATCCTTGAGACTAAATGAGGGTATAGCCCGGTAAACATGGATTTCATTCTTGGGAACTTTAAGCAGAGAACCAGCCTAACCTTGAGCTAATTTTCAGTGTGTTGTATTAAGTTTGAAAAACCAAAGCAAACCCAAGTCAGTCAGATGCAGCTTCAGTTCTGCCCCAGGAAACACATTTCACCAAGAGCTATCCCTCTGGACTTCTCAAGTTCTTCCAGACAGTTTTGATTTCAAGAAGCACACCTGGATCCACCTGTTACCTGCCACCTCAGCCACCTCTCAGCTTCTTCCTGGACTTGTGTCATGACATCAGTTCCCTAAAGACTGAGGCCTTAACCTCACTTTGGCCTAGTCTTCAAATGGTTGTGTTCACCCCCAGGGGCCCTCTCTTGAAATCTTGTCTGCCTGGAGCATCTTCCCTCCAGTGCTTGATATGACTTACTCTTCCTTATCTTTTGGGTCACAATCCTAACTCACCTCCAGGGCAGCTTTTCAGGTAAGAAGATCAAAAGGATCTACCTCAGCTTCTCCCTTCTGCTTCCACCACCAGGCTCTTACAGTGTCCTGTTCGTGGCACAGACTCCTCATAAGCAGAAACTACCTAAGTCTTTCCTTGTTTGGTTTATCTTCCATCACTAGAATAAAGCCAGCAGGAAATCCATGCCCTTGGATGCCCCATTTCCTGTGGCATTCCCTCAGCAGCTACAACAATGGCTGGCACATAGTGTAGATTCAGTGAACATTTATGAATGAACACATAATCTCTTGACTTGACTCCTGCTTCTCATCTGCTTGTGTGTGCAGGGATCTCAGCTTCTAAGATGATGTCATGTTTTTGTTGCTAAATGGAAGAGCACTGTGACTAAATTCAATCCTCTGCTGTCTGTCTGCCTGGCAGTCAGAAGCCAGACTTCTTTTTGGAGGATAATGTTAAGTACTATTAAAGAGCCCAAGCTCTGAGGGCAGACTACTCCAGTTCAAACCCAACTCTGCCCCAAGAGTCTCTGACTCTTGAAAGTTACTTAATCTCTCCTTGCTTGGTTTACCTCCATATAAATTACGGGTCATGATAATTATTATTCCTTATCTTCTAAGGTTGCTGGAGGACTAAGTAACTATAACACACACACACACACATTACATATATCTATATCTATATCTATCTATCTATATCTATATATGAAACACATACATATATATAATCAAGAGGATTGGGGAGATAGATTAAACAGTCAGGTACTTGCTGTGGAATCATGCCCAGCACCCATGTAAAGCTGTGGTTATAGTTATGCATATCTCTGACACCGTGGAGCGGGTGGGCAGCAGATGGAAATAGGTGATCCCTGGGATTCTCTAGCCAGCTAGTTTAGTTCATTAGTGAGTTAATTCAGTGAGAGAACTGTCTCAAAAATAAGGTGGACAGTCGCTGTGGAAGACATTCAACATCACGCATGCATACAAACAAAACACTTATGGGTACGTATGCATGTGCACATACCAATACACATAAAGAATTCAAGACAGCTCCTATTATAGTTAAGTATTTTATACAGTCTATCTTTTGCTATAATCTCTAAGGTTATTTGAAGGTGTTCAGAGGCCCCAAGTGTCCTTATATACCCTCCCACCCCATCGCCTAATACACATATCAAAAGCATCCACATGCCACATTAAATACTCTTTTGTACTGTAATTACTTTTGGAAGTTGTTTATAGTTTTATATGTTAAGAACAAATTATTCGGGCCAGGGTGATGCCTGGTGGTCAGGCATGTCATGTAAATCTTGGTGGGCATTAGGAGGGAAAATTAAGTTTAAGGGCCACACAGAGAGACACTGTCTCAAAAAGCCAAACAAACCAAACCAAAATGAAGCATTATTTGTTTGTCCATTAGGATTTGAATTTTGTCACATTTAAGAATGAAGTTGTGTAGTGTTCCATCCCACAGGATGTTCAGCAGTGAAAAAATCACTAGTTTTACATTTAATTTCCTTTTTACATTTGAGACAGTTTTTCAGGATACCCATCCTTCCATAGCCTTTGGGTTTTGTTGAGACAGGTTCTCTGTAAGTAGCCCAGGCTGGCCTCCAACCCTCCATCTTCCTTCCTACATTTCCTGAGCATAAGCTCATATAGATACACTTAAAAAGAAGGTGTAGACAGGAGTGGGGGTAGATACCTATAATGTAAGCACTCAGTAGACTAAGGCAGGAGGATAACAACTTTAAAGCTAGCCAGGATATATAGTGAGACCCCGAGTCAAAGAAAACCCAGAACATGTGGGCATTCTGTATGAAGGACCTACAAATGGAGCCTAGATCCAGTCTGGGAGCGTGACTTACCATTGATGTGAGCCCCTGGCTTCACCCATTCACCAAATAAAATGGGCTCTGTTGCCATGGTGACTGTGATGATGACATCAGCACCTGTCACAGCCTCCTGCACTGATGAACAGACACGAACATCTCCTTGCACTGAACTGGCAAACTTCTCAGCATTTTCCCTGGTGCGGTTCCACATTCTTACCTTAGAGTGGGTGACAAGAAGGACGTGGGTGTATTTCTTCCCTGCAGGTGCCACACCCACCCACACTGCTCTGATGGTGACGATGGTGTCTTTAAACAATGGACATCTGATCAAGGACACAGCATTAACTGGCACAGATATCTGCTCAGACAAGTAAAAATGCTCCCCCACCTAAACAAGGTGGGTGCTTTACAGCTTTAGGCCAGAGCACAGTCTCAACGGTTTGATGATTACAGAGAAGGTTCTAGAGCCATGAGGGCTTGTCACCAACCGTTCCTTTACTTTGTATTATTCCTGCAATGATCTTCTCTCATTCAGCCTCAGGTTCCACATCTGTGAAATGGGTAGACACTGTGGAACTTAGCCTATGTTTGAAACCCTGTATCAGAGTTACAGCAGGTATAAGATTCATGAAAAGTGTTTTGTCATGGAAGAGCTTAATCAATGCAGCATAAAGAAGGATTAAAGGCAAATTATCTTTTAGGTAAAAGGTGCAGTGGATAAAAAACTTGCCTGTCTTTAAAAAAAAAAAACCTGTGGAAGCCATAACCAGAATCCTGGGAGGTGCTGTGGTGGGGGTGGGCAGGTGGGCAGGTATAGGTAGGCAGTGTTGAGGCTGAGCTCTTGTGAGTTTATTAAGCAGTTTCAATGTCTGGATCAGAAGCCACCAACCCTCAACTAAACAAGGCCCAAGGACTCTCTCATCAGGAAATATGGTAATGGGGGTTGGAGAGATGGCTCAGTGGTTAAGAGCACTGACTGTTCCTCCAGAGGTCTTGAGTTCAATTCCCAGCAACAACTTGGTGGCTCACAACTGTCTGTAATGGGATCCAATGCACTTTTCTAGTGTGTGTCTGAAGACAACTATACTCATATAAATAAAAAATAAATAATTCTTTAAAAAAAGGAAATACAGTAAGTAGAAAAATGAACTTTACATGTAAGTTCATCAAGCAGGGTAGATGGCTCAATACCCATCTACCTAAGTAATCTACCTAATCTAAGGTAGATTACTTATTACCGAGTAGTAAGTCGCTGGCTAGCTGTGTCATCTTTCCTGATTGAAAATGGTGCGAATATGATGCAAAATTTACATAATCTAGAACAGTGATATTGGAGCTGTCGATGAACACATAGAATATTCAGCCACGCACAGTCAACACGGATAAAGCTTCTATAACACATAGAGGAGAGAAGCTTAGAAACTTGCCTGTCTTTAAAAAAATACATAAATGGCTAGTTTTCTTTTCTTTTTTTCCTTCTTCTTCACAGTCTATATTACCCAAGATAGCAGTATTATTTTTATCATAAAAATCCATACTTTCATTGGCTCTACCCCTCACACAGGCATACATTAAAATGAAATATATATAAATATTTCATATATAAATATATATGATTTCATATATAAATCATTTATACATGATTAAACATTTCCAGTGAAGTGAGGGCCACAGAGGGCAAAGGCAACAAGATCTGCTGCTGGCAGTGGGAGGAGGCAGTGCCTTCTGCTCACCAGGCCTCCCTCACTCCCCTCTCCCCATTCCAGATCCATAGCTTTAAATAGGTAGACTCCCAGAGTCTTTTAAGAGAAGCACAGGGAGGGGCTGGAAGTGCAGCTGATACCCAAAGAGGGTCACAGAATCACTTGGGTGGCTGGGGGCATCCCCAGGTGTGTGTCTTGGGAGCCATGAGTGTACAAACAGGTGATCAGGCCTCAGTCCTTCTGGGGAGGTCATAAAGATAAGGATGACCCACGCCAGACTCAGCCCCACTGTTTAGCCTGTACAAGGCCAGTGTCCCATCTCCCTGCTCCACCAGGCCCCATTGCCACTCACCTCCTTGAAGGAGAACTGTTCTGTGAAGATCTCATAGTGACTGTATGCCTGGACCCCAGCCCCAAGGATGCACAGCACGTCACTGCCTGGGGGTTTCAAAATCTGAGAGAAACAGGGGGGTGAAGGTCAGTGATTTCAGGGAGGCTCGGCTACCCTCAAGAGCTGGTGGGCACCAGGGAGATGTCGCTTTGTTTCTGTTTGCCCTCTGTAGAGAAAGGCAGGGAGGAGGGAACCTTCACTGAGCACCTGCTATGTGCTCTCATGATCTCCTTTGGTCTAGACAGGGAACCTCCCTAACTGATAGACACTCCTGAGGTCTATCAGGATGTCTGTATGCGCCTGACTGAGTGCGTGTGTGTGTGTGTGTGTGTGTGTGTGTGCACATGCATGTGTGGTGTGTATGTGAACACATGTGTCTGTGTACCTGTGAAGGACAGCAGTCAACCTTAGGTGTGGTTTCCTCAGGAGCCATGTACCATCTAAACAATCTAAATACTTGATCTGCCATGTCAACCCTCCTTTGGGCCATGGCACTCCTGCTATGCCTAGGAAAACCAGCATCCCAACCCCTTGTCAGACTTAAAATAATAAAAGAAAAATTCCAATCATTCCCACAGAGCCCCATTTTCCTCTACTTTGTCTTTTGATATATAGTCTCATCATGTAAGTCCAGGCTGACCTATATAATTCAGGGCAACCCTCCTGCCTCAGCCTCAAGTGCTGGCATTACAGGTGTGCACCATCATCCCAGCTTAATGCCCCACTCTAAACGTCCTTCCCTTGGCTATAACCTCTACAACTCTCCCATCTTTCTCATGGGGGTTTCCACACTGCTGAGCACATCGCCAGCTTGCTTGACTTTCTGCTGCATGGTCCTCCAGTGTTTACTCACTGATTTCAGTCTACTCTCCAATGTCAGGGAGGGCATTTCTGAATCAATTGAAACGTCATCTCTTTAGTCAGAAAGAGCGGTATGTGCCTGTGGACCTTGCTATGTGGGAGGCAGAAGCAAGTGAACCATTTGAAACCGAATATTCAAGTCCAAACTGGGCAAATAGTGAGACCCCATTAAAAAAGTCACTTCCATTCCCATTATTTTTTCATTTTGCTTCATTTCATCTTTCTAACATACAATGTGGGTTTTGAAGGGTGTTATTTTTTTCAGCAAACTATAAACAGACTACCAATTATTTACTAATTAATAAAAATTTATAAAATAGTTAAATGTGTAGTAACATTTATTAATACTTAGTATATAATACATTAAAGAGCTATTTAATTTTTTAATGTTTAATTATTGTGCATTTGTATAGATGTTCATGCACGCATGTGTGTATGTGTGCATGCCAGATGTTGACATCTGGTGTCCTCTCTATCACTTTCCATTTTTTTTTTTTTTTGAGACAGGAAGATTGGGAATTGTACATATGAGATATTTGGAATGATATGGCACATATTCAGTAATTTTGTGAATTACTGTGCTCACTTAATAACTCATACAGGCAGACCAAGATAAGTTCTGTACTCCTCTGGTCTCACCTTTGTGGCGATGGCAGACACGGCGGCTGTTCTCTTTGCAGTTATGACATTTCCATCCATGACCTGGGAGGAAGGAAAGAGAGTGAGGAAGGTGCCCTCCAGGACTGAAACCCAGAAAGGCAGTCCTGTAGATACTACAGAGAATGCGGGGCTTAGGGTCACACTCAGATCTCATTCCTCACTTACAAGCTACTTGGCTTTGAGCACTAATAGCTATGCCCTGGATTCTTCAACCTGTAAAAACAAAGATGATGCCAACAGTGCAGAGGGTACTGAGAACATTAAAAGCAGCTACCCAAGGGAAGCCAGTGCATGCAGTAAGCACTCAAACATCACCTATTTTGCGTGCCCTGGGACTCTTAGATCTCCAAGCTGAGGTGAACTTCAGGGATGTGAACATCACGTCCCATCTCCAGAGCTTTGGAAAGACATTGTCCCCAGATGCCACCTTGAGAATGACTCAGGCTGACTCTCTGGTTCAGGGTGTGTAGTTCCGTGGTCTTCGAACTAATATGGGCACAAGGAAAACCAAGAAGATGGAATCCCTAGGTAGAAATTAAATTATCTTTGGCTTCTGATGTCCAGGGAGGACTGAACATTTTGTCAAACCCTTTACTCATCTCAGTTGGGATGTGTAAGACAAGTGTTATTATAATTCTCATTTTACAGGGGAGAAGCCGAGTCCTGTAGCTACAGAACACTCAGCAAGGCCCCAGAGCCCCACCATCTAGTATGAAAGGCTGATGCTCGAGAAGTGGGGACTTACAATTATAGGCAGCACAGCTGTTTCTGCCCCTGGATGAGCACAGGGTAAGAAGAGCTAGACACTCGTCTCTACTGGGGTAACGGACAGCTGGATTTCTTAGGGAATTCAGACATTCAAAGGAGAGGAAAAGGGGGTGGGAATCTGAGAGCCAGTTTGAAGGACCCTAGGAGGTAAGAGTATCAGTGTCAATCAAGTGGACCTAGGAGAGATCTCACTTACTGGCTGTGTGACCTCAAACCAAGGGTTTCACCTGAGCCCGGTTCATACTCAGCACTTGGCAGGCTGAGGCAGGAGGATCTCGTGTGTGTGTGTGTGTGTGTGTGTGTGTGTGTGTGTGTGTGTGTGTGTGTGTCTGGCCTGGGACAGATAGCAAGCAAGCAGGCAAACAAACAGATAAGGCAGTCGAACTTAGTCTTGGACTGGATACACCACTGGCTTAGACTGAAGAGAGGTTTGAGGTCCAGCCTTGCTTCTTATTAGGGGGTTCAGTTGAGCACAGCTGTTCTATAACTCACTCCCCATTCCTGAAATGGGGATAACAATATTACGCACCTCCTGGGTAGTTTTAATAGTACAGGGAATGTGCTTAGAACTCTACATCTCCCCACTCCTCAATTGCTCAGTAAATGTGAGCTACTGCTCCTTTAACACTTTGCTAGATGATAAAGATAGATGTCAGGAAGACACCCACAGGTAACCGTGTCTTCTCCTCCATACCGGGAGGGCGTCAATGAATAAATGTCTCTTCAGCTACCGCTTTAGCTCAAGCTGGTGCACTTGGTGTATCTGAGTGTGTGACAAGACCATAAGCATGAACAACAGGATCATTGTTCTACAGCCACACGCTCGACACCGCTGTAGGCACAAGCAACCCTAGAGACAGATACTGTCACAGATCACCATTGATGTCTCCAGTCTGGCCGCCTGCCATCATCTTACTTCTTCACTAGCTGCTTCTAGGCTTAATCCTGGGCCCAAGGGACACTATTCCAGCGGAGGCTGACTCTACCCTCTCTGCCCCAGAGGAGAAAAGACTGCTCACCGCCAGCAGGGAGCCATTGCTTGGATCAAAGAGAAGCACTGAAGCCTGATGGGAGGGGACCGCTGTGTTGCTGTGGCCCTCGTAGAAGGTGACTAACTTGGTGGTGAGTGCATCCTCAGCGGCACTGTAGGCTGGCATGACTCCCAGGAAGCTGAGAGAGAGACAGAGACAGAGAGAGACAGAGACAGAGAGACAGACAGAGAGACAGACAGAGAGAGAGAGAGAGAGAGAGAGAGAGAGAGAGAGAGAGAGAGAGAGAGAGAGAGAGAGAGAGTTTTAACTCCTCCAGTCAATGCTGAGTGTTCAATGAAGTCCCATTCATCTTCCCTCCTCCATTAATGTTCCACTGGCACGACATTCCATTTGCTCTCACTCCTCTCTGCCCTTCTGCCCTTCCCTGAGGCAGGACTCACGGCATGGCTGATGACCAGAAAGTCATCACAACCCCGCCACTTCTTGGTTCTGTAAGTTTCAGCAAATCGTTCTACCTCTCAGTTTTCAACTAGCAGAGCGACAGCCTTCGGACAGCCTCCCTTGCCAAGGACAGCGAATTGAATTACAGCAGGTGGCACCTGAAAAGTGCCTTCTTGGCAGAGGCCCAGTGGGTTAGTGCCCCTTAGGCAGCAGCTGTCATTAGCAGAGATCAAACAAGCCCTCTCCTCCCTTCTCCTATCGCTTCCCTTGGCGTTCCTTCTTTTCTTTCCCCTTTCTCCCAACACTCACCCTCGGTGCTTGGCCACAGGCACCACGGTGCGCACCGGCTGCATGACCCCTCCGTCGGGACCTTTGGAGAAGTTGGCCAGCGCGGCCTCCAGGGGCGGGATAAGGAGGCTGGAGCTGCGGAGGTGGTCCTGCACCTCGTCTGCGCTCAGGAACGCTGGCGTCCGCCTCATCTCGCCGCCTGCCTTCGAACCCGGGGCCAGAACGCACTCCACCTTCCAGGAGCTGAGCCCTAAATGAGCGCACCGCCTAAGTAACAGTGCTGGGCGGGCCTCCCGGGGCGGAGCACCATCGCCCTGCCCCTCGGGCTCGCCCCGCCCCTGCCGCCCACCCCAACTCCTTGGATTCCAGGGCTCTTCTCCCTAGATAGGAATCTAGGCGGCAGGCTGGGAGTGATAATTCTTGAGTCTGCTGTTCCCATTCCTGTAATTAGCCATCTCCACATTGTTGGACACGCTGTGTGTGTGTGTGTGTGTGTGTGTGTTCCACCTTGCTCCTCCACACCAGATCCCCTGGGGCTAGTATTGTGAGAAAGACAGATGAGATGACAGGTTCTCTCAGTGCTCTGGTGAGAAGGGGCTTGGAGGGTTTTGTTATAGTTTTAATTTCATCTATTTCTGGAGTTTCTTCTATTCCCAATCTCCACCCCCCCACACCCACACACTGTTGTGTCAAGCCTACAGTTGATGGGTTAAACAAAACAACCTGCGCCCTGAAGTCTCAGACAAGGGTAATGACCTCAGTCATACATATAAAGGGCCAAAATGCAGTTTGTGTATTTGTTTTCCCCAAGGAATTCACATTGTATTTAAAGAGCAGGCAGTATGCAGAAATGCCTAACGTTCTACCATTGATGGAGTAGTGATGCCTAACCCTTGACTACTGATGGAGAAAGTGCTTCTGGGAACTCAAAGAAAAATAGACTATTCTGACCCAGAGTGGTAAGGTGTCAGGAATGAGCAAAGAAAACTAGGGCTCGAAACGATAATTCAGCAGGAACAGCCGATCTCATTTACTATATCAACAGCCACGGAGGTAGGAGGCGCTCTTGTTAACCTTACTATTTTAGGCTCTGGAATTTGTCCAAGGTCATCCAACAAGTCAGCAGCAGTTAGGTTTCTTTTGGGGTGTGTGTGTG
The DNA here is from genome assembly GCF_008632895.1 of Mastomys coucha. Classification (NCBI taxonomy): domain Eukaryota; kingdom Metazoa; phylum Chordata; class Mammalia; order Rodentia; family Muridae; genus Mastomys; species Mastomys coucha. The sequence continues at coordinate 109,169,707 of NW_022196904.1, forward strand.
TGTGTGTGTGTGTGTGTGTGTGTGTGCACGATTCCAAGGAAGCCAGAAGAGGGCATCAGATCTCCTGGAGCTGGAGGTTACAGGCATAAGCCACTATACATGGATGCTATGAACTGAACTAGGGTCCTCTGGAAGAGCTCTAACAGTGGAGTCATCTCTCTTGCCTGTTTTGTTTTGTTGAGACAGGGTCTCACCTAGGCCACCCTGGCTTCAAAATTCCCAAGTAGGCAAGGCTGGCCTTGACTTCCTAAATGAGAGGACAGCAGGTGTATACCACCAGAGTCAGCTTTAATTTTTATCATTATTATTAAAACAATACCACCTTTATTGAGTGTAGTAATGACTTAAGAGAAAGACTACTATTAATAAACTCATTAGTAACGTAGGGGAAGCTGCTATGTCTCTCCCCTGCCTTCCCTGAAGCAATATCTCTGCCTGGGGAAATTTTCTGCTGACCCCTACAGATATAGAAAGAGGTGGGTCCCTTGCTGCTCCTCAGACTGGTACCAACATGCTAAAGGTGACCGGTCTGATCCCTAGGCTGCAGCAAAACTGACTCAGCAAGATTTATTGGACACACATAGTAAATAAGTCAGTGTTCAAGAGAAATATTAAAACGGCAAAGTTTAAAAGGATTAAAAAATAACCAAAGGAGAATAACAACGAACAAATTATCAAAAAAAAAGAAAAAAGAAAAAAATAGAAGTCAGAATAACAGACTTTAGACAATGACAATGACTCTAAGACAGCTTCTAAATATTTATTTTTAAAAAATTGGAAATGTACACAAAAGTTTTTATCTGGACCTCTGAGTTGTGCTATCACTTCAACCGGCTTGCTGGCTTTACTACGAATCTCTCTAAAGGAGCAAGTACGCGAGCCAAACTCTGTAGAGTGGGAAGGTTCCAGAGCGCACAGGGCGACACCCAGGCGGCTCCTTCCAGCGCGCGCCCCAGTTCCCATCGCGTACCCCAATCCGGATCGGATCTGCGCCGCCAGGCGGTTGGCTAGAGCGTTAAGAGGAGGAGCGGTGCCCGGGCGACGCGCGCCCTCTCGTGGCCGTGACTGTTGTGTAGTCTGAGAGGTGTGTGTCAGGGATGGATCCTAAGCTGCCCTTAGACGCCCCAGGAGTCCAAACGTGGGTCCTCCACACCACCCACAGGGACTTAGGAACGAGTTTCATTGTGTATGTGTGTTGTCAGCCTAAAAGAGAGGACTGACTGTCTAAAGCAGTGGTTCTCAACCTTCCAATGCTGCGACCCTTTAATACAGTTCCTTCATGTTGTGATGACCCCCAACCATACAATTATTGCTACTTCACAACTATAGTTTTGCTACTGTTAAGAATCATAATGTAAACATATGTGTTTCCTGGTGGTCTTGGGAGACCTCTGTGAAAGGGTCGTTGAGAACTGCTAGTCTAAAGAGTTAGCATCTGGCCTGTGCATGTGTGGACACCAGGCACATCAATCTCAAAGAAGACCGAGGTGGGACACTTCTGAGGGCAGAAGTCCACCGCCCTGGGTTTTGAAACAGAGCTTGGGGCTGACAGGGATTTGTTGCAGGGGTTGACTGTGGTTCACTAGAGGAGGCTGGGCTGGTGACTTCCGGTAGCAAGAGGCAGTGTGCGGAGCATGTGTAAGTAATCCATGCATTCTGGAGGCTGAGGCAGGAGATATAGCATGTTTGAGGGTAAAGAAGGCTACAACACAAGACCCTCCCTCAGAAAGCAAACAGAAGCAAAGGGTCCTTTCCCGGGGATAGTATTATGATAGGCAGGTGTACAGTGTGTGCCTGCCTTCACCTCTTAACTTCCCAACTTTTGGCTTGGCTAGTTTGATTATGACTCCTTCTCTTCTCTTCCCTCCCCTCACTGCTCCCTTATTATTTTTAAGACCTGGATGAGCTTGTACTCATCATGTAGCCCAAGCTACCCTCAAATTTACGGCAGTCCTCTGGCCTCAACCTCCGTAGTTCTTGAATTAACAGCATGCACCCTCCCACCTAGCATGACTCCATTTTGATATGGACAATATTTACAGTTTAGGGGCTAGAAGGAAGAATCCTGGGACCCGGGATTAGCTTTAGTCTTAACCTGACTTGAGGCAAGTCACTTGACTTCTGTGCCTCCTCTACAATGAGAAAATAATTCTTTATTAATCTCATGGGTTTAAAATATTAAAGTACACAACATAAGTTTAACCATATTTTCAGTGTCCTTTACCACACTCAGTGTCTGGATGAAATCCAGAACATTTCATCACTCCCAAAATAAATCCTGCGCTTATTAAGCAGTTGCTCTCCACTGCCTACCCACCACTGCCCCTGGAAACTGCTGCTCTTTTTGTGTGTCTGGATTAGTGGAGCCTGGACAATTCATATGAATGGAATCATATACACTTTGCTTAGCATACTGCTTTCAAGGTTCCTGTTTGTTGTAACAGGTACCATATACCATTCCTTATATGGGCAAACGAGACTTCATGGTGGGGAATTACCTCATCGCCTGCAGCTGTTAATCAGCTGAATGGACTTTGGGGTTACGGTGCCTTTGTGAACAATTTTTACATGTTTTCTTTTACATTTATTTAACGTGGGTGCACATATGTGGTGGAGGACAACATGTGGGAGTCACTCCTCTCCTTCTACCATGTGAGTCCAGGGATCAAACTCAGCTCATCAACCTTGACAGCAATCATCCTTGCCTGCTAAGCCATCTCACTGGACCTATACATTTTTGGGGGGCAGGAGGGGAGTGGAGACAGGGTACAGACATATTTCTATTTTCTAGGAGTGAAACTGAAGGATTATATAGACATTGGACATTTGGCCTTGTGAGAAGTAAGCTTCGATCTACTTTCCAATGGGCTCTGCCACACCCACCACCAGTGGGCAAAGGTTTCAGTTTTCTCCTCTCTTAGCACACACTATTTTCTATTTTGTTCTTGATACAGAATGTTAAGTGTATGGCATGGGAAGCAGAAGCCCGCTGAGCATTTAGTTTTCATTTTTCTGAGTCCTAATGTGGGGATCTTTTAATGAGGCATATGGCTATCGGTTTCTTTGTGGAAATGTCCATTTAGGACTCATTTTTATTTGTTTATTAGGACTGTGTTTAGCCCCGTATTTACTTGGTTTGTCTTTTGTTGCACTGTAAAGACTACTCTCTATGTTCAGAATCTGATTTGGCAATGCTTCCTCCCTTCCACTCTTTGTCCTGGCATCATTGTTAAGTGATGACTCACAGCTTTTGTTTATTCTCAGAGTCTGTTGTTTATGCTACCACTCTTCCCCCACACCCCCGCGCACCCCCCACCCATGTCATTGACCATTTTGTGAACAGCACACAAGGTTCAAACCCAGTTTCACGCCTCTACACTGGGATTGTTAGTTAAGCACATTTGGTGAAAATCATGTTCTTTCCCCCGTGAGTGAGCTAGCTTGTTGTCTGTCAACCCTGGTGCATGGAGCGTTTCCAGACTCTGCCTGTGCTTTTCTCAGTTTGGATCTATGCTGATGGTGATTGACAAACACAAAGTGTTGATAGCAGGAGGTGTGGGCCTGCCAACTCTATCACTTCCCCACACAGTTTCTCCATTCAGCATTCTTAGGACCAGCCTATTCAAGGCGGCTGGGTTTTGAGCTGAAGACCAACTTTTGGAGAGTTTTTGCTGTGAAGACGTTGGTCTCTCAGTCTGTGAATACAGGGTTGTCTTTTGTTTCTTTCGGTCAAAACCATTGGCCTATAACTATTCACAGTGTTTTCTTACAATCTCTTTTATTTCTTAAAGTTTGGTGCCGTCTTCTCATTCTATAAACTACAACTACTCCCAGGTGTGGTTAAGGGGGAGGGTTTTTATTGTAGACATGAGGGAGAGAAGAGACAGAGAGGTATCTGGAAGAGTCCAGAGCAGCGAAAGGAAGAAGTAGGCTGAGCATGGCCAGCAGGCTGGACCTGACCGTGGGAGAAGCAGGAGCAGAGTGGGGAGATAGAGAGAGGAGGGAAATAGAACAGAGGGAGGGGGCGCTTGGGGAAACAGAGAGAGAAATACAAAGAGTGAGGACAGCCAACAGCAGGGATATAAGGAGAATGAGTAGCTGTGGGGAGGGAAGCCATGAGCTGGGGGGAGAGTAGGGGAGGGGAGGGGAGAAGAGCCAGGTCCTTGTGATACCTAGGGAGCCTGGAGCCTACCATGCACTTTGGTGTGCTAATAGACACCACAAATAGCCATTGGTCCCTCCTACCAGTGATCAGGGAAATGGTTCCTTTCGGTAGAGAGGAACCAGCTTCGAAAGTTTCTGATAAGCACTGGCTTTTCTCCAACTGCTAAAAACTGAGGAAATGGAGTTTCTTGTGGACCTGACGCTCACCCCTTGCTTCCAGATTTTAGTAATTTGAGTCATCTTCTTGTCTTAATCAGTCAAGTTTCTTCTTGTTTGTCACTTTTGCTGAGTTTCCTTTTTATTTTCTTCTCCCATGTGTGTTTGTGTGGTAGTTGTGCATGTGTGGCTTGTATTTGTGTAGGTATGTCTGCATGTCTGTGGACACGTGTATATTTGCGTGTGTGTATGAGGACCTGAAGCTGATGTGTGAATCTTCCTCAAATTTGAAGATTCTTTGAGGCAGGGTTTCACTAGCCCAGGTGACTCAAAGAATCCTGTCTTTCCCAGGATCTGATCATCTCTGATATCATTTTTTTTCCTCCAGAGAGCTTTCTTTTCTTTCTTTTTATTAATTAATTCATTTTTATTAATTAATTTATTTTATTTTTAACACTCCATATTTTATCCACCCCCATCTATCCTCTGACTATTCCACATCTCATACCTCCTTTCCACCCACCTGTCTCCACATGGATGTCTCCACCCCTCACCCCACCTGAACTCTATACTCTCTGGGGCCTCCAGTCTCTTGAGGGTTAGGTGCATCATCTCTGAATGAACACAGAACTGGAAGTCCTCTACTATATGTGTGTTGGGGAGCCTTATATCAGGTGGTGTTTGCTGCCTGTTTGGTGGTCCAATGTTTGAGAGATCTCAGGGTCCAGATTAATTGAGACTGCTGGTCTTCCTACAGGATTGTCCTTCTCCTCCGCTTCTTTCAGCCTTCCCTAATTCAACAACAGGGGTCAGCTGCTTCTGTCCATTAGTTGGTGCAAATATCTGCATCTGATTCTTTCAGCTGCTTGTTGGGTCTTTCAGAGGGCAGTAATGATAGGTCCCTTTTTGTGAGCACTGCATAGCCTCAGCAATAGTGTCAGGCCTTGAGACCTTCTCTTAAGCTGCATTTTACTTTGGGCCTGTTGCTGGACCTTCTTTTCCTCAGGCTCCTCTCCATTTCTATGTCTGTAATTCTTCTTCTTCTTCTTCTTTTTTTTTTTTCAGATCAGTCCTACTAGTTGTAAAGAAGTCTCTTAGTTTATTCCTTCATCTGTGAATGTCTTTACTTCAGAGTTTAATTTCTAAAGGCTCTCTTTGGAGAATATCCATTTCAGGACTAACAATTTCACTCCCTACCCAGACCCACCAGCCTCAGAAGTAAAAAGAAATGTTAGCCAGATGTGGTGACACAGACCTGTATTACCGGAACTGGAACTCAGGGATCAAAGGCAAGAGGATCACAAGATCTATGTAGGGGGTCGGTTCTGATGTTAAGGTCCTATTTCCCAATTGGTTCTTGATCTCTCAGTAAAGAAAGTTGTGGGCCAATTGCTGGGTGGAAGGGATAGGCAGGACTTCTGGGTTCCTGGAGGCAGGCAGGGGGACAAAAGGAGAACAGAGAGCCAAGCTTTGGAGAGAGAAGAACTGGGCAATCATGTGAGATCTCAAAACAGAGTGACCACACAGACTGCTCCTACAGGCAGGTGGTCAGGGGAGTCTATTAACTGAAGTTTAGGGCAGGTGGGAGAGACAGAGATAAGAAGCTGATAAGGGTACACTTTTCCAGGCCAGAGACAGTAGCATCCCGCAATTGTGCCAAGAAGGCAAGTGAAATTGAACAACTGTGTATTTTTTATCCTTGGATTCAAGGGAAGCCAGGTGGGGGCTGATGGTGCTGTCACCTTCCAGAGTAAGACAGAACATAAGACTACATGCAACAGATCTAGGCTAGCCTGGGCTGCACAGCAAGACTCTACCTCAACCAAACAAATGTATGCACATTTGCTATTTCCTCTGGTCTTCCTGATTGCTTTGCTACTTTCCAAATCTTTATTTCCTTAAGTATATTTTATTTTCTTTTGTTTCTAAAAGAGTTTCTCTTTATTATTATTACTTTTTTAAATTAAAATATAATTATGTAATTTCTCCCCTTTCCTCTTCCTTCCTCCAACATGTTCCCTGTCCTGCTCTCTCTTAAATCCTTGGCCTCTGTTTCTTTAATAATGTTGCCTGCATGTATATAATTTCAGGGATGACATCTTGGTATTGGTTAACCAACTTAAGGCAACTTAAGGGCTCTTCCTCAGGGAAGAGGATTTCTCCTGCTCTCAGCCCTCCTGTTTGTTTTTGTTTTTTTTTTGTGTGTGTGTCAGGGTTTCTCTGTGTAGCTCTGGCTGTCCTGGAACTTACTCTGTAGACCAGGCTGGTCCTGAACTCACATCGATCCTGGGATTAAAGGCATGTGCCACCATCATCCAACACTCGTTAGGTGCAGGCAGTCTAGGGTTAGCGCCTTGTGACCTTTCCTTGTCTACAGTTGGGGCACGGTGAGGTGTCCTCCTTCCATACCAGCATGTCTATTATTTCAAGTGTCAACCTTGTTCAGGTCTAGTCTCCTGTCTGTTTAGTTACATGTCCACATGTACATTGCTTTGTATTTATCTCTGGTTGTGTTTCCTCAGATTCTTGTATTTTTATCTTCTCTGCATTTGACACTTTGTGACCAGGCTATTTCATTTAGTTTAAAATATTCTTCAAGGTCCATCCACATGATAGCAAGTATCTGAAGTCCCTTTCTGTGCTACCATTCCTATTAGCCCCATGGGTCTGGACAATCCCTCTTATTACCTAGAGTTATACCTGTGAGGGTATGGGGGAGATGGCAAGGTGTTTTTTAATGAAGTTTGATTCTTGAAGATGAAAATATTAAGAATGGTGGCATTGGCTGGTGGCATTGAATATTGATTGATATTCCTGAAAAAAATAATACGTGCTGGTGAATTTTATGCTACATATGTTTTTATCACAATTACAAAAATGTAATGTCTTAACTGTTCTCTCCAAAGTAGCAGCTGACCCCGACACAATTACAAAAATGTGATGTCTTTACTGTCCTCTCCAAAGTAGCAGTTGACCCCAGTGGGGGATGATAAGTTAGTTATTTTGCTCCGAATTATAAGCATGCAGCATGTTGAAGAATTGAGATCTGAACTCATATCCTAGGTTCATAGTTATTATGCCATACTATCCCTGATTATGATGAAATGGTATTTTGTGAACAGACCTGACATACAGAACATTGAATAAGCAGACATCACGCAGGCGTCTAACCCTGTAGTTTGTGATACACGTAAAAGCTTCCCAAATACTAATATTCTCTGTTTATATTTTATATCTTCATTGTGTGAAGTTTGCTCACACTTACATCTCTATTCTCTAATGTTTTAATAAATGGATATAAAGGTATAAAGGAACAGTCAAGTATCTATTCCAGAATTTTTTTTCTAGTTATCTTTCCATTTATAAAGTAGAGGTGTGGAAAAATGAAGCAATAGTCTTTTTTATTGATGATACTTAATATTTTGGCAGGTGACCTTAATTGTGTTACATCTTTATTTCTTAAGCATTGAGCATCCACCCTTTCTGGTAAAATGGATTCACTGCAGATGAGGCAATTTTCAGTCCTCCTGTGGAAAAATTTCCTTTTAAAGGTAAGTGGCGATGTCCATGGGAGGTAGATGGGAAGTCTATGCAACCAGAGGAAAAACTAATAGCTCATTAACTACACTTGATTGTAGTTGATTTTATCACTTCTGTTCCAAGGCTGAGCTAGCACTGACTGAAGAACAACCTGAGAATCAACAGAATCTGTATAAGAGAGTGAAGTATAGGCAATGTAAGGAAGACAGTGTGTGTGTGTGGGGGGGCATTCTCATTGTAGAACAAAGCAGAATAATATAGGTCTGTGTTGTGTTAATTAGCCCATGTCTCCACACAGGAGCACGCATATGCATGTGCTCACGTATTCACTAACATGGTCCCCCTGTGTTTTGTTGCAGAGCCGGAAGGTGGTTGGCTTAGTGGTGGAGATCATCATGATATTTCTGTTGTTTGTATGGACTTTGACTGTACGCAGAATTTCAAAGAAGACATTTATTCATAATGTGATTTTCAATCCTATTCTCTTGACATTACCTGGGTTCCTTAATGAAAACTTTGAATATGAATTGGCTTATGTGCCTTCTGAGAGTACTGCAGCAAGAAATATTACTGAGATGGTGAAAAAGGATTTAAACTTCAACTTTAAAGGTTAGAAATGAAAATATTTGAAGTATTTCTCTGGAAATGTTTTAACATAATTCAGTAACCTTCATAATTCATGCGTTAGTTTCCCAAATAGAAAACCATGGATTTTGTTCAAATGTCTTCATGGCATAATCACTATTGAAATCTAATATTTAAAATGAGATGACTGAATTAATTTCCAGTTATATAAAACTATTCTTTGTTTATGATTATGTTATCAACAAACTTTTGTGTGTGCATGAATGTGTGCATGTGTGTGTGCACTCGTGTACATGTATACCTGTGTATGTGCATGCATGTGTATTTGTGACATATGTGGTTGTCAGAGGACATTTTTGCAGATATTGATTCTCTCCTTTCAATAATGCTGTCACCAGGCAAGTGACAGTACCTGATTTTATGTCAAGTATTAGGATAAAGCAGGAACTTTTTCTTGGTGCACAGGTTTTATTCACATCATATCTAAGTACAACAATAACCTTGCGGCCACCTGTGGATAAAAGTGTCATCTAATTAGGAGCTTGTGAGTCCAATACCTGGGAGAACCACCATGAGGGGACAAGGCCCAGGTGGCAGACTTACCTACTATATCTCTGCCTTCAGAACCAGAAGTTTCCCATACCCACATGGACTTTGTTATAGCCTCCTGTGACGATGGTCTTGCTATCAGAACTGTCCACTGAGGATTTGAGATGAAGAGTGCCCACTGGATCTCCAGTGACAGAACTCATGGTCTCAACTCTTGCTACAGTCACCGAGACATGCCTTCTCATCAGGCAAGACAAGGACCCAGCTCAGACTGAGAGAGAGAGAGAGAGAGAGAGAGAGAGAGAGAGAGAGAGAGAGAGAGAGAGAGAGAGAGAGAGAGAGAGAGAGGAATTCCTATGTGTATGGCCTATCACAGCTGTTGACTGACTGAGAGCAGTTGTATATATACAGACCCAGGAAGGTATTTGTCTGAGTCCCTGAGGCAAACTTGCTCCCTAGTCATCCAGACCCTGAAATTGCTTTAAGATTCAGATAGTTTGCATCAGCAGTAGACAGAGATTGGTCCTGTTAATACAAAGCGACACACAGAGGAAAAGGTGCCTCATGGGGCTGCTGACCTCTGTCTTTGCTGGGGAATCCAAAGCAGCTCTGAAATTTGGCTTTATGGCCCTAAACTGCGGACCAGGGAAGGGAAGTATGGAGCCTTTCCAGAGCTGGCAGAGTGAAGCCTGGATCTGTCTGAATGCCAATCAACAGGTATATCTCCTGCACAGGCTTTGAGCTTCTTTATGCAAATTGATGAACCACGTCTGAAAATCACACAACAATGTGACTCACTGTAGCTAAAATAATATTGAGGAACATTGAAGTTTTGAACATGTGCACACACACACACATGCTGTTGGTGCAAAAGTAGATGTGCATATCAATGTTATAGAATTGATATTCTAGAAATAAAAGGTCCTGGCATAGTAAGTTGATTTTTTGGGGTATTATTTCAAAACTAAGCAATGGATAAAGAGTAGTTTCTTGAGCTATCTGGAAATAGAATGTTCTGTATGCAACAGAAAGTTATTGAATCTTATATTTAAATCATATGTACTTCAATTTGGGCTAAAAATCTAGATATGAGAGCCAAAACTATAACACTTTTAGGAGAAAACAAAGGATTGTCCTCATGACCATGCATTTGGCAAAGGTTTTTTAGGGATGACAAAAAAATCATGAAAATGCAATAAATATACTTTTTCAACAAAATTGGAAATCTTTTTCCAAAGGAAACTATCAAGAGAATGAATGACTACTCAAAGGATGAGAAAATATTTGCAAACTATTTTTTGTGATAGTAGGTTACAATAGAACTATAAAGCATTCTGAACAACGGAATCATATAAAGACAACTGTTTTCAAAAACAACAAGAGATCTGAGTCAACAACTTGACTGAAGTGGCATCTAAATAGCTGTTGAGCGCATGGGGATGTGGTCAACATTGCTCATTATCAGGGAAGTGTAATGGCTCACACAATGAGATGCCATTCATGACTGGAACAAAAAAGATAGTAGTGAGGTTTGATTAGTGTATGGAGCAACTGGACCTTGCCTCACTGGTGGAAATGTAAGTAATAGATCTACCTTGAAAAAGAGTGGCAGTTTCTCAATAAATGCAGGAACCGTTTATTGAGACTATAACAAGGGGCAGCTCACTGAATTCTACTAAAAGGCCCACGTTATAGAAGAGAGCATCACTTAAACATTTAGGCAAAGCGCATACATTTTTGTTTACATAGAAAACAAAATTATAATAATGATTTTAATTTGATAAATAAAATTTTACAACACTTGAGCTATTTTGGTGAGTATGTAGTGGGGTCC
>NW_022196904.1:109181451-109198387 GCF_008632895.1 Mastomys coucha
TGAGCCTATAGCCTTGCATTGCATACTAGGCAAGCATGCTGCTACTGAATTATAACCACAGCCACTTTCTTTCTTTCCTTTCCTTTTCTTTTTCTTTTTTAAAAAAATTTATTTATTTATTTTATGATTATGACCACTGTCTCTGTCTCTGTCTTCAGATACACCAGAAAAGGGCATCAGATCCCATTACAGATGGTTGTGAGCCACCATGTGGGTGCAGGACGTCTAGAAGAGCAGTCAGTGCTCTTAACCACTGAGCCATCTCTCCAGCTCCTTTTTATTTCTAATCTATTTAAAAAAAAAAATTTACTCTCTCCAAAATCATGAATACAGTCTTTCCGTTATCTTATGGAAGAAGGGCTATGTTTTTTTTAACTTTATACAGTTATGTATGATATATTAGGAATTTATTTTTTGCTTTATATATTTATTTCCCATTTGTTTTCCATACTCCAGGTATGCATTAGATGGTCTGAGTGTCACTGGTTAAGCGGGGCTCTTTGGAATGTTCACTGTGTGACAGGCTTAGGTTTTATAGTGCCAAGAGGAATGAGCATTAGGCCTTTCATGTTGACGTGGGCAACTTGGACTTTTCTCTCTACAGTTCAAGGCTTTCCTTCAGAAGAATCTTTTGAGGAATACATTAAGTATAAGAGCAAGGCTGCACATGTGCTGGCTGCTATTGTGTTTGATCATGAGTTCAAAACCAACAATGAACGCTTGCCGCTTCAGGTGAGAAAGTTTTATCTAAAGACCTGACGTGTTTGCTTTTAGCTTTAAGTGTGTGTGTGTGTGTGTGTGTGTGTGTGTGTGTGTACCTCCCTGTGAGCACATGCTTGTGTGTATATGTGTATGATGAGTACTGGTGCTCATGCGGAGGTTAGAGGACAACTTTGGCTCTGATCTTTGCCTTCCATTTTATTTAGACAGAGTCTGTTGTTCACTAGTATGTACAGCACACCAGGCCTACAAGAGAGTCTGCTTCCCTTTCTCTTTGGAGTCACCGGGATCACATGTGTAGGCACCGTCTGGCTTTATGTAGATTCTGGGTATTTAATGTAGGACATCATTCTTGTGTAGCATGCACTTTAGTAACTGAGCCATTCTCCCTGCCCTCCCTTTTAATTTCTTTTTTTTTTTAAGATTTATTTTATTTATTTTATGTGTATGAGTACACTGTAGCTGTACAGATGACCACGAGCCATCATGTGTGTGGCTGCTGGGAATTTAACTCAGGACCTCTGCTGGCCCGCTCGCTCCGGCTCACTGGCTCCGGCATAATTCATTGTATCTGTCTTCAGACGCACCAGAAGAGGGTGTCAGATCTCATTACGGGTGGTTGTGAGCCACCATGTGGTTGCTGGGATCCGAACTCAGGACCTTCAGAAGAGCAGTCAGTGCTCTTACCCGCTGAGCCATCTCACCAGTCCTTAATTTCTTTATTGATTGCTATTATCGAGGGATGTATTGTTTGGCTTTAATTCTAAGGTCCTTCCTCCTATTGATTTCTAGCCATCAGAGAGTGCCTTATGTGATTTTAATCTTCAAATTTACTAAGAATTGTCTGCAGAATGATCCACATCTGCTTGCCCGTGAGGAGTACAAGCTGTTGCTATAGGAGGAAGTGCTGCGCGTCTGTTTGGTTTGCTTATTTGTTCAGTGTGTTGCTGAAGTCCAGTGTTTTGTCTTTTTTTCTTTTACTAATTTTCTCTCTGAATTCTCAGTCCACTGTTGAAAGTGGGGTTACTGAAGCCCTCAGTCACAATTGTAATATAACTTATGGTCTCTCTTTATATCCTTTAGCATACTCATGTGCATATGGATCCTCTAATGTTGTCTATGTAAATGTTTTCCAATTATTATATTTTCTTGACATATCAATTCATTCACAATGGTCAAATGTCTGTCTCTTTTTATAATTTCTTGAGGCAGGGCTTCACTATATACCTAAGAATGACCTTGACCTTCTGATCCTTCCGTCTCTGCTTCTCAAGCACAGGGGACTACAGGTGTGTATCATTACGCCCACTGTGTGTTCTCTTTGCAACTATTTTTTTAAAGATTTATTTATTTATTTATTTATTTATTTATTTATTTATTATATGTAAGTACATTGTAGCTGCCTTCAGACACACCAGAAGAGGGCATCAGATCTCATTACAGATGGTTGTGAGCCACCATGTGGTTGCTAGGATTTGAACTCAGGACCTCTGGAAGAGCAATCAGTGCTCGTAACTGCTGAGCCATCTCTCTAGACCCACTTTGCAACTTTTGACATAGTTAAAGCAAGTCTAGGCACTCTTTTCTAGTATACATTTGTCCAGAATGTCTTTTTCTCATCCATTCACTCCTTGCTTCTGTGTGTTCTTAGAAGGCAGCATAATGAGGGTTTTGTTTTTATCTGTTCACATACTCAGTTTCATTTCTATCATCTTGCTGTAATAGATTTGCATGAGTGTGATTTTGTGTGTGCTGTATAACTGGCTGTACATGCTCATGTGTGTGCAATTACATGCATGTGTGTATACACATGGGGGCAAGAGGCTGACATTGTGTGTCTTTCTCAGTTGGTTCTCTACCTCAGTTTCTGGGATAAGGTCTTTCATTGAACCCATAGCTTGCTAATTCAGAAAGAAGGTCTGGCTTGAAAGTTCTAGCAATCCTCTTGTCTCAGCATCCTTCGCCTACCTTTTATCTAGATTCTGGGGATGTGAACACAGTCCCTCATGCTCGTAGAACAAGTACTTTAATAACTGAGCCATCTTCCTGGCCCCTCTTATAGATTTAAAAATTATTTTTATATTTATTTAATCTCTTTTAAAGTGTATGAATGTTTTGTCTGAATGTATGTATGTGCACAACATGTGTAACTCTTTCCCGAAGAGATCAGAAGAGGGCATCAGACCTCTTGAAACTAGAGTTGTGGATGGTCGTGAGCTGCCATGTGGGTACAGGGAGCTGAATCCAGTCCTCTGCAAGAGCAATGAGTACTTTTAATCATGGAGCCATTTTCCCAAACTCTCTATTAGATCTTTTTTTAAAAAAATATTTATTCAATAGGCAGAACAACAGTGGAATTTTAAAAAGTACAGTTACAGCAATGATTGTTGGACCCTTATTGCTCCTTTGCAACTCAAAAGCAAAATGTTGCAAAGATAAAAGGGAGAGGACCATATAGTTTAGATCATTTTAAGTCTCAACTGTGACTATAGCTTGTTTGGCATATTAGTTGTTCTGTATCACAACCATCGTGTTGTTCTTATCATTGGTATCCCCAAATTACTCTTCTGTCCCAAAACTGATTTTTTAATTAAAAAAAAACTACAACCTTTTGATCACTGCTAATTTTTGCTTTTCAAGGATCACTAGTTTAACATGTCTTTCTTTGACTTGTTGTTCTAGGTAAAATATAGTTTGCGCTTTGGTCATATCTATGATCCTGAAAATTTGTTAAAGCCATCTGAGTATCAGGAAGAAACAGGGTGGAACACATCAACTCTCTTCCCATCAGTGCCTTCTCTTGGACCCCGGAACTTCTTGGAAATTGACGGGGGAAACCCTGGTTAGCAGAGCCTTAAGTGCACTTACATTGTTTCTTTTACTGTGCATGGACAGTCATTTGGAACGGGCTTCGGTTTTTTTTTTTTCCTCTGCATGAACAAGTTGATTTATTCTTTCATTATGGTTTGATATGGTTTAAATTTTTATTTTTTATTAACAAACATAAAATGTGATACCTTATAAATCTATTACTATTTTTCTTCATTTCTTGTGTAAATTTTCTTTTATCTGCTGTTATATAATTAATTGATAAATTTTGCTTCACTTTCTCTCTATATAATCATCTAAACAAGTACACTGTCTTCTGGACTGTGTCAGCTTGAGCTGGGGAAATGGCTCAACAGGTGAAGTTCTTGTTTTGTTGCCCAAGTATGAGGCCCTAAGTCCAGATCCCATCACCCATGGAAATGCTGGCACAGCCACACCTGTGACTTCAGTGCTGGAGATGTGGACAGGGGTGTCCCCGAGGCTTGCTGCAGCCATCACAGCCAGAGTCAGGAGCACCAGACTGACTGAGAGACCCTGTCTCAAATAAGTGAGGCAGAGAAGGGGAGGGGTAGATCCCTGGTAAAGTCAGCCTTGACTTCTGCAAAACTTGTACGTGGGCAAACACACACACACACACACACACACACACACACACACACACACACTGACACACAGACACACACACACAGACATACACAGACACACACACAGACACACACACACTGACAGACACACACACAGACACAGACACACACACACAGACATACCCAGACACACACAGAGACACATACACACAGGCATGTACACAGACAAACACACACAGACATACCCAGACACACACACAGACATACAGACACACATACACTGATACACAGACACACACACACACAGACACAGACACACACACAGACACAGACACACACACAGACACAGACACACACACTGACACACACACACAGATACACACACACAGAAACACACACAGACACAGACACACACACACTGACACACAGACACACAGACACATACACACACAGACACAGACACACACACACACACACACACACACAGGCACACACACAGACATACACACACACAGACATACCCAGACACACAGACACACACACACTGACACACACACACACACACACCCTGGAAATAATGTATCAGCTTGACAAGTTGATGCAGCCATTAAAATAATTGCAAACTGAAAAATATTGATATATGTATATAGCATTAAGACTATAGAAAATAAATGTAGATATCTACAAAGATCTGAGTAGTTGTCATCTTAGAGTTGAAGGTTGTGTGGTGTCTTGTTTTATCAAAGACACTTAAAATATTTTTCTTACTGTAAGTTTAAAATTAGTCTAGTCTCTTTTAAAATTAATACACTGCATCCTAAAGATATTCTTTGGGAAGAACGTAATAGAAAATACCATGATATTGGTAGAATAAAAGTAGTTTAACCAAACTAGATATGGTCTTAAAAAAATAGGCCATTTATCATATCATCATCCCCATCCCCATCATCATCATTGGCTTTTTTGGATAGTGTCTGACTATGTAGTCCAGGCTGACCTTAAGCTTGTTGTGTAGCCTATGCTGTCCTCAAACTTGGGAAGATCTTCCTGCCTGATGCTCCCAAGTGTTAGGATTACAAGTGAAGTCACCTCCAGATTGAAAAGGTATGTTTGGGGCCTGGCAGTGGTGGCACACACCTTTAATCCCAGCACTTGGGAGGCAGAGGCAGGTAGATTTCTGAGTTCGAGTCCAGCCTGGTCTACAGAGTGAGTTCCAGTACAGCCAGGGCTATACAGAGAAACCCTGTCTCAACCCCTCAACCCCCTAAAAACAAAAAGAAAGAAAAGGTATGTTTGGAAAGCAGTTCTTTCTTTCTCTCTCTCTTTCTCCTCTTTCTCTCTCTCCCTCCCTCTCTCTCCTTTCCTTCCTTCCTTCCTTCCCTCCTTCCTTCCTTCCTTCCCTCCTTCCTTCCTTCCTTCCCTCCTTCCTTCCTTCCCTCCTTCCTTCCTTCCTTCCTTCCTTCTTTCTTCCTTTCTTTTTCTCTGCACCAATGTTCTGTTTACCAATGATTAGAACTTTGGCCTTAGCCTGTTCCGTGAGACTACCCAAGCCTGAGTGCTGTTCACTTGAATTGTCTAAACCACATGGCCACAGCCTCCCTTCCTGTTTTCTGTTTCTCCCAGCTACACAGCAACATCGGGGAGAAGCAGAAGGGCCTGCTTCTATATGCTGAAGAGGCATGCATGTGATCAGGGGCAAAGGAGCAGCCAAGAGCCAAGCTTCCTTATTTTATAATGAGGCTCACAGGAGTTAACTCATACCCACCAGACCTGTCCATTCTGTGAAGTCATATTAACCTGTTCTGAAGTCAATCATCTCCCAGTAGGCTTCCACTTCTTAAGGGTTCCAATGCCTCCACATTGCCACAATGGGACCCCAGTTTTCAACACATGAAGCCCACAAGGTAGCAGACCATATCCAAATAGCAGCTGTCACACAGAGAGTCTGTAGTGGGTGAGAGGATGTAGCAGACGTTGCTACATGGGGTTTTGTTTTCTTTTTGGCTGGCCTAGAACTTGCTGTGTAGACCAAGCTGACCTTGAACTCACAGAGATGCCTCTGCTTCCCGAGTATTGGGATTAAAGATGTGCACCACCATATCCAGTCTTGCTCCATGAATTTTAAAGGTGAAGTTCAAACATGATGTCTACCTTCAATGATTTTTTTTAAAAAGAGTACAATACAGTGTTACTAACTATGGACACACTATTGTCTGTATGTCTCTACACGTAGTCTATCATTGACTCTTTTTGGTTACATTATCTTTATAATAAGCATACATAAAGCCTCCAGTGTTAGTCTTCTTTCTGTACATTATTTTGGTTATTTATCATGTCCATTGAAGTTCTGTATAGATTTTTATTGAGTCTGTAGGTCTCTCTATGCATGGCCACTAAACAGTATTCATTATCCTAACCCAACAAGAGACATCTTCTCACTTACTCGTGTTGCCTTTATCTTCCCGATGTTTTTTAGTTTGGAATATGTACATTTTTCATCTCCTTGGATATGATTGTGTTGACTTTATTCTTTTTGATATCGTAAGTGGGATTTACTTCTTGCTTAGAGCTTCCTTCCTATGTCATATCTCAGTTTGTAGAAATATTTTAGTCAACTCTATGGTGGTATAGCAAAATGTCACAATGCTTATAATTAAGAAAAAAAACAATAGAAAGTTGATTCTCCTAATTTGGAAGCTAGGAAGTCCAAGCTCCCAGCACCAACAGATTAGGTCTTTGGTAATGGCTCACTGTCCGCTTCCTAAGTAGTAGGTTTTTGCTCCATCTTCTGGGCATGAGGATAGACTGGTTGTTTCATCACATTTTAGTGAGAGAAGGGACAAAAAAGGACTAGGCCACTCCCATTTATTCCTTTTAAGAGTGTTCCATTCATGAAGATGGAGTACTTACTTTCAATCACTTCTGACAGGCCTTACATCTTTTTTTTTTTCTTTTGTTTTTTTCAAGACAGGGTTTCTCTGTATAACCCTGACTGTCCTGGAACTCACTCTGTAGACCAAGCTGGCCTTGAACTCAGAAATCTGCCTACCTCTGCCTCCCAAGTGCTGGGATTAAAGGCACTACCAGGCCAGGCCTTACATCTTTAAAATATGCCAAGTATTAGGCTTCAACATAGCAATTTTGGAAGGATACAGATAAGAGACAAGAGGTCTGCTTACAATTTTAAAATTATCATTCAGTTTGGCTGATAAAGACACCTCATAAGGTTGTGGTATTATTTTCATGGGATATTTTAACTTTGAGAAGACAGCAATTAGATCTCATAGTATTCATTATATGTGTCTCAAATCATAACAGGTATTTGTGAAATTGTTAGAAGTCTTGAATTATCTGAATTGTGACTGTCATCTCCCTGGCTGCATGTTACTATCATGAACTTGACAGTCTCCGGTTTTGTTTTGTTTTGTTTTGTTTGTTTGGTTTTTTTCCACTTAGGATATATCAGAGAAGGATTTCTTATTGTGCAGCATTCTGTAGACAAGGCCATCATGATGTATCACAGTGGGAGAGAAGCTGAAGCCATGTTTGCCAACACCACAATGTATGCGAGGAGATTCCCACACCCGGCCTTCATTTATGACAACTTCTTGTGGGTTTTCATTTCTATGTTTCCTTGGACAATTGTATTTACCTTTACTCAAATGGCACTCGTCATAGTTGGGACCATTATGTTGGAAAAGGAAAAGAGATTAAAGGTAATTTCATTTCATTTGTAATATTCTGGGCCAGCAGAAGAGGTGTGTACCGAGGTTGGGTGGTTTCTGCACACCTATCTCTGCTAAACAGACAAAGACATCCCATGGGAGCTGCATGCAAACATGGGCTGCCTGAGGTTTTGATTTTTTTTTTTTTTTTTTTTTTTTTTTTTTTTTTTTTTTTTTGGTTTCTGAGGTTTTGATTTTTTTTAAAAGAAAATTCTTTATTTGACTAAATGACCAAGAGAACATTTTGGAAAGGAGTCAGATACTGATGCCCCGAACATGCCTATGGGATGAAATGAGCAACAAGGAGAGAATCAGACAAGGTCTTGAATTGCATAACCTAGAATATATTTTAATTGCTACGTCCTGTGATCTTCCTGGGGGTGATTTCCAGTCTGAAGTGAATCAAGACTTCATTATCGACATAGTGGCTGTGGTCAGGAAGCTGCAAGAGTGCTCGCCTGTCCATCCACCTGTTTAATGCTTCCTCACTAACTACCTCCTTTGTCCCAAGGACTCTGATGGACTTCATGTTTAAAGTCTGGTTTTATCAGAGGCTAACTCTGTGATCATTATCTGTTTCCATAAATGTAAATTGAAGACTGCAGTAGCTACTTTTGTGGTTATTGGGGAAGTTAATGAGATATCATTTTAAAAGTCTTTAGAACCATCTATAATCATCCCACAACTGGTAGTTTAAGAAAAGAGAAGACAACACTCTACTTACACATTGTTCCAATGTTTAGTTAAGATGTAAGTTAATATGTAATATGCTAATTACCCAAGTGGACATTTACCAGCCAGACATTGGACAAAAATGGTTAGTATCTAGAATATGCAAAGAACTTGAAATTCAACATCAAGAAAACAGCCTGATTTAAAAAACAGAGCAGGGAGCTAAACAGAGTTCCCAAAAGATGAAAACCAGATGGCTGAAAACACTTTTTAAAAAAATGTTCCATGTCCTTAGCTATTAGAGAAATTCAATTAAAATCACTTTGGGAATTTATCTTTCTCAAGTCAGAATGGCTAAGATAAAAAAAAACCAACAAAACAAAAAACTAACAAGAGCAAATGCTGTCTATGGGCAAAGGAGGGCACATGTTAGTTACCGGTGGCAGTGCAGACGGGCACAACCACTATAGAAGCCAGTGTGGAGGTTCCTTGAAAAGTTGGGTCCTACCACAAGCTCTCACTCTACCATAGCTCTTGGGCATAAACCCAAAGGGCTCTACATCTAACTACAGAGATTTGTGCTCATCCATGTTCATAGCTGCCCTGTTCATCATAACTAGGGAAAAAAGTGGGGGAAAGTTATTCTTCAAGAACAGTGATGGCTTTGCTTGTTCTGAGCAGCAGTGAACGACATAGTTCAATAGGTAGATGCTACCAGAGGAAGGGGTAAAGACTAAAGACAAGATGGTAATTTTAAGGTAATTCCGACAGGCAAGGGAAAAGGCAGGAAAGACTGAGTTAAGTTGTCTTAGTGAATGGGGACAGGGATTGATCCACAGACCTATATTTAGGAAGTAGACATCAGTGGAAATGGATATGTACATGACTGACTTTGAGTTTTTGAACTTTACACACACTTCTTTCAAGGATTTCCCCACACATCATGTTGTTGCTAAGGCATTTGGAGATGCTCTTCAAATGATGTCCAGGTTGAGGAAGTCCACTGACTCCCAAAGGGACATTGACACTGGGGTTTAGTAAAGACAGATCTCAACAGGGAACATAATCATTCCTTTTCTACCTGGCTAAGGAAGTGACATTACGATGCTCCAAATCACCCATGCTTGAAACCTCGGTTTTATCCATGTGACACAATGCATAACAGATATCTCCACCACTTTTTGCTGTTGTAGTGTTTAGGGAAGTCTCTCTGTGCTTCATCTCTAAAGTGGAGACACCAATATTCTACCATGAAAGTGATTAGAGACACTCCAGGTTAGTGCCCAAGGAAAACTGAGCAAGAGTCTTGGTTATGTCTCTATTTCCTTTGTCCCTTACACATGGGAATCAATGTAACCCTGTTTCTTCCTAACCCCTGATGGTCCCCCTTCCTTCTCCATTTGTGGTAATGCCATCTTCCAGTTGTTCAAGCTTTTGTTAATATTTCACCATCTAGCTATGCCAGCACATTCTCTTTGGTTTGGCCAATGACTGCCTTTCCCTAATGTTTCCATATTAGTCTCTTGCCCTTCAGTGAAAATGGACCACTTTGAACCATTTTTTGTTGTTTTTTTTTTTTCTCACTGTAAGACTTTTTCTTCCATAACTGGTGAGTCATCTCACAGTTCAATTGTATTCAAAAATTCAAATGTATTTTTAACTACCAGTTAAAACAGCCAGTTTATTCTTCATGCCACAGAAACTTAAACCGGACATGTTAAGCTAGTATTCCTTTTGTTTTTTAATTAAAAATATTTTTATTACTAGACATTGTGATTCACATCTTTAATCTCAGCACCTGAGATGCAGAGGCAGGAAGATCACTGTGAATTCAAGGTCATCCTGGTCTACATAATGTGTGGGCCAGTTAGGACTACAAAGAGAGATCCTGCCTTAAAACAAAAATTAAAAAAAATATTAATTCTTTGAGAATTTCATACACTGTACTTTGGTTATCTTTAGCCCTCTCCCATCTTTTTCCAGATCCACCTTCTTCTGTACCCAAACCAACTTTGTTCCTTTGTTAAAACAATGCTAAACAAAAGAAAAAATCCAAATCCAGTCTGTGCTCTTGTTCCTAAAGGCTATTGATAATCTACTGTGTAAAAGCCCACATTAGTGTTGGCTCACTTTTGAACTTAAGCAGAATTGTGCAGTAGCAATTCTCTCCCATCTGACAGGCATTCATAATCCACAGAGATGTAATTGGTACAACTTGTTTCCACAGATGGAATGTGGTAACAACGATGAACTCTTGTGACTTACAATTATGTTATAGTGGGTAATAATTAGGTTATACTAGATGACAATTAGGTTATACTGGATAATAATCATGTTATTTTGGATAATGGCATTTTGAAACTTCCTCCTTCACTTTGTTTGATGCTGCTGCTGCCAGCATGCCTGTCTGGCAAGTTGTGCTTTATTCATTATACTTTAGCAGGCTTGTAATAAAGCATGTCTTCATCTCCTAGTTTCTAATTTGCGCACCTTCTCATGATGGGTTCTATTTCTCCTTTGCCACTTAACAAATGGTTCATACCTGTCATCTTGTCTTATCCCTATCTTGGATTCAGGCATGACACTCACTCTTGGGCTCAGCCAAGGTTGTTCTCTTGTTTGAGGCTATGGTGGGAAGAGAATCATTTCTTAGCTCCTATGATGGTGGGTAGAATTCAGCTCCTTAAAAGCCCAGGACAGAATTTTTCGTTTCTTTTTTTGCTGTTGGCCAGAGCAACTGATAATCTCAAAGTGCATCAGTTGCCTTTATATGGGGTACAATGTAATTACAGGCGCACTAGTTCATCACCTTTGCCACATCCCATTGACTGAAACAAGTTGTGCAACCTGCTTACACCAAAGAGAAGTAATAAGAAAAGAATCTGAACACCAGAAGACACAAGTGACAAAGCCATCTTGGAGACTGTTTATGGTACATGGAAATTTTTAATTGAAGTCTAGACATCATGGCGTTTACTTGAGTGGATCTTACATTCCTGTTTATGTTTTATTTTGAGGCACACTTAGGTATCCTGGAAACAGTTTATCCTTTGGGATCTCTTCCTACAGTACAAAGGATGGAACCCAGGGCTTTGCAGATGCCAGAGAGGTACTCTTCCATTGAACTACAGCCCCCATTTTTTTTAAGACAGTCAGTCTCAAATGTAGCTCAGGTGAGCCTGAATATTCTATATAGCTTGTAATGGCCTCAAATTCATGATTTACCTGATTTGGCTCCATAAATTCTGGTATTATGGGCATATGCCATCACATTCAGCTATTAATTTATAGTTATTTTTTGTTGGATGGGGTGACAGTAGGGTTTATTCTAAAGCTTTTGCTCTTCTGAGCTAATATTCACTTATCAGAGAGTGCAATCCACAAACCACAAGAAACTCAAGAAGAAGGAAGACCAAAATGTGGACACTGCATTCCTTCTTAAAAGGGGGAACAAATACCCATGGAAGGAGTTGCAGAGACTAACTATGGAGCAGAGACTGAAGGAAGGACAAGCCAACCTGATATAGCTGTCTCCTGAGAGGCTCTGACAGTACCCGACTAATACAGAAGTAGAGGCTCACAGTCATCCACTGAACTGAGTACAGGGTCCCCAATGAAGGAGTTAGAGAAAGGACCAAAGGAGCTGAAGGGTTTGCAGCCCCTTAGGATGAACAACAATATGAACTAACTAGTACCCTCAGAGCTCCCAGTGACTAAACCACCAACCAAGGAGTACACATGGTGGGACTCATGGCTCCAGCAGCATATGTATAGTAGAATATGGCCAAGTCGGTCATCAATGGGAGGAGAAGCCCTTGGCCCTGTGAAGGTTCTATGCCCCAGTGTAGGGGAATGCCAGGGCTAGTAAGCAGAAGAAGGTGGGGTGGCAAGCAGGGGAACGGGGGAGGGAACAGGGGGTTGTTCTTGTTTTTTGATTTTTTGTTTTTTGTTTTTTTTGGGGTTTTGTTTTTTGTTTTTTGTTTTGGAAGGGAAACTGGGAAAGAAGCTATCATATGGCATGTAAATAAAGAAAATATCTAATAAAAAATAAAATAAAATAAAGCTCTTGCTCTCAGTTTGGAGCACTTTTGCTCCAGTGGTCACTTGGCAATGTTTGGAGGGGATTTTCACAACTAAGACAGATGTTACTTCTATTGGATTGTAGAGACTGGGGATGCTGTTGAATACCGTACAATGTCCTGTGATGCAAAACTGAACTGCCACCCATATCGAAATTACGAAGCCTTGGTATGCATAAAGACATAGGATGATGTTCTACACAGGAAATTTTCTCAGTAGTATTTAGGTTGAAAATTCAGGTCTAGGCCTACTAAACTGGACACACTGCTCACATAAAATCCTTGTAGATAACCCTCTTTTGATGGTGGTTGTGGTTTAATCTGGCTGTTGGCAACTGGAATTCCTTCTTTGCCTGTGTTGCTGTGTTGTGGTCCTGTGGTATGTCCTCATGAGCTCTCAGATGGAGGTGCTGGGAGCACCATCTAAGGTGGCTAGAGCACTTAGCTAACCTCTACCCTCTCTGAAATTTGCCTCTGGAAACTCCAGTTGCTTTGCCCTCTCTGGGCTTGCTCTGTCTTTTTACCTCAAGGCAACTGCTGGGCTCTGCTTTAGTTCCCACTGCAACTAGCCAGGCAATTAGCAGCACTTAGCTAAGCAGTCAGTAGACCCTCCCACTTCACCTTGATTTCTTTTCTTTCTTGTCCTTTACCCAGAAACAAAGAGTGCTTTCACTCTTAATTGGCTAATTAGCCAGTTGCATGCTTTTCTCTGTAGATGTGAACCAAATCCAGGTTTGTGCAGCTATTCCCAGACCCCGGACACTGGTCAAAAGGGAAAGTTGTAAGTGTAAATTAAATTTGTCCTAAAGCCACCTATCTGTGCAGCATTCTGTGCCTAATGCTATGTGATTTTTGATATCATCCCCTTGACGGGATCCAAATTACCCAGTCACAGACCTCTGAGCAATCCAGGGCTGTTTCAATTCAGTCAACTAAGGTTGGGAGAACTGCCCACTGTGGGCAGCACTACTCCATAGGCTGGGGTCACGGACTGCATAAAAAGGAGAAACTAGCTGAGCACTCATCACACAGAGATATCCTGTATGTCATTTTCCTGTGATATCATCTGCATACACTGCCAGCAGAGCTCACTGACTCTCTACTGTCGCAGAATGTGATCCCCCTCTTATGAAATATTGCTTTCATCAAGTAAACTGTGAAATTAAATTGTCTTAGTAGTTTTTTCCTTTAGCCATTAGCCATTAGAAAAGAGAGGCATTGGAGATACAAAGAAGCAGGAGCAGGGTGTCCTTCAGTATGATTTGAAATACTGTCACCTCTCAGTCTGGCATTCTAATTTGAATCTCATTTTATTTTGTATGTATTTTATTTGGCTTGCATATATGTATACATATGTACCACATGCGTGCCTGTTTCCTGCAAAGGCCAGAAGAGGGTGTTGGATCCCTGAAACTGAAGTTACAGATGGTTGTGAGCATCCTGTGCATGCTGGGAACTGAATCTGTGTCCTCTGCAAGAGTGACAAGCTAGTTGGCTTCTTTATGTTTCTAACTTAACACAAGCTAGAGTTATTTGGGAAGAGGGACTCTGAACAGAGAAAATGCCTCCATATGATTAGCCTGTAAGCAGGTCTGTAGGGCATTTTCCTGATTGGTAATTGATGGGGGAGGGCCCAGCCCATCATGGGTAGTGCCACCTCTGGGCAGGTGGTCCTGAATTGTGTAAGAAATCCGACTGAACAGGGCATGGAGAAACAAGCCAGTAAGCAGTATTCCTCCAGGGCCTCTGCTTCACCTCCTCCACTTCCTTCTCTTGACTGGTGAGCTGAAGTAACCCTTTTTCTTTCCTAAGTTGCTTTCAGTCATGCTCTTTTACCACAGCCCTAGAAAGCCTAACTAAGTCAAGCAGCCAACGATCTCCACAAGAGATCCATTTCTCCAGCCCCCTCAATTTCTAATTTGTAAATCCAGAAGAGGTTATTGTAGATAAATTCCAGGATGAAAGCAGCTTGAGACAGTGATGAAAGGGATAATGTGGCTATGTGCCCATAAAGCTTTATTTATAAAAATTTAAGGTGGCAAATCACCTCATACATCATAGTTTGCCTATTCTTGCTCAAATCTACGGTGGAATTGAAATGTACTTACCTTTTGGGTTTATTGCTTCCTGGAAGCAGGGCATACTGAAAAGAAGGCTAATCTTAGCTTTGCTTATCTGTTTGTTTTGTAAAACAGGGTCTCTGTATAGCCCTGGCTGTCCTGAAACTCACTCTGCAGACCAGGCTGGCCATGAACCCAGAGATCTGTCTGCCTTTACCTCCTGAGTGCTAAGATCAAGATGTGCCACCATGGCCCAGCTTAATCTTAACTTTTTACTTTTTTAGTTTTAAAAAATATTTCTTATATCAGAACCAGAACTTACTGAGTATTAGGAGAAAAAATAATAAAATAATAAAAAAATAATCTGGACCCAGAATTCTGTGTTGAAATCACAGTGCTGACTGAATGCAAGGCTGAATTCAATTAGGTCCTTAAATTATTGTGAGGTGTGATTTCTTTGTTGGTAAACTAGGGTGATGATAGTTAAGCCATGCAGAGTGAGATGTACAAAGGCATTTGAAGTATGTTTTTCATGACCCTTGGCTTGTGTTGATTCTCCTTCAGGAATACCAGCTCATGGTGGGACTCAGCAATGCTATGCTCTGGATTTCCTATTTCATCACCTTCTTAGTGATGTATTTCATCATCATCTGTTTGCTGTGTGGGATTTTATTCCTCAAGGCAAGTATCCATTTGCACTCAGCACGTCACAGCCTTAAGGAGGATGAAGAAGTCAAGGTGTGGGTAGAGTGGGTTAGTTTGCCCAAGAGTCAATGTGTTTGTCCGTTGACTCCACTGTGGGAGTTCAAAAGGTGTGGTCTATCAGGAGTGGGGAAAGAGACACAGAGGGAATGGCCCTTCCTAGACAGTGACTTCAGTGAGGTGTTCTATATCTTCCTTCACTTCTGTGCCTTCCCTCCCTCCCCCATCACTTCATTTGTGACTAAACCTTCTTCCTAATTATTTCATCAGATTACACATGAGAGAGTCTTCCAACACAGTGACCCATTCTTCATCACCTTCTACTTCCTGTGTTTTGCCATCTCCTCAGTGCTGCTCGGCTTCATGATTAGCACATTCTTTAATAAAGGTGAGTTGACGGGTGCCTTCCTCGACGGGTGGTGGCGGCGCACGCCTTTAATCCCAGCACTTGGGAGGCAGAGGCAGGTGAATTTCTGAGTTCGAGGCCAGCCTGGTCTACAGAGTGAGTTCCAGGACAGCCAGAGCTATACAGGGAAACCCTGTCCCCAAAAAAACAAACAAACAAACAAAAAACAAAAAAAAAACAGACAGGTGCCTTCCGTTCTGTTGAGTTGACCAGACGAAACTCTCACTTTGGAAGCAACCTCAGAGCTTCAAATGCCACTGGATAAATTTCAGGAAAATGTCTCCTTGTACTACTTACTTAGTTAAGTAAGAGTCATGATGGGGCACCCTCTGGGCACAGTGTAAAATGCTGATGATGTAGTGGCGGGCCTTTGCAGTAAAAGGAAGGCTCTTTTCCCCAGCTGCTGAGGCTTGTATCAACCTGACCCTCCTTTCCTTCTCCCTTTCCAGCTTCTCTGGCCACTTCTATTGCAGGGTTCCTCCATTTCCTCACCTTTTTTCCATATTTGATCCTATCTCATACGTATGATCAGACAAGCCTCGGCGGGAAGCTGGCTCTCTGTCTCATTACCAACACCGCACTAGCGTTTGGGACTGACTTGATATGCAAGCTGGAAATGAAGGGTGAGTCTTCCCCTTGTGACCGCACCTGCATTAATTTGCATCCGAGAAGGAAAGGACAGAACATAGAGTTCAGAGTTGGGGGAGAGCAGGTCTAAAGGGTAGTTTGAGTGTTCCTACCCTATTGGCTTTATCATTAAAAAAAAAAAAATGCTGTGGGGGCTGGAGAGATGGCTCAGTGGTTAAGAGCACTGACTGCTCTTCCAAAGGTCCTGAGTTCAAATCCCAGCAACCACATGGTGGCTCACAACCATCCATAACGAGATCTGACACCCTCTTCTGGGGTGTCTGAAGACAGCTACAGTGTACTGTATAATAAATAAATAAATCTTTAAAAAAATACTGTGTGTGTGTACCTTATATGTGTACATACTGTGTACACATATATACACGTATACATTAAGGAAAATGATATAAGCGATATTACAAGTAACAAGTTATATGTGTATCTTACCTATGTCTCTTCTGGGGAATGACAGACAACGGAGAAGCCTTTCACACTGAAAGATGTCAGTGTTTCTTTTTTTTTTTTTTTAACT
>NW_022196904.1:109199213-109199504 GCF_008632895.1 Mastomys coucha
AATGTCAAGCAAAGCATTCAGTCTCACTTTGTTGTTCTCTTACAAGCCGCCTCCCTAGTTAATTGTCTGTTTCTTTTGAGTATATAAATTATTTTGAAATATATAAGCTGTTCTGAAAACCATAGTATAGTGTAAAAACATGAAATAAACAATACTACATATAGAGAGACTGAGATAGGAGAAGCAATATTTTAAGACCCTTATGTTGTACACAGCAAGACATTGTCGCAAACAAACAAGCTGACAGTGTATATAGATTGTACAATGTTGGACCTATTTCTCCAATTACCA
>NW_022196904.1:109200714-109202618 GCF_008632895.1 Mastomys coucha
TTTATGTCTTTCTTAAGGTCCTGTATCATCATCATGATAAGTGATTTTATACCTGAATCTTGTGTTTCTGGTGTGATGGTATGTCCAGGACTTGCTATGGTAGGAGAATTGGGTTCAGATGATGGCAAGGGACCTTGGTTTGTGTTGTTTATTTTCTTATGCTTGCCCCTGGCCATCTGGTTAACTCTAGTGCTACCTGCCCTTGCTAAATGTGACTGGAGGCTGTCCTTCCTGTGATCCTGGTTGTGTCAGAACTCCTCAGAGTCATGCTGTCTCTGTGATCCTGTGATTCTGGGATCCTGGGATCCTGGGCTTGTTAGATCACCTGGGAGTGTGGCTTTCTCTGTGTGTTGTGGGACTGGCTGCAGAGCTGATGTCAGTGTTTCATTACTGATTAATTGTAGGTTTTTCAAGGATGAGTTTATCCAGATGAGAAAAATTTGAGTAGGGTTATGGTGCATAGAAGAATTTTGCTTATGTGTTTAGTTTTATTAGAAAGACAGTAAGTGGCATTGTGGTTTCATTTTTTGTTCTTTGGCATTGTTCTTCATTTATGATTGATTTTGTGTTTTAATCTACACTGGAGAAATTTTGCAGTTCTTTTTTGTGATCTCCTTGTTTCAGTTTGGTAAGTTAGCCTATTACTGAACTGTTGTAGTAAAAATTCTTTGGGA
Source organism: Mastomys coucha (assembly GCF_008632895.1). Lineage (NCBI taxonomy): Eukaryota > Metazoa > Chordata > Mammalia > Rodentia > Muridae > Mastomys > Mastomys coucha. Next base: position 109,201,389 of record NW_022196904.1, read on the forward strand.
GTTTCTACCCTACCCTGGATCATTTAGTTCCCAAGTAAAAGACATAAAACCTTTATATTTAAAAAATTTTTTTAAAAATTCAAAAAAAAAAACCTTTATATTTATAATAAGTTTTAATGCACTTAAGCTGGGCAGATATCAACCCTCTATGCTCTTTTGTCTACCTCCCTGTCAATAATCCCTAGGTATCACTTGCTATGTTTTGTTTGGGCTGATCATACTCTAACTGGCTGGCCCTCATGGCCATGTGCTCATGATCTGCCTCCCTGATCTACCTACCCCATGGCACGCCTTCTTTCTTCTTCCTCCTCTCTCTCTTCATGGTCTCTGCCTTTGGATTCATACCTCTGTGTGGGATTGCTGTTAGTTTTTGCATAATTCCATCATACTTTCCTTCCCACTTTCTAGTGTTTCCTATAAGAAATCTACTCTGGCTCTAATCAGTTTATCTCTCTTTGTTACTTGGTGTTTCTATCTTGTAGGTTTTAATATCCTTTCTTTGTTCTGGATTTTAAAAAAAGATTTAACCATAAAATGTTTCAAGAGGTAACTCTGGAGCAACTTACTTCTGCTGCACTAAGTGCTTTCTATTCCCTACATGTTCAACATTTGGATGCTTTGGGGTATTATTTCATTGACTAGGTCTCCTATACCCTCAGCCTGTGGCCCTTGCCCTTGGGAATGCTGACTAGACAGACAATTGATCGTCTAATGATGTCTTAGAGAGCTTGTGTTTTGTCTTCATTTTTTTTTTTTCTCAAGGATGTAGTATTTGTACTCTTTCTTCCAACTGCTCTCTGTTGTTGAGGCTTTTACACTTGGTTTACTGAGCTTATAATTTTAAAGCTTTCTCGTGGACTCATTTTCAAAATCTGAGTCTTTATTAAACTTCTCATTTGTATCCTGAATTAATCTTCCTTAATTCATTTACCTTTTTAAATCTGGATTCATTAGAATCTTTAAAAATTATTCCGTTGAATTTTTTATCTGGCATATCACACACTTTGATCTCTTCGGATCCTGTTGGTAGTTATGGACTTTAAGGGGTATATTCTCTGCTGTTTTAATTTTGCTTATGTTCATCAGTGCAGCTGATTTTACTTGTTTGGACACAGTAGTAACTTCCAATTTCCTACATGCTAGCCTGGAGAATAGAAGTTGAACCTTACTTCTTCTTCTTCTTCTTCTTCTTCTTCTTCTTCTTCTTCTTCTTCTTCTTCTTCTTCTTCT
>NW_022196904.1:109203073-109203895 GCF_008632895.1 Mastomys coucha
GGTTCAGTTTGCATGCTTCGGTGTTAAAATAACAAGGGCTCAAAACTGAGATCGTCCTGCAGCAAATACAAAGAAATTAGTCACTTCTGAATTAACTTTTATCACTCAAAGATAAAAAATTCTTCCTTCCTCCTCTCAACACCACTTCCTTCATTTTCTCCCAAATGTATCTTCCAATTAGCCTTGCTTAACCTCATCCTCTTCATTTCTATCACCTGGTGCTTAGCAGGACCTGAGTCACCAGAATTACTAGTGGATCTGTGGTTGTGTCCTCAAGTTACTCTTCAAGTATCAAGCAGGTCATGCCTCTCATTGATATTACCCCAAGAGCTGATAGACTTGTTTTCTTTATTAAAATGGAAACAAGAATTAAGCTGTGTGATGGTACAAGCTCAATTCTTGCAAGCTTCCAGGCAAGCCTGGGCTACATGACAAGCTCCAGGTAAGACTGGGCTACATACATACAGTCACTTTATTTCAAGAGTAAAAATAACAGTACAGTGGGTGTGAGGGGCTAATTGGCTTTAACTAATATTCTAACTGTAGCAGTACATTTGTTTTCAATCCTCCACAATATACAAAGTTTTTCAAAGCACTGGGGAAGAATTTGGATGGAGAAGTGTCTACTAGGCTTAATAACAGCCTGTTCATGCACAAAAAATATTGTTAAACACATCTAATTTGAACATGACTATCAACTCCTTTTACTCTCTATTGTTTCTTCTTTGATGTCAATCTAATACAAATGGCATAGGTCTGCACTCACTTTTAAAGATCATTTGTTTTGCCCTGGCTCATTTGTTCCTATCTTTGGAGGAACAA
>NW_022196904.1:109206220-109224947 GCF_008632895.1 Mastomys coucha
AACCAGGCGCCCATCTGCAGTAGGCCAGTATCTGTCAATGGCCCCACCTCGAACTATGGGTGGTAATCGCTTCACCCGCCCAGTACTGTCTTTACTCAATTCTTTCATTTTTTTCTTCTATTTTGTTCAAAAGGCTGTCAGTTTCTTGTTTGCCTTGCACATCACTGTCGTAACTCTGAAGGTCCAGCAACACCAATCCATGTGGATAAATTCTCAAATTGGCAAAGCTTTGGCGCTGAGTGTGAAGTCGAGCGTGCTGTGTCTTGCTGCTGCCATAGTGTGGCGAGGCCCTGTGCCATGCCTGGGAAGGCAACCGTGGGAGACTGAGGGACCGCGCAGCGTGTCAGGCTGCAGGCCCGAACCTTACTTCTAACTGATGAATATAAGTTTATATGTATTGTTTGTTGTAGTCATGAAAATTCACCTTAGAGAACTGAGGTATTGCTGCTTCACACCCAGATATTTGTTTTAATGATTCTATGATTTTGTAATTGTTTATGTCGTTGTAACTTTTAGTTGGTCTTAGCTAAAAATTTTCTTCCATTATTTCTTTTTACTTCCTTTTCCTCCTGGGAAATCTAAATGTAAGAGTATCATCAAATAACAAATAGACAGTACATGTCTCCAGAATACAAGTGCAATTTCTTCCTTATTTAATCTTAAAGCATCTGAGTATGGTAGGGGTCTCTGGAAATACCACAACAGAGTGTAAAAATGCTAGAGACAAGAAGGAAGTCCAGTTTGACAAGATTGAGTGGCCAGAGTTGGTTCTAACTTTGAAAGTCTGGCCCTGGGTAGTTTGTTTTAAGCATATCTAAGCATAGCAAATTTGTAAAAATAAAAAAAAAAATCATCCTGGTGATAATCAACTCAATTCTATGTTCACAATGAAGCTTACGATATGACTCCATCAAAGCTCTTATAAAATACAAGTGACATCTTCCATATTTCAAATAGGTTCTATAGATTAAATTAAAAAAGCAGGCTCAAGGGAAATGGTGCTCGTTATAAGGGTCTGGGGAAGATAGTGCTATAGGTTGAGTAAGATGAATAGACTCAAGATATGGTTCTATGGGAGCCAGTATGGCGTGGTAAATAGAAATGGTACAGAGGGTTCCATGCTATTAACCATATCCATTCCAGCACTCTGGGTGGAAAACAGGTCATACATCTTCTTGTCGGAAGAGCCCACACTGCATATTTAACATTCCTGGTCTTCCTGTGTGTATCTGTAGGCATAAGGACCTACATGCCTCCTACCTGTTTTCTTCAGCCACTGTCTGACATCTGAAGTAACTGTTTCCCCTTTTGTTTCAGGGCATGGCGCTCAGTGGTACAACTTCGCTACAAAAGTAAATGCTGATGATGACTTAACCTTGGCCCACATAATAGGAATGTTTTTATTTAGTTCTTTTCTGTATGGCCTTGTGGCCTGGTATGTAGATGCTGTCTTTCCAGGGAAGTATGGTGTGCCCAAGCCCTGGAACTTTTTTCTGCAGGTGAGCACTTGCATGCCGGATATTTAGAACCCCAACCCCAGTCCTTCAGTACCTAGTTTGTGAAGAGTAAACAGGATTACATCTAATAGCCTTTCCAAAGGGACTGTGATATCAGACTTCCTATTTCTGTGACAAACATCTGGGAGGAACAACTCAAAGCTTCAAGTATACTTTAGTCCACATTCCCATAGTCACATCACTTTGAGCTGAGGCAAGGCAGAACATGTTTGTGGGAAGGCATGGCAGAACAAAGCTGCTCATCTCATAGAAATCAGGAAGCAGAGCTGGAATGTCTGTGCTGGTGGGATCCTGCCCATCAGCACCTGCTTTACTGGATGTTGCTGCCCACGGTCAACCTTGTTGCCTCCCCAGTTACTCATCTCTATAAAAACCCTCAAAGACATACCCAGAAATGTGTTTTATTGAGTACCTTGGCAAATCTCAAGGCAATTAAATAGTGAAGATTAACCACAATGCCTCATCCTGTTTTTCATGAACACCAGTGTATGTAATGAAATGATTTTCTGCAAAGAGATCCCATTTGAATGAGTGCACACTAACAATGTCTATAGACCCTAGTAGGAAGAAGAAAATTATGCCCATGTCTCTTTTTAGTTTTATTTAAATATGACCATGCATATGCATATTTATGGAAACTGGTATAAATTTAATGCACATGTATAATGAGTAGTTTATCAAATCAGGTTAATTACCATTTGCACTTCAAGTTGAGAAACTATTAATTTCTCCCTTTTAGTCCCTTAGAAGATACATTAATAGATCCCTGTAAATTATAGTTACCCTACCATGCTGTGGAACCAAGTATTCCCTCTAAGTTTACTTTATTTATTCCTGTTACTCTTTCCACATCTCAGCCTATAGTGACTATAAATTATTCTATAATTCCAAGAAATTAGCTGTTTTTCTGCTTCCACACATGACGCATATGTCTTTCTGTATCTAGGTTGTTTTCTTACCATTGTTTCTTCCAGGCATTCATGCCCAGATAAACAAATGGCACAATCTTCTTTTATGGTCAACCATAATCCATTTCATGAGTATACACTACTTTCTACATGTGTTTACACATCAAATCTATGTCTTGGCTACTGAGAATGGTGTTGCTACAAACATGAGAGTGTATGCCCAGTTGTGGAGTTGCTGTTTCTATTTTTTGTTTTTCTGAGGAACTTCTGCTGTGCTGTTTTCCATAATGGACGTGCTAATTTAAATTCTCAGCAGTAGTTTGCAAGTTTTGCTCCACATTCAGCAGCACTTTTTATGTTTGTTTTTGTGCTAGTAGTTATGTTAGTGTGTGTTTGTGTGTGTGTGTGTGTGTGTATACTGGGGGCCAGCCCCTTCCAGAGTCTTCTTTCTTGTCGGTATTTCTTGAGGCAGTGGAGGGGGAAGAGCATTGGGCAGAGCATAAGATTTTGAACCAGGAGAAGAGAATAATGCTTGCAGAAGGAAAACTTTTACATAGGCAAATATGCATAAACTCACATAAGTTCATATACAGATTCACACATGCGCATTTATACAACTCCATTCAAACTAGTTGGGTCCACCTTGTATACATTCTCACAATTACATACTTACACACACATATGCATACATTTGTACAAGTGCATACTTACACACCCATACTTACAATATGCATATGGAGCAAAAGACCAAGCACCAGTGCAGAAAGACTCACTCATTCTGGATGAAAAAATGAGCCCCAATATTTATTGCATAGAGAAAGAAAATTTTAATGCTAAATGAATTAAACCCAAGTTGTAAGAAAAAAAAACACCTTTGTTCCTTTTAATAAGACTAAGACTACCTTGTTATTAAGAAAGCACTTGTTCCGTCCCGTGGTAAGAAGTCTGTCTGCTTCTTCTGCATTCTGCAGCTTCTCTTTCCTTCTTTCCCTCTGCAACTACACATTGCTCTCTTAGTTTTTTTAGGTTACTTATAATTTCTTAGTTATTCCACTCTGCATTTCCCTTCTAATCTTGTTCTTTCCTCCTGCTCTGATGTCACAGCAATGCTCTTATTCTCAATGCCTTTCCTCCCAATGCTATGTTTCTATTTCTAAGTTCTTCTTGAGCTCAGTTCTGTCTAAAAAGTGTTCTGTCTAAAAAAGTTCTCCTCTGCTCAATTCCCTCTCTGCTCAGTTCCCCAAATCTCCGTTCTTCTGACTCCTCTCTTTGGACTCAGCACTTAAACATCTTTCAGAATACATAATCACATGTTAAAAAGTTCATCACAAGTTCACACAAAAAAATCAAATCATAAATTGAAATAAAAGTTTACAACAGAGAATGTTTACATGCATATCCATTAGGAGTAATTATCTGGCTAAACATCTCACCTGTCACAGCTCCATAGGCTCACTGAAGGTTTAAAACCATAACTAACTTTATTAATGAAGTTTTGTATAGATAAACCCAGTCAATATTTTATCTTCTATCCTAGCACCTATATTAAATTGTTAGTTACCTTTTTATGACCATTGGTTAATGGTTTTACAACCTCTTGAAATGTGCTCTGCGTAGAAGAAAGTCTGGTTACTATCTAAGAGCAATTAATTGGTGACACATGGGAGGCTGGCAAAGTTCTCATTGTAGTTTTGATTATCAGAAAAGGACCTAATAGCAGTCCCACTATAAAAGAGTTTAATAATCACTGATATAATTTTAGGAATTCTTGTAGGATCATCATTAAGACTGAAGAAGTCATCTGTTTGTCTACATAGCATCACTATAAGATAGTACATCTTTGTAGATCTGCAGAGATCTGCTCAAAAGGGATGGGCAAGTACCTAGTGATTGTTATATATGTTTAATGGCTCTCGATGTGTGTGTGTGTGTATGTGTTAATATATTCTTGTGATTTTGATTTGTAGCTCTTGTAGTAATGCTGGATAATTTTTATTTACTGTCCCTTTGTATGTCTTTTGAGAAATACCTATTCATATAATTTGCCATTTGGAAATTGTATTACATTTGATTTTCCTACTACTGAAGTGTTTCAGTTGTCTATGCTGAAAACATTCCTTTTGGACAACTAGTTTAGAAATATTTTCTCCAGTTTCACAGGTAAGTTGTCCTTTGGGATCCTATTATTAAAAAACACCAGCTATCCATGAATCTTATCCATGCCCCATTTTCCTTCTAGTAGGTTTAAGTGTTTGGTTATCATATGTGCTAAAAGATTGCCCTTTGATCTCCTTCTGTGCACAGAGACCCAATTTTCTCAGCAACATTTATTGAAGAGACTTTTAAAATTCAATGTCAAAAAAATCAATACATTTCTAATATTTGGTATCTTGGTCAAAAAACCAGCTTCCAATACATATGTGGCCTTATATTTGGATTCTATATTTTGTTCCATTCATTGGTGTGTGTTATTCCAGTGTTATCCTAGTTAGATACCACAGCTTTACAATACAGTGAAAGACCAGGTATATAGATTTTGTAGTTAGATATTGTGTTTGTGTATGCATGTGAATGCACAAACATGTATTAGAACACATACCTGTGTGTGTGTGTGTGTGTGTGTGTGTGTGTGTGTGTAGTCACCCTGTGGAGGATGCCATGTGTCCTGTTCTACCACCCTCTACCTTACTCCTTTGAGACAGGATCTCTCATTGAACATGAAAGTAGGCTAATGACCAGCAACCCTTACTTTTTAGCATCCTATTTAATTTATTCAGAATTTCATAATTTTTATTATAGAAGTCATTTATTTGATTACACTTACCCGTAGGCAATTTTGTGGCTATTGCTGTTGTCAGTGGGATTGTTTTCTTGACTTCCATTTTGAGTAGTGTGTTTTTAGTATATTTTTTAAAATCTATTCATTTCTGTAGGTTGACTGGTGAAGTTCTCTGAATTAGTCAGTTATTACCTGCAACCTGAAATCATCTGACTTCCTCCTTTATTGTTCTTCCTTAACTGCCCTGGCTAAGACTCTCAGCACTGCATTAAATAAGGGTGGTAAACATATGAACACTCTTGTTCCCCATTGGAGGTGATGCTGGCTGTGGGGATGAAAGATAGAATTTAATGTGTTGAGTAATTTCTTGCCATACTTTATTTTCAGAAAATTTGTTTATAATGAATATACTCTGAATTTTGCCAAATGCATTTTCTATGTCAGTTGGTATGGTGCTATATTTTTCAAAGGATCAAAACTTAGTAACTTTGTAAAATATATATAATTAAGTGGAGCAGGCTTTCCTCTATAAATATTTAAATGGTAGAGAAGAAAGAGACTACATGGTACAGTGTGCTAAGTACTAAGTACTAAGTACTAAGTACCAAAGCACCACAGGCTTGCCTTTCATTGCTTGTATAACATCAGTGAAAAGGAACATTTGGTTAAAAAACATAAGCCAAATGATTTAAAATATTTATGAAAATGATTTTGTCTTTGCAGAATCACTCAAAAGTGCCAGGACAGCTACAATGTGTAGCCCAACCCTGCTAGAAAGATCTGACTCAGAGTGAGGCAATGCTCCTTGTATGCCCTTCTGAGGTGGCTTCACTGACTTTCTTGCAAAGCTGAACTTGAAGCAGAATGTGTCTTCTGTGATCATAATTTCAGAAATTCATATTACAATTTGCTTCCTGTTATACTCATCACAAGTGATGATTCATCAAGTCATCCATTGTAACCATGAGCCAGAGTGAACCAAACCAGAGAGCTTTGACATCTAAAAGCACTTAGCTTTCTATTATTATTATTATTATTATTATCACCATGAATGTTATTATTATTACCATTATCACTATCACTGATTTTTGGTTGTTGTTGTTATTTAGAAAGCCTACTGGTTTGGAGAACCAGCCTTAAGCAGGGAAGAGAGCCAAGCCTCTAATCTACTTCCCAGTGATTTTATGGAGCCTGAACCTGTTGGCTTAGTGGCTGGCATTCAGATTCAGCATTTGTACAAGGTATTTATTTATTCACCAGGTTTCTGTTTCTTGGTAGGATGGAAAGACAGTCTAGTATGGAGATTAGATGCTTGTCATAGCCATACCTCCACAGTTATGCTAATTAAAAGATAAAGTGAGTAAGATGAAATTGAAGTGTATACAAGAAAATCAAAAGTTCATTTATTGTCTGGGCGTGGCAGCCACACCTTTATTCCAGCCCTTGGGAGGCTGAGGCAGAGAAACCATGAGGTTAAGGCTCACTTGGGCTGCAGAGTGAAACAACAACAGCACCTCTCTGTGTTATTTCTCTTCTCCTCCCTTCAGAATACAGCCTACCTTTATGTGGGTAATAATGCTGCTCTACATGATAAGAGGTAGAGTCAAGATGGAACTTTTATTGGGTATTGATTTGTTGTTACAAAACAAATAGCATCCTGATTTGTTTTATAGGTTAGAGGTAAGGCTGCATTGAACTCTTTGAGATATTTTTAGGTGTTTATTCTTTTCTGGATCTTCCAGGGTGTATTTTTCCTTTTCTTTCAGGAAACATATACCCACTTACATTCCCTAGCCTGGCAAGGAGCTATTCTAACTTAATTTGAATGTTTAATTTCATAATTTGTGGCAATTGAATCCTTTTCATATTGTCTGCCATGTGCCAGGGTTAAGGGCCAGTGGAGGACTGGTTCTGGGGCTCCTTTTTTTTTTTTTTAACCAGTTATCCCTACACTCTGCTCTGATCATAAGGCACAGGTGTCAAACAGCCTTTTCATTGGCTTGCTTTGGATATTTGCTGACATCAACCGTTGTTTTAATATGGCAGTGCTATATTAAAAGAACAGTGCACTCTGCCCTTGTTCTGTTATCTCTCCACTCCCCAGCTTTACTGCAGAATCACCCCTACACACACACCTCTGATGTTACAGTGGTTCATTTCTTCCCAGACTCTCCATAAAGTTGCACAGAGTGTCATGAGTGCTCACTGGACCCAAAGGCCTCTCTGTAGACATGTGAATGAGCACAAAATAGCAACCATTAACCAATAGTTAACACAGAATAGATGAGCCTCATTAGGAACATGATATAGATGTTAAAACTAGTATGCACAGATTTAAAAATAGTGATTAGTATATTAAAAATAGATTTAAAAGCACAAAAATTAGGAAAACACTCAGAATGTGAGCATAGAAGTAGACCAGTCAGTAAGGACATAAGCAACTGAAGTCTGTAGTTAATTCATAGACATGATCAGCACACTTCATTCCACAAATGCAGAAAGTAAAGACGTGCAGAGTGCTTTTAAAATGATGCCATCAGTCCCAGACACATCTCGGTGTAAAATGAAATCAGTGTTCTTCTCACCATGGTGGGGATTAGCTAAGCCAAGTAAACAGTGACTAATTAGAAAACCCAAGATGTCTGTCAAAGAAAAGAACACATTTCTTATTGCCCTTGTTTGCCTCACAGAACTTCAAAGTAAGATCCTACTGCTGAAAATACCACATATTTTGGACACAGGAATTGGAGAAATTAATTTGTACAAACTTGGAAGCCTCCTCCCTCAGAGCTAGCTCTCATAGTATCGAAAGCTGCTGGGAACATTGTCTAGAGTAAAAAGCAATAAATATCCTACCCAGTTTAAAGCCTATGAGCCCTGGGACCAGCCCCAATTGCTATAACTACAGTGCGACCCTTACACCTTTTCCATGAAGCCAGCCCAGGGAACATTGTGGAAAGGGGATGGGAAGACTAAGAGTCAGAGGAACAAAATGACTGCCTTGAGAGATAGTCTCCTAGTTAGGGAGGGTTCGCCTAGAAGGAAGGGAAGAAAAGAGGGAGGGAGGGAGGGAGGGAGAGAGGGAGGGGGGAGGGAGAGAGAGAGAGAGAGAGAGAGAGAGAGAGAGAGAGAGAGAGAGAGAGAGAGAGAGGATGTTTTAGTTAAGTATGTCTACAATAACAACAAAGAGGTCAGGTTGAAGTTTTCAGACAGGACTTTAAGAAACTTGGTCCATGGCAGGAGCTGATGTCTAGGGGTGTTCACTTCTGAATGTTTGGTGAAAAACATGAAGGAGTGGGTGGTATTGTTGAAGGTTTGGAGTTGCTTCAGTTAGTTGTGTCACAGAGTAGCCAAGGCAGTCTGTATTTCCAAGTTAGGACAGAGAAAGAAAGAAGTACCTGGGGGCCATGCAGATAGTTGTAAAACCACGAATGAACTGAAACCTGCCAAATTATACTCTTTAAATGGGCTTACTGTACAGTGTGTGAACAATGTCCCAATATGGCTATTAAAAATTTGTGAATTGGACTAATGCCACATTTGTATTTTTATTTAGTTATAAAATACCACTTAACAAAAGAAAATGGTTGTTCAGAAACTCAGAAAAAAAGTTTAGATCCAAGCAGCCAAAGGCAGTGAAATTCAGAGTCCACTGTTGAGAGATGGTCACTGAAGTAACAGATACAATTTACCATCCTGTTCAAAGCACTCTCTCTTTCAGGCACAGGTGGAGAGAGGGGTGTCTAGCTAGTCTTTGTAATTCCTTTTGCTACACTGTGCCCATTGTTAGATGTGATATGTGTTCCCAAGACTGCCCAGCTGGCAAACTGCCCTGCCTTTCTTCCTTTGTGAAACATCTTGACTACATTTACACAAACATTGTTCTAGGCTCTGGATATGCTCCACTGGTGCATACTTCTAATGTTTAATAAAAACTTTAAGTCATTCCTATGCACATATGCATATGTGTTTTCCTGTTCTCCTGTACAGGAAATTTTTTTCTGCTATAGAAAGTACCAGGTATGCCTTCTTCATAACGACAATCAGACCATGTTCTACAATGCATGCTACACAAGTGCTCATTAACTTCTCTTTTTTATTAGATATATTAATTTCTTATTAAATAAACAAATGAGCCGATTAGCAGTGACTAGTGACTAATGAGTTTTCAGTATATGAGGTAAAAAAATAATATAAGGTCCCTCAGTCTCAAATTTTGGAACGTGTGGGTAGATGGTTAGTTGTGTGGCTTATGCAGATAAGAGCATAGGAGAGAGAGTTCATTTTGGTGTAATGAATGGTGTCTGCAATGAGATTTTCAGCAGTTCATTCTGGGTGTGACTGGGTCTGACTGTGGCTAACTGACTGTGGCTGACTGACTAGCTGACTGACTCTGGCTGACTGAGTGGTCTGATTGAGTGGGTCTGACTGAGTGGGTCTGACTGAGTGGGTCTGACTGAGTGGGTCTGACTGACTGGTTCTGACTGAGTGGGTCTGACTGACTGGGTCTGACTGACTGGGTCTGACTGACAGAGGCTGACTGACTGGGTCTGACTGACTGACAGAAGCTGACTGACTGGTGCAGACAGGGGTTTATTCAGTTTCAAGATTGGAGCAGAGTGAAAATATGAGATTGTTCAGGGGGAAATCTGTAGCCCTCCCCTGAAACAATTCCTATGACTGCCTGTAGGCATTGCTTGGTTTCCACAATTTAATCTCTTTTACTTTTTTTTTTCTCCAGCCTAGAAATCAATGACATTTTTTTCTTCAACTCTGAGTAGTTAATGAATCCTTGTTTACAGGTGACAGTAACCAAATTAGTACTTGTTTCTCTCTTGACAGGAATTCACCTTAAAAAACAGTACCGTGAAGGCGGTAAAAGACTTGTCTTTGAACATGTATGAGGGCCAGATCACTGTTCTTCTTGGACATAATGGGGCAGGAAAAACTACCACCTTGTCCATCCTCACAGGTGTGTATCCCAGGTCACACTGGGGCTGGGGCTGTGGACCAAGTGCAGGGCTTTTGCTGACACTTCTGTGGTCATTTTTTTATTGGCTTTCCCAACCTAATTTGTTCACCACAGGAAACCATTGCAATTCATCTGGTGTGCACTACTCTCAGTGCGAATGTGTACTATGAACATGTATTAATTTGTGGCGAATATTTCAAACACAGAGCTAAACTGAAAAACACTTTTAGCAACTATCCCTATATGTAAAACCTACACTCTACCCATCCCAACACTTTACTATATTTTCTATATATCTATCAACCCATTTTGAAATATTTCAAAGTTGATTCTATACATTAAATACTCTTTTTACTATGTAACTTAGATTTTTGATAAGAATATTTCATAATGTTTAAATTTCAGTTATTTGCTAATTTTTTGATATCTGTATATATCTGTGTAATTCAATTACCTCTTAAGATGGGGAATTATACCTAGAAAGTTCTCTAATTTCTCAAATACTTCACTTTTAAAAGCCCATTTTTATTTACTTGTTTTGTTTGCTGGGGAGAGGAGCAGTGGTAAGTGGAAATGAAATCTGAGACTGAAAAAAGATTAAAAGGAAAAAAACATGAGCAGGAAGAGGAATATGTGTTATAAGGACATACAGGGCTTGGAAGCAATAGGACAGAGACTGACTGTCACGTGGGCAGAGAGGGGAAAAAGTGAGAAATAGCAGAAAGAACTTCACAGTGTCAGGTGACATCCTGGGGTCAAAGTTGAGATCCCCAGGGCATGCTGGATGGGTAGGGCTCACTTCCAAGACAAAGAGCTATGCAGATTGAATGCTGTTGAATTTTCTCTAAACCGTAGTTTAAAAGTCTCTTCTTAAAGGCTAAAAGTCTCTTCTTAAAGGCCTCTTCCTCAGCGAGCATCACATGACTGTAAAGGAATCACAGCTGTGCTTGTCACTAGAGTAGTGTTTCCTACTATTCACAGAATGTCCCTGTATCTGCCTTCTTAGAACACACTCCATGCGTTACATGTGTATGGCCGTAGTCACCAAAGACATGTCCTTGTCCCAGAACCTGTGACTGTTGCTTTATACGTCAGAGACTTTTCAAATGTCCTTAAGCACAATCAGTGACTAGAGCCCTGTAAGGGTGAGGCAGAGTAGAAGAGAATGCCCAGCCCAAGGGCAGCCTCCACAGCTCCTCATCGACAATTATTAACTCTAATGTGTCATTGGTAATTAACACAGCCCAAGTGACTAGAACAGTTCCCCACGGAATGTTCAACACATGCTCACAGAGCATATTAATCACATATCATCATTGTTCAATCATTTGCTTTCAGCATTAGACTTAAGTTGTTTGAGGTAAGGGTCATTCTTTGTTAATTTTTCTGTAAATACGGATAGTATTGCCTGCACGCAGTACCCATGGAGGTCAGAAGAGGGTATCAGAACCCTAGAAAGTGGAGTTAAAGACAGTTGGCAGCCACCATGTAGGCGCTGGGAATTGAACCTGGGATCTCTGGAAGAGCAGGCAATGATCTTAACCACTAACCATCTCCCCAGCCCCTGTTAATTTTTCTAAATGTTAATATTTCTAAGGTAAATTTGGTATAAGTCGGTTGGTAGCAGTTGCCTTACTGTCCTGAAACAAACCTCTAAACTTAGCTATTACTTTCTGCTTACTGTCCTCTCTTTCTGGCCACTGACCAGTTTGATTTCAGGTCCTATGGACTTGACTAACTGACACATTTCATATAGATGAAATGATAAATCTGTGGCCATTTATGTGTGCATTTGAATTACTGTCACATGTCCTTTCATTTTACTCCAAAGGAAACCTTGTCAAATTTCTTGTAAGGGAAGTATTGTCAGTGAGTATTATCAGACTCACTCTGTGATTGATTATAGGGTGATATCTTTGAAGGAGAGCCTTAGTGGACATAGCCAAGGAAGAGAAGTCACTCAGGTGGGTATCAGTTGATGGACAGATGAGGAAAACTGTATGTATAGTGCTGAAGGCTTTCAAAAATCTTTTTTTTTTTTTAATTTTTGATTGGTATTTGAAAAATACCAATGTGACTTTTCTTACTGTAGCTCTGTAGTTCAACTTGATATCAGAGATGGCGATACCTTCAGAAATTTTTTTTGTCATACATATACACAAGTGAATGCAATTTAGCCATAAAAAGAATGGGAAGTCTGTCATTTGTGACAATGTGGACAGGAATGGAAAAAGAATCTAGTGAAATACAGATGAGTTCCACATGATGCAATTCACATGTAGAGTAGAAAACATAGAAGTTGAGAATAGAGTTGTGACTACATGAGTCTGGAGGGTAATGGGAAGGTATGACTGGGAAATGGGAGGGTAAGGATGGGAAATGGGAGGGTATGAGTGGGAAATGGGAGGGTATGAATGGGAAATAGATTAGTGGAACTAGTAGGAATAAGAAGTTCTGGTGTTTTATTGCCCAGTAAGAAAACATCTCTATACATCATAGTAGTTCCCATATAGTTTAAAAAGCTGGAAGAAAAGATTTTTGAAAGCCTTCAGCACTATACATTGTTTTTGTGCATTTGAAGAATCATATGGTATACCATTAACTAATGTGAACAATGTTATATTTTATGTGTCAAAAAATTACATTTAAAAAGATAAATTAATTGTATAACTACATGATAGGATAAATACAGAGCTGGAAAAACAAGCTGCTTAGATTATTTTCTATTTGTTCTAGATCAGGATGTTTAGAATCTACTTCCTGTAAAATTTAAGTAGACTTTATATTTCCCAGTGATGTAACTTTCTAGGTTCCTGATGGCTTTCTGCATTCCATAGTTACAACTGGCCTATACCCCAAATGTCCTAGCATTACCAAATACCTCTCCCAAATAAATGGCTTAATGATGCAACTCAAAAAGTTAAAAAGCAAGACCATACCATATCCAAACTCACCAGATTTCAAGAAATAGTAAAAATCTGAGCCAAAATCAATGAAACAAAACAAGCAATACAAAGAGCTGTTTCTTTGAGAAGATAAACACCATTGGCAGGCTGTTGGTTCATTAACCAACAGAATGAAAGGACTCAAATGAACAGAGTCAGAAATGAACAGGGAAACATTACAGCAGACACCATAGAAATACAGGATATCATAAAGGAATACTTTGAAAACCTGGACTCTATTAAGCTAGAAAAACTAAGGAAAAAAATAAAAAAGAATGTTTCTAGATTGAGTCAAATCACCAAGTTAAACCAAGATATCAGCAACCTAAACAGACCCCCAAACAACAAATGAGATTGAAATAGTAATAAAAACCCACCCAGCTTAAAAAGAAAAAAAAAAAAAAAAAAAAAAAAGAGTCCAGGATAGATTCACGGCAGATTTTGTTTCAGACTTTCAAAGAAAATCTACAGCCAATCTTTCTTAAATTATCTTAAAAATTAGAAACAGAAGGAGCACTCTCAAACTTAACCTATGAATCAAATATTACATAATACCTAAACCAGATAAAGACAACGACAACAACAACAACAACAACAACAAAAGCCATAGGACAATAGCCCGGATATAGATTATTACAGAGCCATAGGAACAAAGATAATATGGTACTGGCACAAAAGCACATATAAAATCAAGTGAACAAAGTTGAAGATGCAAACATATGTACAGGTGGCTATAGCCATCTGATATTTGAAAAAGTTGCCAAAAATATATACTGGTCAGATGAAATGGTTCTTAGAAATGGTGCTTAGAAAATCAGATGTCCAATCTGGCCTGCCTGAGAAGCTCCAGCTCTCGGTGTAGGAAAATAAAACTAAGCTCCTATCCATCACTGTGCACAAAATCTAACCCAAAATGGATCAACAACTTTCATATGAAACCTGAAACTGGCAGAAGAAAACAGAGGAAGTTCCCTACGTGATACAGGTCTGGGAAGGGCTTTCTATTGGACTCCATTTGCCCTGGAATTAACGGCAACAACTGCAGGTGGGACACCACAAAGCTAAAATCACTTCCATACCTTAAAGGAAGAAAAGCAGGTGAAGAGGAAACGGATACAGCAGGAGAGAGTCTCTCCTAGCTAAACATCTGAAAGAAGATTAATATCCAGATTTACATGGAGCATTCACTATTGGTGGGATTGCAAATTTGTCCACCCACTAGGGAAATCAGTGTGGAGAATTCTCAAAAGGCCTAACATGAAGGTACTATGTGGCCCAGCTATTTCACTCCTTGGCATTTGCCTCAAGGCCTCAATATCCTACTCCACAGGTACTTCCTCTGCCACGGTCATTGTCGCTCTAGTCACGAGAGCAAGGAAATGGAAAGAACCTGAATGCCCTACAAGTGACGAACAGATACTGAAAATGTGGCCTACAAACACTATAGAATACTACTCGCTGCAAAAAGAAAAACGAAAACGGAAATCACGGACTTGACAGGTAAACGGATGGAACTAGGAAAAGATTATATCGAGTGAGGTGAGAGAGATCCAGAAAGACAAACGTCAAATGCTGTCTCTCATCTGTGGTCCTAGATCCAAGTCTCCACGAGTGGGTAAATAACTTTTTAAATGTTGTATTTCTGAAGGGAAAGACTTCCCCTAAGAAGTTCTACTCTAGCTGCCAGGAAAGTTTCCCCAACGCAGGTGGAGCAGCTCAGCTTAGAGAAGTTTCCCCAGGGAGACAGCTCTGCTAGGAAAGGTATCCTGGTAGTCCAGAGCCAAGGAATTTCACCAAATCCCATCTCATAACAAATCTCACAGGAGAGATTTATCAGCAGAGAAAATCCCGGAGAGTGGCTTCCTCTGCTGGGGTGAGAAGCAGCAGAGAACTAGGCGGAAAGAAGGCAGAGTTTATACAGGGTTTCTTGGGGTGGGGATGGGGGCGCTTCCCAGACTGGAGGTATTATGTGGCCCGGTTTAGGGACAAGCTTAAAGATTGATGGGATTTTGTTCTTGAAGGGTGGAGCCTGGCCACTCTCCTATCTTGGGGCTGGGAATGACCATTGGAGTCAGTTAGAAAACAACCCCTAGGGACATTAGGAAAGTCTGGGGATGTGGCCTGGCCACTTTACATCTTGAGGAGCTAGATCTGGCAGTTACAGCTGTTTTAGCCTGTTTGGCCTGACTGCTGGAACTCCTCAGAGGGGCCTAACCATGTGCATGCACTGAGGATTTACAATGTTTACAGAGGGAGTCCACCACAGGGAAAACTTTCCCTGCTGGCCAGATGCTTGGGTTGGCTTAGATAGCCAACAACCAAACCCTGGAGTAACTGCAGGTACCAAGAAAGCAAAAAGGGACTGTGGGTGGCTTTAGAGGGAAGACTATCAGAGTACAAGTGATTTGAAGAGAGAAATAGAAATAACAGGCAGAGAACTTTAATTAGAGAGGTGAGAAAGAGATCAATACAGAGGGAGAGAGAGGGAGAGGATAAAATAACAGTAAGGGTGTCTGAAATAAGTCCTACAAGAAATCAAATTATTTCTTTATAATATCATATTATTATAATATCATATTATTTCTTTATACCATTATATTCTTTATTATGATGTTTTTACAATATACCTTAGCTAAAATTACATATAACAAATACAAGTCTGTGCATATGTATATATATATATATATATATATATATATACATACATATATATATATATAAAATGAAAATTTCCTACCTGGGCTGACAGTGCACCCCAGGAGAGTCATAGGCTATGTAACAGAAACACCAATTCCAGACATGAGAAATGCCCCTTCATGGTCTAGCCTCAGGAAATCTAAGAGACTCCCCAAACACTAAAAGCTATTTCCATAGGTCTTCCTTCTAGATTTAGTGCTGTTCTTGATGACTCAGTACACTTCAGGCATAGGGTTCTGATGATCAGAACTGGATCTTCCCTGAAAGTTTCCTACCTAGGACCAGCTTTCATAGTGCCAGAAGGTTCCTTGCAACCTTCCAAAGGGGGACACAATCAATAGACCTATCCAACCGTGACATATATGGACCACAGCAATGACTGGCATGACAAGATAACAGTAAGGGCACAGTAGTGGCACCCATATCTTGGAAGTAACCAACAGCGCTCTAATTGGACTGAAGCCCTGCTCAACAGGAGTGAAAACCTGCCTGGTCAACTACCTAGGGAGAGTGAGGTCATGGATCTTGGAGGAGAGTCTACAGCTACTGCTTTCCCTAAGCCGTCATAATTCCTAACTCTATTCTAAATATTTATCTTTCAACCACAGATATATGTAGACCTCTTCCCTCATCAAAGAAACTTCTTGTTGCAATAGAGACCATTCCAGAAAATTATAACTGACAAAAATGCAGAAAACAAGTAAGTTTGTGGTGTCTAGTCCAGTGGATAAATCTACAACCCAACTCCTACGCCTAGGGCTCAGCAAGCATTGAGGAAGAGGGTGTGGAAGGGTTGTAGGAGCCAGAGGCACACAAAGTGCTCAGCAAGCATTGAGGAAGAGGGTGTGGAAGGGTTGTAAGAGCCAGAGGCACACAAAGTGCTCAGCAAGCATTGAGGAAGAGGGTGTGGAAGGGTTGTAAGAGCCAGAGGCACACAAAGGGCCTCTGCTGTGAGATTGTGTCTCCTAGAAATATAAAGGAAGCTACACCCATGAAAACTCAACTATGGCCACCAAACAAGGAGGATACCAGAAGGATACAAGTAGATATCGTGATATGGAAGGGGAACTCTCACAGGGCCCAGCCATAGATAAAGAACAACAGGCATCTAAGGAATGTCAAGAGAGGGAGAAAATAGTCTTCCACAGAGAACAACTTCCTAATTGGCTACATAATACCTGGAGTCATATATGTACAAGTGGCATTAGATGGACTGAGAAGGTTGTGTGTGTATATATATATACAATTTATAAGAGGCTACAAGTTTGAGAGCAAAAGGGGAGGTACCTGGGAGGGATTAAAGGGAGGAAAGGGGAAATGCTGTAGTTATAGTTATATTTCAAAACCAAAATACTCTCAATAAAGACATAAAAGACAAAAATGAAAAGTCCCTTCTTTCGCCATTGCCATGAGATCATGACCATTGGCACTGGGTATCTCTGTGATGACACTTTTGCTGCAGGCAAGGTGCCTAGTGAGTAGCATATTGCCATGTGTCTTTGCTGAAGCTAAGCTCTGCCATGTCTTTGCTTAATTGTAGGTTTGTATCTTCCTACCAGAGGAAAGGTCTATATTAGTGGATATGACATCTCATCTGACATGGTTCAAGTTAGAAAAAGCTTGGGCTTGTGTCCCCAGGATGACCTGTTGTTCCCGCTGCTCACAGTGTCAGAACACCTTCATTTCTACTGCGTGGTGAGCACTCCCTTTCTGCACTCCTCACATCCTCCAGGCAGTGTGAACAAGGACCTGCAGCCTTACCTTCATCAAAAGTTCATGTTGGAAGCAATGAGAAGGGCGAGCATATGCACACAGCTCTATTAAAACCCTAATGTAAGAATTTTCTAAGCACAGCATTGAGGGCACTGCATAAACTCTGGCTCCTCTTTTTAGATCAAAGGAATACCTTTGCTGAGGCGATCAAGTGAAATTCACAGAATGCTCACCTCTTTTGGCCTGCTGCAGAAAAGTAATACTATGTCAAAGGATCTGAGTGGAGGAATGAAGCGCAAGCTCTCAATCATTATAGCTCTGATAGGGGACACTAAGGTAACAGTTAAAATGGGTTCTTGTGGGGCTGGAGGAGATGGTTCTGTGATAAAGTACCTGTGGGCACATGGAGACTTGGCTTTATGGATATTCCCAGCACCCAGATAAAAGTGCCCTGCATGGCTGTGGGTGCCTATAATTTTAAACCAAAGATGATGTAGAGACAGACTGATCCCCAGAAATGAGTTCTGGATTCAGTGTGAGACCCTGTCTCAAAAGATAAGGCATATAGAGTGACTGAGGAACACATTGGACATCAATTCCTGACATCCCCATATGGTGTACACACATAGAAAGAAATAAGATAACATAAAAATAAGTCTTTATGCCCCCAGGATTCAAACACAAAAACTGGCACAAACTCAACTCTCTCAAATGGTAGGGAGAGAAACTTTCAATTATTAATGCAGCTGACATAATGTAGCCATAAGTTTGACAGTTAAGGATTTAGCAGTTGTTCATCCTAGGGTGGTCTAGAGTCTGTGTTTTTGCTTAAATATGCCTCCCATGTATAGTAGATTATCCCACTTGTAGCACACATGAAGTAAATAGATTCTTGGTTACTTACTTCTGTCTCTAGGTGGTGATACTTGATGAGCCAACATCTGGCATGGACCCAGTCTCAAGGAGGGCCACCTGGGACCTGCTTCAGCATTATAAAACGGACCGTACCATCTTACTGACCACACACCATATGGATGAGGCTGATGTTCTGGGTGACCGGATTGCCATCATGGTCATGGGGACCCTGAAGTGCTGTGGCTCTTCGCTTTTCCTGAAGAAACTATATGGTATCTATCTATCTATCTATCTATCTATCTATCTATCTATCTATCTATCTATCTATCTACCTACTTACC
>NW_022196904.1:109225156-109240163 GCF_008632895.1 Mastomys coucha
TTTTTTTTTTTTTTTAGCTTGTTGGGGTGGCACATGCCTATAACTATAGTGCTTGGTAGGCTTGAGATAGTAGGAATGCTGAATTAGAAGTTTTATATAGTGAGACTTTGTCTCAAAATAATATTATTCTCACATCATTTTCATTCTTTCTTGTTTTTTCTATACAGAACTTCCCATGTTCTATTGCATTAGATCTGAAGTGTTTTGGTTATAATTTAGACAAGACCTATCCAGTTTTTTTTTCTCCCATTCTGACCCAATAAGCATATTCTGACTTGACCCAATGAACATGAACATTGTATTTATTTCTTCCATATGGCTGATGATAACTGATAATTTGTCATACGAACACAGACTTCAGTTTAGTGGATGCTTATATAGGGACTAATATAAAATGTGAACTCAGATGAATTATTTGTTATTGATGTTAAAATTATCTGTCTCAAACTCGTAAGAAATACAAACTTTGGAAGATACAGACCAGTGGATGTAGTTAAAGATGGAGTCATTACAGTATTTGAATTCATTCAGCTCACATTTACTGGTTCTCCCATGGGTGAGCTGTTAGATCTCACTCTTGATATACATTACTTAATGATAACTGCAGAGCTCTCTCTTCTTATGTATAAGAGAGCTGGTGCTCATATTTTAGTAATGAGAAATCCAAAAGGTAATTGGAACAGACTTGTGCCTGGGTGCATCTAATACCCAAGCCCTCACTTTTCTCTATTTAATATTGGCTAGTCACCCGTCAGGGGGATAGACTACCTCTTCTTTTCCCGTCTTCAAAGAGGAATGTGGGTTTTAATAGTAAACTTCTCAATGTCAGAAGTAGGGTAAATAATACCGCTGACTGACTTTGCACTCTTGATTAGTAAATAGAAACCAATGTTCTATAGTAAGTCAACTGGGCACACAAAATTAGTACCTGAATATATTGATTATTGATAGGGTTTTCAGTTTAAAAAGAAACTTACAAGGGCAATGAGGACCGGGAACACACTCAGCAGGTGAAGTCATGTGTGTGGAGGGACTGAGTTTGGATCCCATGCATGCCTTAGTACTGGATAGGCATGGTGGCCCACTTGTAATTCCAGCTACTGGGAGGTCAATACTGGGAATCCCCCTGGCTAACTGGCTAGCTAGACAAGCCAAGTCTCTGAGCTCTGAGCTCAAGTAAGGGATCCTGCTTCAATGCATAAGGAAGATAATGCTCAAGGAAAGCACCCAATGTCAACATCTGTCTTACATCAACACAAATGTATATACCCATGTACACACATACACACATATGTACACATGCAATTGCACGCATAACCACACATATTCATGCACACACCATACACATACAAAGAAGAGCAATGGGAAAAAAAGGTTTTTCAGACAATGATAGTACATAATAAAAGAAAAATATGAAAATAAAAATTGTCTCCCTCATGCTCAACAACATAAAGGTGAGCCTGAATTAGAAAGGATTCTTTTTGTTTGGGTAATGGCAAATTAAGTATGAAAACCGTGTTGAAAATGGAAGGGAATTGCAAACAATAATGGTTTTGTCTGATGTCCATCACATCGCAGAATTCAGAAGCCCTAGCAGAGGGTGCAAACAGCAATCCAGCTAAAGGAGCTAAATGTTAGAACTAAGAGGGCAAGATGTGGGGGTCTATGTCCAGCACCACACACACACAAATGATAAACTGGGCAGGCAGAATTTAAACATTTTGGCAAACTTACAGGCATATGTGAGTGAGCAATCAGAAAAAAGTTATTAAAACTCCATCATTAAATTGAGATAGACCTAGAGAAGATTCTATCAGCATACAGCATGTGTCAGCATTTCAGATGCATTGGTATGTGTTCATGAAGAGCAATGCTTGTTCGTTAGTGTCTGGATCTGCCTGGTCAGGGTAGCACATGAGGCTCACTGTCTTCAGTCAGCTCTTTAGGTGTCCAAATGGCATTGCATTTTGTTTTATGATGTAAATTTATAATGTGATGATTCAGAGTTGTCTAGTCTCTGTGCAAATGGACTTTTAAAAGATTCTAGTATGAGGGAAGAGGAAAACTGAATGACCATCTGTCAAATTTGAAGAAAATTTAAACAAAACTTTTCTTCATTGAGCATTGTGTAGGCAGACTAAACAGGTCATGGCTCTCAACACTCACCAATTACTTAATGACTTGGCATGTTGGGGCTCCATTTCCCTTACCTGCAAAATTTTTCAAAATGCTGTCTAACCTGTTAAGAGTGGGTGACTAGGCCACAGCATCTCCTGGTGTTGCTAACTGCTGTAGGATCCAAGTTTTGCCATTTGTTCCCACAGCCAGGGACATCTATGCAAGAGACATTTCCACAGGACTCCAAAGACTTTGTTTTTCAATTGTGAATAATTTTTCTGTACTTGCAAAATCCAGAATAAGCCCTAACACCTGCTTCATTCACTCAGACACGTCCCACTGTGGCTTCTTTGGTCAGGCTTTGCTGATCCTGGCTTTAAGTTTAATGATTTCATTGACACATCATTTTGGATTGCCCATCCATGAACAATTGATGTTTCTCCCCTTTGCACTTATATTGTTTAGCACACGTACAATTTTCTAACTAATCAAATTCAGCTATATTTCTTCACAGAGATACAGGCCACTAGGGTTTTTACATGTTTGGCCTAGCTCAAACCATTCTTAGGATCTAAATCATGCCTGGCTTATAATAGATCCTCAGTATGCATTAAATCATCAAATAATGTATATGTTTGTTCTCTAAGCTACTGCTTGCCATGCTAGCAGGAGAGTACTTACAGAGAATAACTTCTGTAGTTCCCCAAATCTGATCTGTAACTTATATTGCTCTTCACTCTGGACTTTGATAGTAGTAGGTGGTAGCTATTGTAATACATTCCTTAAAACTTGGGGATTAAACAGCTCAGTGGAAGATAACTTGCCTCATGTGCTCATGCCCATGGGTTCAATCCCATATGATACACATACACACACACACACACACACACACACACACACACACACACACACACACAGACACTTCCTTAGACTTGTGAGCAAGTGACTTATAGCATATCATACACACTACACCTTATTCTCTGTGTGTAACCAGAATATCAGAGCCCACCGCTACCTACCATTTCAGAAGTCATTGATCATTGCTGGGATTTAAATCTTGTAAACCTTAATTAATTCAGTGAATGACTGTTTGAGAACATAGCAGATTAAATAGCCTCAAAATCTGTTTAACATCTTATCTCTAGCTATCAGGTTATACAAGAAGTGATAGCCTGGGGGCATGACAACAGTCAGTCCTGAGCTGCCTTACCATCCTGGTCAAGTGGACTCGGGATATCACTGTTTCTCTTATTACCAGCCCCTCTTCTTCTCTTCCCTCTGTGGGTTCAGGGCATGTGAGTTAAGTTAGCTCCTTTGCTTTCATCCTTCTACTTCACCAGGAGTATCGGAGCCTGGGAACAGGGGATCACTCAGAATAAGCTAAGCATTAACAGTTCTGGATGCTAAGTTCTTAGTGACATGTTCAACTGTTTGACAATACAGCATGCATGTGTATTTTTTTACTACAGAATGCAGAAGTGACTTATTACACACAGCTAAAAGACCTGAACGGTAAAGATTAAGCACGCTCTAGCTGAGAATATTGATGGCTTCATTTGACCTTCTCGATGGATCTTTTCAGGTGTGGGTTATCACCTAGTCATAGTGAAGACTCCGGACAGTGATGATGAAAAAATCTCCCAGCTGATTATGGATTACATACCTACTGCCAAGATGGAGACCAATGTTGCAGCTGAGCTGTCATTTATCCTGCCCAAGGAGCACACACACAGGCAAGGATCCAGACATGCTCCACAATGGTGTTGGGTCACCAGAAACCACAATGACCTCTCCCAGTTTCTTCAGACTTGGCAAACAGATCCTTGCTACTTGTCTTTTGAGACACTTTAGTCAGAGCATTTGCTTTCTAAGATTTCAGTAATTGCTTTGAAAGATGCCACAAAAGGTAGTGACCAAAAGATCTTCATGTCAATATATTGAAAACTGGCATTGATTGTTGATAAGACAGCACACTATATTGATACATTTTTTTTTCTTCTTGGTGAGTAGAGACAAGTGGATTTATTTTGTTGCATAAAAAGGGTTTTTAATGTTCTCTCAATTTTAATATATGTTAGTATATATGAATATACATACATATATACACATATGTACATACATATTTATATACATATGTAGAGAGAATGCATTGTGATGCCTTTATAGGTTCTTATTGCAGAGTGATCAAATTAACTAATTAATAAATACTTCACCTCATATACTAATTTTGCAGAAAAAAGTAGAAGTATATAATACATCAGATTTATAGACCCATTCTGTGCTAGGGATCAGTGAGGTTTAGTGCTTCTACTAACTGGGAATTTATACCCCACTGACATGTGTTCAAGATTGTTCAAGCTCAAGACTCCTCTGGTTTGGGGATGAACAGTTTCCACCCAGTCCCTAACTTCTGTGATCTTTTTTCATTTTTCCTGCCTGGGTGTCTTATACTTCTTATTAGTTTATAAGTATTTATCCTGTTTGTTTGTGTTTCTTTATAGGAGCTACACTATGTAGTAAGTAAATTACGTACTACAGGGAAAACAGAAAGCCAATATATGCAGAAAGTTAACCATGATTTTATTAGATAACCAGGAAGTAGTTTGCTGTAACAACTTGCTGGTGTATATTCCTTCTGGCATCCCACATTTGTGATTTGTCAGGGACCGTGGAAACCACCAACATCACAAGAAATTTCCATGACACATGAATTGCACTGCTCAGGGAAATCAGCCAAGAACAGATGTATGTTTGTGCAGATCTATCTCCATTATCTTTCAGGTTTGCAGAACTTTTCACAGACCTAGAAGAAAGACAAGAAGAGCTGGGGATCTCTGGCTTTGGTGTCTCCATGACTACCATGGAGGAGGTTTTCTTCAGGTGAGTAACAATACACAAATAAGGCCAGAGGAACCCTCCCAACTCCCCACAGCTACACTTGACTTTGAAAGCAATTCTTATTCATTTTAGGCTTCCACCTATATTTTGACTAGTCTTTGTTCTCACAACTCTTCTTGCTCCTGATATCACAGGGAGGCAGCTTCTAAAGCACCACGTTGCCCCAGAAGCCCATTACATCTTCTTATACTGTGGTTTCTGTTTTTCAGTATAGCATTTCTACTTTATATTCACACACACACATACACACACACACACTTCTCACAGAATCATGAACCAAGGAAGACAAATTAACCATGTATTCATTCGCTTTATAAAATAATCTGTATATTTATTTAGTGTAGAAAATTTAGAAAAATATATTCGACTTCTATAGAATTAGAAGTACTATAAAATTAAAATTGCAATTACCACTATAATTTTGTAAAATGTAGGACATTTAATAACCATTTTATCCTAAAAACAAGAGATACATTGTCTTGGAACTTTATTCAGGGTTATCTTGGTCTCCGGGTTGGGGCTGTAGGTTGGTGGCCATGTGCTTTTCTTACGTACACAAAGCCCTGCATTCAATCTAGAGCACCAGAAATTTTGGGATGTTGGGGATCAAACCTCCAGGCCTCAGTCATACTGGGCAATGACTTGACTGTGGGGATTCAGTTTCTCCACATCCACACCCAATGTGTTTTCCATCATTAGTGATAGCACTCCACATAAAATCCATTAAAATATCTCTATGCATGGAAAATTTGGAGGGCAGGAGTTAGGGAGCTAATATTGTCCTTAAAAGTTATTTTTTAACAAACATATATATGTTTGTTATATATACAAACACATATATAAACAACTCTCTCTGTCTCTCTGTCTCTTCCTGTCTCTTCCTCTCTGTCTTTGTCTCTGTCTCTTCCTGTCTTTTCCTCTCTGTCTCTGTCTCTGTCTCTGTCTCTGTCTCTGTCTCTGTCTCTCTCTCTCTCTTTCTCTCTCTCTCTCTCTGTGTGTGTGTATAGGGTCAGTAATTTGGAAGATTTGAAGTTGAACACTGAGATTACTCAATCAACTTCCACAGTGAACCGAAGCCCAAGCGAAGGCAACCAGAACATGAATGTGCCCAGAAATTTTGAGCAATCAGGTTACTCAAGAAGACACCCTGATTCTTCATTCAATGCTGGGGTGAGCACCTTTCCCAAGAATGTAATGCTAGCATATTTGGAGAGAATGAAAGAAGACACTTAAGTTTATGAGCTTAATTCAGAAGAGTTTTGAGGTTCTTAGAGCAAGCCCATTGATACAGGCAAACATTTGTAAGGAAATTCCCTTAATTTTCTAACTTGGTTGTGAAATAGTGACAGTAAAAAAAAAAAAATGTCTATTTCAATTATTTGATTACATTTACTTTCTTATTATGTGGTACATAATATGCATATATATTATGTGGTACATACATATGTATGTGTGTATATGTATGTATGTATATATGAAGATCAGAGAACAACCTTGAAGAGTAAATTCTCTCCTTCTTCCCACTATGTGGGTTCTGGAGATCCAATTCAGGTCATCTGGTTTTGCCGCATGCATGTTGATCCACTAAGTCATCTTACCAGCCCAGATTTTAGTTTTCACACATGGTCTTCCTTATGGAGTTTATTTTGGTTTTCAGAACTGTCAGTTCATTCTGAGCTGGAAAAGACTGCTGGTTCAAATGATTACAGTCACTACTCACATGCACAAAGGACATTTTAACCTGGATGTGGCTGAATCACAGAATCCTTTCCTCATCCTGGGGCTGCTACCTCATAGTCTAACATTTGTGTTGTTGCTCTTCTGATTTATCTTCTGTACAAACTTTTGTGTACATGTGCAGCAGAGATTCTTTGACCATGGATACACCTGTCCAAATCTCCTAGAAGCACTTCTTACACTTTCCCATGGGACTTGGGAGCTTGTGAAACACAGTATTGTATACGAACCTTGAGTTGAAATCATGATTTCCCGCTGCCATTTACTGGATGGTTGTTTTTGGTCAGGCTGAGCTGTCACAGATGAGGCTGTTTCAGGAGGCTGAACGTACTCAAGTACACTCCGTATCAGATGGGAGGTGCCCCACCTTGTTACCTCCTCTCCATACTCTGTCTTCCCAGTTTCTTCCCTGAGTATAAACATAAGACAAGCTGGAGGACATTTCAGCTATTCTCCTGCTTTCCTTTCATTTTAGAGGAAAGATCAGAGCTGGTGGGTCAGTCTGGAAAAGGTGATCACTGGGTTAAAACACTCCTTAATTTGTCATTCTAGAAATATATGCAAGAACCAATCTCCTAAAAAGCAGAACCATCTTCTTCCTGCCATGAGCATGACGGGAGGGAACAGCTCTCCCTCCAAATTTACCTTATTTCTAGTTAAAGATAGCACCAGTGTTGTTTCTTTTATTAAGGAATATTGGTTGGTTAGGGATATTTTCCTACTTTGAATAATGGGATGTAAAAGTGTTGGGAGAATAAAATAAATGTATTTTAAAATTGCAATATGCTTAATATGCTCTCCTTTGACTCTCAGACACCTTTTCTAAAGATGTATATGTTTACAGCGAAGGCTTCCATTATTTAACTGAAAAACAAGCCCACAGTCAACTAGAAAGTACCCTCCCAAGTTTGAAAAAATAGAAAAAATTTGTATATTCATGTACACTTCCAAATAGGTCAAGTGAAAATATACTGGGTGCATTGCAGTTTTAAACTAAATTCTTCTGTTCCCTGATGTCCTGTAACCCTGTAGAGCACTAAGAGATGGCTGTAGAAATTTGATGTGAACAGTAATGTTGAAAGATGGCATTTAATATAAGTGAATGGATGTGGTGTTCTGCAAAGAGGCATAATGAACATGTCAATGACAATTCCCCTTTGGGAACTTTCCTAATATTGAAGTTAGGTGCCAAGCTTTAATGCCTTCACAGAACACAGTGTCTATCAGCTGGGCTTTTCCTTCTTTCTGCATGTCTGTCATCACAGCTGAAGACATTTATGCTGGCGACTTCCATCAAGGTGTGTGACCACTCTAACACTGTCTTCTCTCCTCTTGCAGTGGTCTCTTTACATCCAGCAGTTCCGAGCCATGTTCATCAAAAGGGTGATGTTCTCTTGGCGCAACTGGAAACTGATGCTGTTGCAGTTGCTGGCACTTCTGGGTCTCATGTATCTTCTGATGAAAGGAATAAGCTTCTCGGTACCCGAAGAGCCTGCCAGGGTGATGGACTTAGAGCAGTATGGTGAGACCATTGTCCCTTTCTCAGTTTCTGGAGATCTTCATTTGACCCGGAATCTCACCAAAAATCTTGAGATCATGTTGAAGGCTAAAAACCAAAATATTCATGAAGTGCAAGGTAAGCCTCTTACAAACAGAAAAATGGGGCCTCCAGATGAAGGCCTGCTTACACCAATTTGAAAGGAAGGTCTCAGTTGGAGTGTTCAGCTCCTTGTTCCCCTCCTCCCCTTTCCTTCCCTGCCTTTTCTTCCCCACTCCACCCCTTTCTTTTATTTTGTAATCAATTTTACAAAGCCAGCCAGTCGGAGAAAAGAACCATCTTTCAAGGCCATTATCATTATTATTGGTGATGGGGATACTCTGAAGGGAAGAGGCCATCTACCATAATGAGGGACAAAGATGAGATGTTTAGGGAAAATAAGACATTTAGAAGCAGGTGCATATCAGGAAACTGGAAAAGGGGATGTCTAAGGAAGACTTTAAGCCATGTGCTCCTCTAATGCCAAAGATTATTTCCCTGCAGAGATGCTATCCACAAAAGTGAGAGAGCAGCTATGTTTCATTAAAAGATCCAAGTTCCTGAATATGTAAACAATTACAGAATGAGGGAGAAAATAAACGATTCCACAGAAATAGTGGGAAATTTTAAAACTTTATTTTGAAAAATGAGCCTATCAGTGGATGGCATTTCAACACTAAGTGGTATATTTAACTCCACGAGCCTACCATACCTACATGAAACTGTCTAGTAAAGTACAGTATAATTTATATTTTTGTCAAGTACACAAGGGTCATTATTCAAGATATATATTATATATTATATGGTTCAAAATAAGTCTTAATACAATTTAAAACTTGAAACTACTGAAATATCCTTTAAGGTCTTGATAGAATAAAACTGGAAATAAATAAGAGCAAAAAAAATCATGAAATTCATGCATATAGTATACATAACATACTATTAGGCCAAAGAATTGTAAAGGAAATAAAAGATCCAAATAAAATAAAATAATAATACACCAAAGTTTTATCAGATATAGTGAAAAATGCTAAGAGAAAAAAATTTAAGTGAAAGAGAAAAGCTATTAACAAACCTAGCCTTACATTTAAAAAAATTTCCCCTAACCTTACATTTTAAATAACCAGATAAGTACAATGAGCCTCGGCTACCAAAGGGAAGAAAGAGAAATAGAAATTGAGTAAAGAGAGACAGAGACTGAGCATAGAGAGACAGAGACTGAGCAAAGAGAGACAGAGACTGAGCAAAGAGAGACAGAGACTGAGCAAAGAGAGACAGAGGCTGAGCAAAGAGAGACAGAGACTGAGCATAGAGAGACAGAGACTGAGCATAGAGAGACAGAGACTGAGCATAGAGAGACAGAGACTGAGCATAGAGAGACAGAGACTGAGCATAGAGAGACAGAGACTGAGCATAGAGAGACAGAGACTGAGCATAGAGAGACAGAGACTGAGCATAGAGAAACAGAACAGGAGAAGGCCCATAAACCAGAGCCTACTTCTTAGGAAAGACCCAACTTGGGGCATTTCTAGATATGTTGAAAAGGAAAAAAAACTCCATAGCTCTATGAGAAGTTAAAGAAAGGGCATTAGTCCTCATTTCATAGAAATTAAGATTACAAGGAGGGTCTATAGTAACTTGTAATAGCAAAGTAAGATATCCTAAATGAAATAAGCATAATTTCAGTAATTCACATGCTGCTAAGATTCATTCATAAAAAATATAAAGGCTAAGTAGATCTGTGACTGATAAGAAAATTAAGCCTGCAACAAAAATCTGTCCATTAAAAAGCAATCCAATTGCAAGCTGGTACAACCACTCTGGAAATCAGTTTGGCAGTTCCTCAGAAAATTGGAAACAGTACTACCTGAGGACCCAGCTATACCACTCCTGGGCATATACCCAAAAGATGCTCCAACATGTAATAAGGACACATGTTCCACCATGTTCATAGCAGCCTTATCTATAAAAACCAGAAGCTGGAAAGAACCCAGATATCCCTCAGCAGAGGAATGGATACCAAAAATGTGGTACATTTACATAATGGAGTACTACTCAACTATTAACAACAATGAATTTATGAAATTCTTAGGCAAATGGATGGATCTGGAGAATATCATCCTGAGTGAGGTAACCCTATCACAAAAGAACACACATGGTATGCACTCACTGATAAGTGGATATTACCCCAGAAGCTTGGAATACTCAAGATACAATTCACAAACCACATGAAACTCAAGAAGAAGGAAGACCAAAGTGTGGATACTTTGGTCCTTCTTAGAAGGGGGAACAAAATACCCATGGAAGGAGATACAGAAACAAAGTGTGGAACAGAGACTGAAGGAATGACCATCCAGAGACTGCCCCACCTGGGGATCCATCCCATATACAGTCACCCAACTCAGACACTACTGTGGATGCCAGCAAGTGCTTGCCTGTTATAGCTGTCTCCTGAGAGGCTCCACCACTGCCTGACCAAATACAGAGGTGGAGGCTCACAGCCAACCATTTGACTGAGCACTGGGTCCCCAATGGAGGAACTAGAAAGAGGATCCAAGGTGCAGAAGGGGTTTGCAAGCCCCATAAGAGGAACAACAATATGAACTAAGCAGTACCCTCAGAGCTCCCAGATACTAAACCACCAACCAAAGAGTACACATGGTCCTGTGAAGGCTCTATGCCTAAGTGTAGGGGAATGCCAGGTCCAGAAAGCAGGAGTGTGCAAGTTGGTGAGCAGGGGGTGGGGAGCAGATAAGAGGTTTCTGGAGGGGAAATCAGGAAAGGGGATAACATTTGAAATGTAAATAAAGAAAATATCTAAGGGGGAAAAAAAAAAGCAATCCAAGGACTATAGAGATGGCTCAGAGGTTAAGAGCACTGAGTGCTCTTCCCGGGGTCCTGAGTTCAATTCCCAGAAACTACATGGTTGCTCATAACCATCTATAATGAGATCTGCTGCCGTCTTTTGGCCATACAGGCAGTACATTGTATACATAATAAATAAATAAATAAATAAATAAATCTTTAAAAAAAGACCACTGAGTACCAACCCTTCTCAGAATATCTGAAAGCATTTGAAAATGAGGAACTAATCCCAAACAAATCTTATGAGGCCAGAATTTCTTCAATACCCAAGCCAGGCAAAGATGTTATAAGGAAATAAAACTATGGACTGATGTACCTGATGAGTGCTGGCTCAAAAATTCCTAATAAAACACTAGCAAACAACTCAGAGGCACATTTAACAGAATATACTTCATTCTTGAAGTTAAACATAATGAGAAAGACTGGAAGCCTCTCCTCACATTAGGCCTATAACAGAGATGGCAGGTCTTCCAACTTCTATTCCTAGAGAGTTGTATATACTACCAAGAAATTTAGGCAAGAAATAGAAATAGAAAGACACCCAGTTGGAGGATGGAGAAGTAAAACTATCTCTGCTCAGACATGATCTTATGCAGAAATCCATGAACAGCACACACCTGCATGCACACACTTAGAGCTAATAAAGGAATATGTTAATACCAAGTCGTTCGTTTGCTTGGTTTTTGGTTTTTGCTTTTACTCTTTGTGTAACCTAGATATAATTTATTTGCCAGATGAATAGTTGGCAGAGATGTTCTCCTATTCTGTAATGTCTCCACTCAGTCAACACCCCATTTGCAGCTCAGAAGTCTACTAGTTCTATAAGGTCCTGCCTGTCAAGCATCGGCTTTAGATTCTAA
This sequence comes from Mastomys coucha, assembly GCF_008632895.1. NCBI lineage: Eukaryota > Metazoa > Chordata > Mammalia > Rodentia > Muridae > Mastomys > Mastomys coucha. Next base: position 109,237,172 of record NW_022196904.1, read on the forward strand.
GCAACTGCAGGCCTAGCCAGGAAATCACTACCTATACCCATACCTGGAAGTACTTTTCTCTTACTGTGTTAAGTTTAGAGTTGATTTTTATGCAGGGTGAAATAAGGACTTAGTTTCCTTCTCCTACCTGTAGCTATGCCGCTTCTCTAACACCACTTGTTGAGGCTTTCTTCTCTCTAATTTCGGTTTGGAGAACTTTTGTGAAACTCAGGTGGCTGTAGCTGCATGGATTTATATGTAGAACCTGTACTACACTGATCTGCATGTTCCCGTGTGTGCCAGTACCATGCCTTTATTTTTGTTACTATAGCTCTGTATTGCACTGTGAAATCAGCTATGGTGATGCTTCCAGATTATTATTATTATTATTATTATTATTATTATTATTATTATTATTATTGTCATTATTATTATTTTGCTTAATATTGCTTTGGCTTTCTGAGGCTTCCAAATGATTTGCTCTATGTTTCTGTGAAGAATAACATAGAAATTTGGGTGAGAACTTCAGGGAATCTCTAGATTGCTTTGGTAAGACAGCCATTTTTCACAGCGTTGGTTGTTCTAACCCATGAACAAGGGATAGTTAATATTAATTTTCAGTGGAGTAGAACCTGAGATCACTTCAGAGATGAGCACCCAGACATACTCGTGCACCTGAGGGGTTGTGTTAACTTAATTGAGGTAGAGAGAGTCATTCTAAAAGTATTTGACAGTATTTCCTGGGTGTGGGCCTTCACTCGAGTGTCATAAAAGGAGGTGGGTAACCTAGCAGCAGCCATCACTCTCCTGCTTGGTTGTGATGTGACCAGCTTCGTCCACTCTGCCCTCACACTGTGAGCTGGAATAAACCCATTGCCCCTTAAGTTACTTTTCTCAGGCTCTTTATCAGAGCAACAAGGAATAAGCAAGGCAGGCATGTTTCTACCCGACAGTGTTTTCTGTTGAGTATTCTAGTTTTCCTTGTGTAAATTAATGACACACTATTCTGTAGGCAGTTGTCAGGGGATTATTTCCCAGTTCTCTTTCTGAGTGTGTTTACAATTGGCATGTAGGAAGATTAAGGCTTTTGCTTTTATTTGTTCAAATGCTAAGTTTTGTATTTTCCCATTTGCTAAGTACTGATCAGCTCTAAAATTTTCTGTCGTGTGTAATTTTAAAAACGCATGCTTGCTCCTTCAGTCCTTTCTCTGACTCCTCCATTTGGGATGCTGTGCTCAGTCCAATGCTTGGCAGCGAGCATCCACCTCTGTATTTGTAAGGCTCTGGAAGAAGGGCCTCTCAGGAGACAGCTATATCAGGCTCCTTTCAGCAAGCATTTCTTGGCATCAACAATAGTGTCAGGGTTTGGTAACTGTATATTGGATAGATCCCCAGGTGTAATAGTCTCTGGATGGTCTTTGGTTTGCAACCCCATAGGAAGAACAACAATATCAACCAACCAGACCTCCAGAGCCACCAACCAAGGAGTACACATGGCTCCTGCTGCATATGTAGCAGAGGATGGCCTTGTCAGGCATCAATGGGAGGAGAGGTCCTTGGTCCTATGATGCCCCAGTGTAGGGGAATTGAGGGCAGGGAGGTGGGAGTGGGTGGGTAGGTGGAGAAACACCCTTATAGAAGCAGGGGGAGGGGCATGGATAGGGGGTTTCAGGGAGGGAGAGAAACCGGGAAAGGGAATAACATTTGAAATGTAAAATAAAGAAAATATCCAATAAAAAAAATTAAACACACAAAAAGGAAAAATGCATGCTTGTTCTGGCTAGGCTCTGGGACTGGCAATGCTCACCTGCCTGCTAGTCAGCCCCTATGGTTAGCTAATGCTTTCCTGAGATCCTGGCTATGCTCTAAGAACAGATGCTGCCCTATTCCGGAGGGCGCCCCTGTTCCTCCTTGCCTGGTGCCAGCAATGGCAGTCTCACCCAGCTCCCTTTAACTCCAGGAAGGAAAACACTAGAGACTTTTATATTTTAAAACTGACCAGGCCAGGAAGTGGGAGAGGGTGGGTTGGTGAGCAGGGGGAGGGAGGAGGGAATAGGATTTTGTTTTGTTTTGTTTTTGTTTTTGTTTTTGTTTTATTTTTTTTCGGAGAGGCAACTGGGAAAGGAGATATCATATGACATGTAAATAAAGAAAATATCTAATAAAAACAAAGAAAGGAAAAAAACTGAACAGATAACTCAAAGGCTGGGCAAAGTGTATCCTGCCCCATCCTCCTTGGCCTCCACAGCTCCCTGTAGAGGCTACAAACTATCCTGCCCCATCCTCCCTGGCCTCCACAGCCCCCTGCAGAGGCTACAAACTATCAGGAGACACTTACAGGTCTGCAGCTCCCTATCTGCTCCACAGCCTGCTCCAGTCTGAAAATCCGGCCTTATCCTTCACCCAGCCTCTAGCTTCTGCCTTCTTTATTGACCCAATCAAAAGGCAATCAGGGTCTAGCTAAGACTTTCAGAATTTGCATTTAACAAGAATGAAGAGTATTAACACCCCCCTTTGTTTCCTATAAATTAAGAATCTAAAACTTATTATTAGTTTTTGGGGCCACAGCTAAGAGCCTCAGGCAATAATTTTACACATCGAATATAAATATAAAGCTTATTTGTAGGAACTTTTCTTTTTTATTTTGGGTCTGTTTGGGAAGATTTGTAATTCTTAATTTGTGTCTTCTAGGATTCATGGAATTTCTTTAAGTTCTTACAAGTTTATAGCTTCTGTTTAACTATTTGTTAAAATTGTTACCATTCTGATCTATTCTGCTTTATCTTTCTACAAAGATAGGACAAGAAGAGTAGTAGAGATTGTTGAACTTAACTCCAATTTTTCTTCTCTTAAATATTCACAATTCCAAGTAACTCTCTATTTATTCATAGAGACTTATTTTATGTTTTTATTCTATGAGCACTGGTTTGATTTTCTTTTCTTTCTTTTTTTTTTGATATTTTCTTTATTTACATGTAAATTTCTCCATTCCCAGTTTCCCCTTCAAAAAACA
>NW_022196904.1:109249227-109255967 GCF_008632895.1 Mastomys coucha
TGATCTCCTGTAATTCTTTATGGGATTTTTTTGTTTCTTCTTTAAGGGCTTGTACCTCTTTACCTGTAGTCTCCTGTATTTCTTTAAGGGAATTGTTCATGTCCTTCTTAAGTTACTCTATCAGCATTGTGAAATATGCCTTTAGATCCAATTCTTGCTTTTCCGGTGTTTTGGGATATCCAGGACTTGCTGCAGTGGGAGTACCAGGTTCTGATGAAGCCAAGTAGTCTTGGTTTCTGTTGGTAGGATTCTTGTGTTTGCCTTTCTCCATCTTTTGCTTTTTGGTGTTAGATGGTCTTAGTGTCTCTGGCTAGAGCTTGTCCTGTCCCTGCAGCCCTGAAGCTCCCCTGGGAGTCATGGGGCCTGTGCCTCCCGGCTGGCCACTCTAGTCTCAGAAACTCACCCGAGAGAAAATGGCGGATCTCGCCTGGGTCTCTGGCTTAAGGCGCTCTCTGGAGGTAGGCCCTCCACTTGCAGGGAAGGGGCAGAGAAGGCTGGTTTGATTTTCTATGAGTTAATTTGTAAAAGCTAGAAGTAGGAGTTCTTATAAATATTTTTGTGTAGAAATAAAATGTTTTGAAAGTGAGAAAGAAATTTGAGAATGTTAATATCACTAGCCTGTATTTTTTTTTTCTTTTAGAGAAATTAAGCTAGAAATCATAAAACCTATATGGCTAAGTGATAGAGTTCTTGAGGTAAATAGCCAAGATACATTGAGACTTCTTTGAAGCATCTGAGAGTGAAAATATATCCGACAAGTAAAACTATTGTGTTATTTCTCTTTAAAGTATGTAGTCAGTGCTCTTTATTGCAGTTGACAATATGACCACTCTTGTGTTCTCATTCCAGGTAGCATGCAGGACTACTTGCTGACAAATAAAGACTGCATTTACTCATGCATCGTTGCCTTTTCCCTTGATGTTACCACACAAGAAAAGACATTTACCTTTTGGTTTAACAATGAGGCATACCATGCATCACCATTATCTTTATCAATATTAGACAACATTATTTTTAAGTATCTCTCTGGCCCTGATGCCACCATTACTGTCTCCAACAAGCCTCAGCCTCAACGTGTCACTAAAGACAAATCTAATGAAAGGTATGTTTTTGCTAAATGGGAACTTTAAATTGATCCTCTCTTCCTGTCTCACTACATTGGTAACAAAATGTTGCTGTTAGCAATTAGTGTTGTCTTTACACCATGTGTGTTCTTTATCCACTCTTTTATAGAAGTGCATCAGGAATCCAGATAGTCTTTAACTTGATTTTTGGGATGAGTATTTTCACCAGTGGCTTTTGCCTTATGACAGTGACTGAGAGAGTTAGTAAAGCAAAGCACATCCAGTTTGTGAGCGGTGTCTACACCTTGAATTTTTGGCTCTCTGCTTTGCTGTGGGATCTCATCATCCACTTCATTGCCTGTGTCCTGCTGCTGGTGAGTTACATGTATCATCTTAAAGGCTGCCTGCCTGTCATACATCATGGACATTTTCTTTCTTTCTTTTTTTTTTATAAAAAAAAATTCTTTTATTTTTTTATTTTTTATTTTTTTTAACTTTTATAGCATTATGACGAGAAAAGCTACATGATTTCAATTTGTCTGAATTTGTTAACATTGAAAAACATATTTTAAGTAAATAGAATTAAATCACTTTCTTGTTTCCCTTTTGTACCCCAACTCCTCCCAGAGATTCCCTCTTCAATACCTATAATATCTTTTTTTGTCATATTCCTTAAAATTTATAAAATATTATAACAATAAAAATGAGTACTATAAAAGTTGTTTGATATAAAACAACAATCAATTTAACAGTGCTATGTAGGTGCTTGTCTACAGCAATACTGAAAATACATATGTCTTTCTCAGTATAAATTTCAAATAACTCCAAATATATTAACTGTATATTTCAAAATAATACATCACTACTAGTATTTTCTTAAATTAACATAAATATATAAAGTCTTTTTGTTTGTTTGCTTTATATTTAGTACAGTTTAAAGTCTTGGCTCTTTCTGTGGTACAAGCCCAAAATAAGAACAATTTTTAGACATTGGATTTTGTGGGGGTCTGGCCAGCGGAGCCCACACATTCATGGGTTGTCTCGGACTGGAGATTATTGAGGACCTGTGGAAATAAGAGGGTGGGAGAGACAAAGAGATGCACACCAAGAAAGCTTTATCAAGGTGTACTTTACTTTGGGTGCAGAGTGTTTTTATAGTAAGGCAAAAAAAAAACGAAACCAACAACAATCAAACTTTTTAACATAAACATGAGATCGGAGGAAGGGACTTCCAAGGCAATTCCAACAGAGGTGAGCAGTCTTTGATCTCCTGCAGTCAGTGTTTCCATCCACAGGTGAGCAGCTGCAGTACCTGGCCATGGCATTCTTTCAGTTTCGAAACTGTCTGGGCTGAGGAGAGGGAGTCCACAGGATTTCATTGTAGTAAGGCTGTACTTCAATGACCCTCAAATCTCCTAAGGATTTTGCCTCCATCATAGCTAAGCTGAGAGTTGACAGTTCTGCTGTGCCAAGGAATGAATTGTAGGCACGATTTTTGGATACAGACTTCCTGCTATGGTCAAAACTTTTTGACTTGAGTAAGTGACTTTATTCTCAGGCCACAGAGAATAGGTTATATTCATTTAAGAAATGGTGTGTATTAAGGTAGTCTATCAATAAAGTCATTCACCAGCTGTTTCAATGAACAGTAGTTCTGCTTGGAGGGTGGCACAGATATTAGGTGTGAGTAAGAATCTGGTTCATTGGCTGTGATAATTTGGAAAATAATTCATCTCAGGGAAAGAGTAACTTGTAAAGTCCTCTTCTTCAAACTTGATACAAGAGCTACAAATGTCAAGCAAAGCATTCAGTCTCAGTCTTTGTTGTTCTCTTACAAGCAGCCTCCCTAGTTAATCATCTATGTTTCTTTTGGGTATATAAATACTTTTGAAATATATAAGCTGTTCTGAAAACCATATTATAGTGTAATGACATGAAATAAACAATACCACTAATAGAGAGGCTGAGATAGGAGAAGCAAGATTTCAGGACCCTTATGTTGTACAAAGCCAGACACTGTCACAAACAAGCTGACAGTGTATATAAATTGTACAATGTTGTACCTATTTCTCCAATTACCAAATTAGAGAGACCATTGGGTGACAATCAACAAATTTCTAATTCCTCATATTATTGAATCTCAATTGATTAGGATATGTTGGTAATATTAATTTTCATATTAATATATTAAGAAAAAGTAATTGTCACTTCCTATTGTTTTTGTTGTAAGAGGTGGAATTAGATTTGTGTGGATTTGTTGAAAGATTACCTTCTTGCTTCTTCTAGGATGTAGTTTTGTTCCTTAGGTTGATGTTTTCCATCTATTATCCTTTGTAGGGCTGGATTTGTGGAAAGATATTGTGTAAATTTTGTTTTGTCATGCAATATCTTGTTTTCTCCATCTATGGTAATTGAGAGTTTTGCTGGGTATAGTAGCCTGGGCTGGCATTTGTGTTCTTGTAGGGTCTGTATGACATCTGCCCAGGATCTTCTAGCTTTCATAGTCTCTGGTGAGAAGTCTGGTGTAATTGTGATAGGCCTGCTTTTATATGTTACTTGATCTTTTTCCCTACTGCTTTTAAAATTCTCTTTGTTTAGTGCATTTGGAGTTTTTATTATTATGTGATGGGAGGAATTTCTTTTCTGGTCCAGTCTATTTGGAATTCTGTAGGCTTCTTGTATGTTCATGGACATCTTTTTCTTTAGGTTAGGGAGTTTTCTTCTATAATTTTGTTGAAGATATTTACTGGCCCATTACATTGGGAGTCTTCACTCTCTTCTATACCTATTATCTTTAGGTTTGGTCTTCTCATTGTGTCCTGGATTTCCTGGCTGTTTTGGGTTAGGAGCTTTTTGCTTTTTGCATTTTCTTTGACTGTTGTGTCAATGTTTTCTATGGTTTCTTCTGCCCCTGAGATTCTCTCTTCTATCTCTTGTATTCTGTTGGTGATGCTTGCATCTATGACTCCTGACTTCTTTCCTAGGTTTTGTATCTCCAGGGTTGTCTCTCTTTCTGATTTCTTTATTGTTTCTATTTACATTTTTAGATCCTGGATGGTTTTACTCATTTCCTTCACCTGTTTGATTGTGTTTTCCTATAGTTCTTTAAGGGATTTTTGTGTTTCTTCTTTAAGAGCTTCTAGCTGTTTACCTGTGTTCTCCTGTATTTCTTTGAGGGTGCTATTTATGTCTTTCTTAAGGTCCTGTATCATCATCATGATAAGTGATTTTAGATCTGAATCTCGCATTTCTGGCATTTACGGTGTATCCAGGACTTGCTATGGTGGGAGAATTGGGTTCTGATGATGCCAAGTAACCTTGGTTTGTGTTATTTATTTTCTTATGTTTGCCCCCTGCCATCTAGTTATCTCTAGTGCTACCTACCTTTGCTAAATTGGACTGGAGTCAGTCCTTCCTGTGATCCTGGTTGTATCAGAACTCCTCAGAGTCAGGCAGACTCTGTGACTCTATGATTCTGGGATCCTGTGACTCTGAGCTTGTTAGAGCACCTGGGAGTGCAGCAGCTTCCTCTGGGTGTTGTGGGACAGGTTGTGGAGCTTGCACCCAAGGTCTGCTCAGGACACCAGCCCAGAGAGACTGGAAGGAACCCGAGCCACTCTGCTGGCAGAGTTCCTGTGTGCCTGGTCCCGCAGGTCCCATTTACTCCCGGTGTTGGGACAGATGTTGGGTCCTCCTCACCTCTGATCCTGAAGTGTCGGAGCACCTGGGAGTGGAGCTTCCTCTGGGTGTTGTGGGACTGGCTGCAGAGCTTGCACCCAAGCGAACATTTTCTACTTGTCTAACTTTACTAAAATCTACATCTTTCCAGGAAAGATAAAAATGGTTTAACTAATCAAGTCAGATAATCTAGTGTGGAATATTTCTTAAAGTAAAAAATAAAATCTTTTCTTTATATTTCTTTTAACTAAAATGTTCTCTGCTAAGAAGCTAACTTCTGACACCCTTGGCCAGCAATTTGTATTGTCTTCAAAGCTTTGTTCTGTATGGATGGAGGTGTTACAACAGACTAGTGGTATACTAACAAACACTACAGCTACTTTCCTCTTCTCACTACTTCCGCATTTCCCCATTGTTGTAATGCTGTGTTAAGTAAAAACAAAACAAAACAAAGCAAAACAAAAAAACCAACAAAACAAAACAAAACAAAACCCCTTCTAGTCAGCTTTTGAATACTTTTCTAGAATTTTTAAAATTATGTTATAAGCCATTCAACTTTTTGTGTTTATGTTTGCCTAAGTATCTGTGTGTGTATGTACTTGTATAGGTATAATCCTTTTGTGTTGAAGACTATAGGTAATAGAATAGATACCAAATAGATTTTGAATACATAGTCTTCAATAAGCAAGACCAGGAGAAAAAATTGGTCTGTTTACATTTGTTACTGTCTCTTGCTTTTCCTTACCTGGTTCTCTCTCCACAGCCACATTTATGTTTCCTTTATAGGGTAAGTGAACTTCCATAGTCAAAGTTTAAAAAAAAATCCATTTCTCTGTATAGTGATTGAACTATAATGTGCCATGGGTATTTGGTATCCTATTTGGTGTTACGTATGTTTCTTGTATCCCTATGGGTGTCTCTCTCCTTAATTTGGAGAAGCTTTTTTCTATGAACTTGTTGAAGATCGGTTTATGCAGTTGAACTGGGATTCTGCTCCATCTATTGAAGATTTGGTATTTTCATGCCAGACCCACCCTCACCCCCACCCCAGTTTCTATATATTCCTTTTGGGTGTCCCCCTGATTTTTTATATTCTTAGCATGTATGGTCTAATTCACTTCTTTATCTTCTAGGTATGATATTCTTCCCCTGCCCCCTCACCTTGTCTATTGTACTTGTTAGGCTTTCCCCTGAGTTTTGTATTTGGGTTATTGAGGTTCTCAATTTCTTTCATTTCAGCTTCTCTCCATATTCTCATATCTTTACTGAACTCAGTTTTCAAACCCTGGATAGTTCTCATCATTTCATGTAGTCATAGATTATGTTTTCTTAGGTATTGATCATGTGTTTATTGTTCTTCTCTGAGTTTTTTAAAATAAAAAACCCGAGTTTTTTATTATAGCCATTCTGACTGGTGTGAGGTCGAATCTCAGGGTTGTTTTGATTTGCATTTCCCTGATGACTAAGGATGTTGAACATTTCTTTAGGTGCTTCTCAGCAATTCCATATTCATCAGTTGAGAATTCTTTGTTTACCACTGTACACCATTTTTAGTAGGGTTATTTGGTGCTCTGGAGTCTAACTTCTTGAGTTCTTTGATATTAGCCCTCTATCAGATATAGGATTGGTAACAGTCTTTTCCCAGTTTGTGGTTGCCGTTTTGTCCTATTGACAGTGTCTTTTGCCTTACAGAAGATTGGCAACTTTATGAGGTCCCATTTGTCAGTTCTTAATCTTAGAGCATAAGCTATTGGTGTTCTGTTCGGGAAAATTTCCCCTGTGCCTATGTGCTTGAGGCTTTTCCCTACTTTCTTTTCTATTAGTTTTAGTGTATCTGGTTTGATGTGGAGGTCCCTGATCCACTTGGACTTGAGCTTTGTACAAAAAGAAAGGAATGGTTTCATTTGCATTCTTCTACATGCTAACCGCTAGTTGAGCCAGTACCATTTGTTGAAAATGCTGTCTTTTTTCCACTGTATGGTTTTAGCTCCTTTGTCA
>NW_022196904.1:109256289-109257149 GCF_008632895.1 Mastomys coucha
ATAGTTTTGGCTATCCTGGGTTTTTTGTTATTCCAGATGAATTTGCAAATTTCTCTTTCTAAGTCTGTAAGAATTGAGTTGGAATTTTGATGGGGATTGCATTGAATCTGTAGATTTCCTTCAGCAAGATGACCATTTTTTACTATACTAATCCTGCCAATCCACGAGCATGGGAGATCTTTCCATCTTCTGAGATCTTCTTCAAATACTTCTTCAGAGACTTAAAGTTTTTGTCAAACAGATCTTTTACTTGCTTAGTTAAAGTTACACCAAGGTATTTTATATTATTTGTAACTATTGTGAAGGGTGTTGTTTCCCTAATTTCTTTCTCTGCCTGTTTATCCTTTGTGTAGAGGAAGGCCACTGATTTGCTGGAGTTAATTTTATATCCAGTTACTTCACTTTAATTTGTTTATCAGATTTAGGAGCTCTCTGGTGGAATTTTTGGGGTCACTTAAGTATACTATCATATCATCAGCAAGTAGTGATAATTTGACTTCTTCCTTTCCAATTCATATCCCTTTGATCTCTTTTTGTTGTCTAATTGCTCTGGCTAGGACTTCAAGTACAATATTGAATAGGTAGGGAGAGAGTGGGCAGCCTTGTCTAGTCCCTGATTTTAGTGGGATTGCTTCAAGTTTCTCTCCATTTAGTTTGATGTTGGCTACTAGTTTGCTGTATATTGCTTTTACTATGTTTAAGCGTGGGCCTTCAATTCCTGATCTTTCCAAGACTTTTATCATGAAGGGATGTTGGATTTTGTCAAATACTTTTTCAGCATCTAATAAGATAATCATATGGTTTTTTTCTTTGAGTTTGTTTATATAGTGAATTATGTTGATGGATTTCCTTATATTGAA
>NW_022196904.1:109257641-109258021 GCF_008632895.1 Mastomys coucha
GTAAAATCCCAGGCCGGGGTCGGACTCCTCTACTCCCTGCGCGGTGTATGAGTCTCGACCCCAGCATGTTGGCCTGAGCTCTTGTCCCGTCTTGCTTGTAATAAAAATTCCTCATGTGATTGCAGCAAGTCCGGTCTCAGTGTCTCCCTGGGTGCGCGGCAACCCCGAGACTTGAGTAAGGGTCTCCCTTCGGGGTTCTTACACCCTCTAGTTAGTCTGGCTAAGGGTTTATCTATTTTGTTAATGTTCTCAAAGAACCAGCTCCTGGTTTGGTTGATTCTTTGCATAGTTCTTTTTGTTTCTATTTGGTTTATTTCAGCCCTGAATTTGATTATTTCCTGCCTTCGACTCCTCTTGGGTGAATTTGCTTCTTTTTGTTC
>NW_022196904.1:109258108-109259145 GCF_008632895.1 Mastomys coucha
CAAATTGCTGGTGTATGCTCTCTCCAGTTTCTTTTTATAGGCACTTAAAGCTATGAGTTTTCCTCTTAAGACTGCTTTCATTGTGTCCCATATGTTTGGGTATGTTGTGGCTTCATTTTCACTAAACTCTAGAAAGTCTTTAATTTCTTCCTTTATTTCTTCCTTGGCCAAGTTATCATTGGGTAGAATGTTGTTAAGCTTCCATGTGTATGTGGGCATTCTATTGTTTATGTTGTTATTGAGGAGCAGTCTTAGTCCATGGTGATCTGATAGGATACAAGGAATTATTTCCATCTTCTTGTATCTGTTGAGGCCTAATTTGTGACCAATTATATGGTCATTTTTGGAGAAGATACCATGAGGTGCTGAGAAGAAGGTATATCCTTTTGTTTTAGGATAAAAAGTTCTATAGATATCTGTTAAATCCATCTGTTCCATAACTTCCGTTAGTCTCACTGTGTCTTTGTTTACTTTCTGTTTCCATGATCTGTCCATTGCAGAGAGTGGGGTGTTGAAATCTCCTACTATTATTGTGTGTGGTGCAATGTGTGCTCTGAACTTTATTAATAAAGTTTCTTTTATGAATGTAAATGCCCTTTGATTTGGAGCATAGAGGTTCAGAATTCAGAGTTCATCTTGGTAGATCATATCTGTGATGAATATGAAGTATCCCTCCTTATCTTTTTTGATCACTTTAGGGTGAAAGTCGATTTTATTCAATATTAGAATGGCTACTCCAACTTTTGCCTTGGGACCATTGGCTTGGAGAATTGTTTTTCAGCCTTTTATTCTGAGGTAGTGTCTGTGTTTGTTACAGGTTGGTTTCCTGTATGCAACAAAATGTTGGGTCCTGTTTACGTACCCAATCTGATAGTCTATGTCTTTTTATTGGAGAACTGAGTCCATTGATAGTAATAGATATTAAGGAAAAGTAATTGTTACTTCCTGTTATTTTTGTTGTTAGAGTTAGAATTCCGTTCATGTGTCTATCTTCTTTTAGTTTTGTTGGAAGATTACATTTTTGCTTTTTCAGAGAT
>NW_022196904.1:109259993-109265338 GCF_008632895.1 Mastomys coucha
TTTTTTTTTTTTTTTTTGTTTCTTCTTTAATGGCTTGTTCCTCTTTACCTGTGTTCTCCTGTATTTCTTACAGGAGTTATTCATGTCCTTCTTAAATTCCTTTAGCACCATTGTGAGATATGATTTTAGATCCAAATCTTGCTTTTCTGGTGTTTTGGGATATCCAGGACTTGCTGTGGTGGGAGTTCTAGGTTCTGATGAAGCCAAGTAGTCTTGGTTTCTGTTGGTAGGATTCTTGTGTCTGCCTTTAGCCATCTGTTGATCTCTGGTGTTAGATGTTCTTGCTGTCTCTGACTAGAGCTTGTTCTTCCTGTGGGTCTGTAAGTCTGTGTCAGCACTTCTGGGAGATCAGCTCTCCTCTGGTAAAACCCCGAGTGTAGATGGCTGTGGATCAGTTGTCCGTCCTGAGTCCTGGGGTCAGAGCACACCATGGAGACAGGATCTCCACTTTCGGGAAAGGTGCAGAGAGGGCTGTGGATCTGTTGTCCCTCCTAGGTGTGGTCTGAGGAAGAAAGGATCCTGTCCTGGCTACCCTGTCACTTGTGAGGCCTGTGCCTCCCAGCTGGTCTCGCCTTAGAAAGTCCTGGAGAGAGAATGGTGGATTTCACTGGAGTCCCTGGGTTAGAGCACTCCCTGAAGGCAAGCTCTTCACTTGCAGGGAAGAGGCAGAGAGGGCTGTCACTCCTTGATGTAGATAGAGGTAGAGGGGATCCTGTCCCAGCTGCCCTTCTGAGTGGAACCGTCCCGCAGCCCCACTCGGGTCAGTGTTCGCGTCAGCTGGAGGTTAGATAGGACCTGTAAAATGAAACGGGTCGGGAGAACAAAAGAGACACGGATGCCAAGTAAAATCTTATCAAGGCATCTGTTTACTTGGGGGTATTTTGAGCTTATATAGGCAGGTAAGAAATGAAACCGAAATCTCCAGAAATAAAATATATGCATAACATAAACACAGTCTCAGACGTGAAGACGCCAAGACGCAACCCAAAGTTTTCAGGCAAGTAGGCATATTAACAAGTCAGCAGGTCCTCTGGAGAGTAGGTGTGTCAGCAACCAGGTGTAGCTTACTCCGAAATCCTCAAAGGTGAACTGCAGCACAACGGGCTATTGTTTAATCCCAGCAGGTGGCAGTCTACAGGCTCAGCAGGTCAACTCTGCCGAGGAGCTAAGGCAGTTGGGGGAGGAGTCAACACCCTACCACTTGTGAGGCCTGTGCCTCCCAGCTATAAAAACATTTTTTTTCACCCTTTGACTAGGAAGTAGTAGGAAAGTTATTTAAATAACCTACCATATTCATAGAAATTGAAATGTTTAAAAATCTAGCAAAACCCCAAATGCTAAAGTAGAAAATATAGTCTAACTAACTCTTAGATTTGAGGATTTAAACAAACAAACAAATAAAACCTTCATTCCTTATAGTATTGAAGTTTTTTAGTTTTACATTTTTCTCCCATTTGATCTGTTGGCATTCCTTCTAATTCTCTATTGGGATCTGTAATTGAAACTTTTTTAATAGGGAAAACTCCAAGATGAATTGCTTTATTTACAAAATCCATCAAATGCTCAGGGGGGAGTGCTATATCAGTTAAAAACCAACATCTCCAAGAGACTGGTGAAAATTATTCTAAATTGATTTTTGAAGCAAGCTTAACATTGATTTATTTGTAGAACCTAATAATGATAAGAAAATTTAAACTAACATAGTTAACTTAACCAATGTAAGTGTGGCACTATTTTAATTGTGGCAAATGGTAGATCCCTTAGAAAAAAGGAAGTTCTTCCATAAAGTGAACCAATTTGTAAAAACACGGAAATTGAGAGTGGGTGTACTTGGAATTGGAAGTAAAAGAAGAGTACAATTTGAAAACTTGATTCCATGGAGAATGGAATGAAAATATTCTAAGTCAAGATGAGAGTAGGAAAGCAAGTGCAGTGGCCATGGTCAGTGGTCAGGAGGTCGCTCATCAGTAAGAGTGTTTGGTTGGTGACAGGAGCACTTAGGGTGACCGACCAGCCTATGGTTTCAGCTGGTGGACGCCCCTCAGCAATTATGACAGAAGACAAGGAGTCAGACGTGGTGCTAAAAGAGCTTTTATGTACTATATCAAGCTGTATCACACAAATTACACACCAAAATAACATAGCAATCACTAGTATTACTAGCAGAACAATTCCAAACATCCTAACATTCTAACATCATAAGCTAAGAGATTCTAACATCATAAGCTAAGAGATTCTAACATCATAAGCTAAGAGATATACGGCCTGTCTCTGCTTTGCAGGCTCGGGCTCCCAAGACATTGATTGTGTGAGCGCCTTATCAGGAGGTGGAAGGCTAGAGTCTGGGTCAGAAGGAGGGAGGCGAGAGTCTGAGTCTGAGCTGCATGGATTCGTTCAGCAGGCCATCTCGTCTCCAGCTTGGTTGCTTCTGGCCATGGTTTTTAAGCTCTTTGCTTATCTCTATCTATGTCTGCACGTTGGGCTTTGTGCAGCCCTCTGTCTTTATCTGGGATTTCACTCTGGGTTACCGCCTTGCAGTAAGCTTATCCATTTTACACATTTACTTTCATTTTATTCACTTGTCACTTAATATTTCATTTTAACCTTCCTGGCCTTCAGGCCTTACATGCTCCTTACAGTTGGTGAAGAGTTAGTTCCACCAAAGGGGACTTTTCTGTCCTTCACTAAATGTTCTGGCTTTCAGGACAGGAATTGCATACTGCATGGTCAGAACCTGAACCACCACACGAAAATTCACAGTTCATTTATTGGTATTTGGGGGCTGTGGAATCTTTAGGAGGTAGGATCTAGTTTGCAGAAATGGGTCATTTGGGGCAAATTGTTAACATCATCAGCTCAGCCCTTACTTCCAGCAGTCCCTTGCCTCCTCATCAGCCAAGAGACAAGGCACCTCTATCTAAAGTTTCTGCAAGACATCAGTGTCGTGGAACATGGCAACAGAGAAAGTAGCTAATACGTGCCGTTTGCTTTGTGTTTCCATGCCCCTCTCAGCTAGTGTTCCTATACACCGATGTGGATATACTGTTGGAGAAATACCACTTCCTGGACACAATGTTCATCCTCATGTTGTTTGGCTGGTCCATCATCCCCTTCATCTATCTGCTAAGCTTCTGCTACAACAATAGCACCAACGCCTACATCAAGATCTTTGTCTTCAACCACTGTTTAGGCTTTATAAGTATAATTGTGGATGCTGTAGTGCAAATCATACCAGGTAAGGGATTTACACACTTTCTTCCTTTCAGGAGCTTCCTGTAAATAGAGAGAGATGACTTTGAGGGGAAAACATTTCTCAACAAACTTGATTGGGTGCCTTTAATATTGTAACATTATATTGAGTGCAGTGAAGAACACACTGAGCCACTAATATCACTAAAGCAAACATTCTCTTAAGACCTTGTTTTCTGCCAAGAAGTGCTTGCTGACAGGAACCTGGTAAAGCTGTCTCCTGAAAGGCTCTGCCAGAGCTGACCAATGCAGATGCAGATGTACACAGCCAAACATCAGACTGAGCATGGGGACCCCAGTGGAGAAGTTAGGACAAGGACTGAAGGAGCTGAAGGGGTTTGCAATCCCATAGGAAGAACAACAATATCAACCAACCATACCCACCCAAAGCTCCCGAGGACTAAACCACCAATCAAAGAGTACACATGGGGTGGGGGATACATAGCTCCAGCTGGATATGTAGCAGAGAATTGTCTTGTTGGACATCATTGGGAGGGGGCCTTTGGTCCTGTAGAGGGTCCCAGGGTAGGGGAATGTTAGGGTGCTGAGGCAGAAAGAAGTACAGGGGTGGGTAGGGGAGCACCTTCACAGAGGCAGGGGAGAAGGGAAGGGATAGAGGGTTTGTAGAGGAGAAACTGGGAAGGAGGATAACATTTGAAATGTAAATAAATAAGATAACCAATACAAATGGAAAAAATACCTTGTTTTCTTGGGCCTCCTCTTATGATCAAGGTGTTCAAGGAGAATTGACTAGAGCAGTATGAGTCACAAAGAGGAACACTTGAGACTGAGTACTGTTGTCACTCCTTCACCAAAGCACACTGTAAACCCTGTTTAAAGTTATTCAGCAATGTGTGTTGCAGAAACCAGGAGGAAGAGGCTTCTAACAGACTCCCTGACATCAAGTTTTGTCTTATCACTAGAGTTTTTGGTTATCTGAGATTAGTTTAACATTTATTATGTAATTTATCTGTATCTAACTTCCTTCTCTAAGGCCCAGGGATCATTCCAGAAGATTAGGGAGAAAGACTACAAGAGCCAGAGACCATGGTTGACTACAAGGAAACTGTTTTCTAGACACGTGGAGCAGTTGCACAGTAGTTAAAACAGCTTGCACAAGAGCTGGGAAAATTCAAGCCAGATAAAACTCTTTTGGCAGTTGATAGCTACTGGAAAAGAGTCAGTTTTCTCAAAGGGTGTGGTCCCTAGTAGATTAACTGTCTTCTAGTGAAAGCCAACAACTAAGAGTATATAGGCAGTACAAACTGCTTAAAGGGTTACAATATGAGAGAGAAAGAGAGAGAGAGAGAGAGAGAGAGAGAGAGACAGAGACAGAGACAGAGACAGAGAGAAGGAGAAAGAGAACAAGTGAGCAAGTGAACACAAACTTGAATGAGTAGGAAGGGGGAGATGGATCTGGGAGAAATAAGAGTGTGAATATGATACACTGTACAGAATTTTTGAAGAATTAAAAATGAGACAAAAAGAGTCATAGGAATATCTAAATGATTCCATAGGAGGATTTGTTAGAAATGTTATTTACCTTTTTATGCTTTGAAAACTACCATAAAATGGAGGTAATGAAAAGTATAGTAAATTTTAGGTCAGAAGTTTATTAGGAAAATAGCTACATATCTAGCACCAAATACCCATCTCCTCCTCATAGAATCTTCAAGAAAATGTAACAGAAGCCATCAGGACAAACTCTGGATGGGTTCTAGGAAGTGTCAAACATTTGTGGAAATAAGTAATTATTGGCTAGATATAGAAGCAATATAATACAACAAGAAGGATTAGTGGCATGGCTATGTGTCTTGCCTCATCCCTTGCCAGCTTTGTGGCAGCCTTCTTGGAGTTCATGCTAGCAGTGTAGAACCCTGATCTTTGGCCGTAATAGAAATGAATCAGGCTGTGCTTGCTTTGGCAGCACATATACTAAAATTGGAACGATACGAAAATTGGAGAGAAGATTAGCATGGCCCCTGTGCAAGGATGACATGCAAATTCGTGAAGCATTCCATACTTTTTCAACAGAATACAAGAGATAGAAGAAAGAATCTCAGGGGCAGAAGACACCATAGAAAACATTGACACAA
>NW_022196904.1:109266350-109267711 GCF_008632895.1 Mastomys coucha
GTTCATTGAAACAGTTGGTGAATGACTTTATGAATAGACCATCTTAATACACACACCATTTCTTAAATAAATGTAACCTGTTCTCTGTGGGCTGAAAATAAAGTCATTCACTCAAGTCTAATAGCTTTGACCATAGCATGAAGTCTGTATCCAAAAATTGTGCCTACAATTCATTCCTTGGTGCAGCAGAACTGTCAATTCTCAGCTTAGCTATGATGGAGGTAAAATCCTTTGGTGATGTGAGGGTCATTGAAGAACAACCTTATTACAATGAAATCCAATGTCTAAAAATTATTCTTATTTTGGGCTTGTACCACAGTAAGAGCCAAGATTTTAAACTCTACTAAATACAAAACAAACAAACAAGCAAAAAGACTTCATATATTTATGTTCATTTAAAAAATACTAGTAGTGATGTACTATTTTAAAACATACAGTTAATATGTTTGGAGTTATTTAAAATTTATATTGAGAGAAACATGTATTTTCAGTATTGCTATAGACAAGCATCTACATAAGACTGTTAAATTGATTATTGTTTTATATCAAGCAACTTTTATAGTACTCATTTTTATTGTTATAATATCTTATAAATTTTAAAGAATATGACAAAAAAGGTATTATAGGTATTGAAGGGGGGTCTTTGGGAGGAGTTGGGGTACAAAAGGGAAACAAGAATGTGATTTAATTCTATTTACTTAAAATATGTTTTTAAATGTTCACAAATTCAGATAAATTGAAACCATGTATCTTTTCTCATCATAATGGAAGAAAACTTAAATCAAGGAAAAAAAAAGAAAAAAATGAATCAGGCTTTCTTCTTCACACATTTGTGTATGAATCAGGCTTTCTTCTTCACACATTTGTGTGATGGTCTATTTTGCTCCCACTAGCGGTGCCCAGAGAACAGGCTCTGATTCACCTTGCTCACAATTCGGGTGGTATAAGAAACAGTGTATGGCTCAGAAGGATTGTAGCTGAGGAAATGGCTCTTCTGTGTGTGGAAGATGATATTACAGCTAAGATAGAAGACAGACTGCCTAAGGCCAGGAACAACAACCCCCAAACAGGGAAATTAAAGCATCCAAAAGTATTCATATATATGCTGTAGTTTAGCATACACAGGATACATTAATAGCTCTTTTAAAGATGTGGAAGTAATTGGGAAACATCTTAGAAGAGTAAGGGGATCAGTGGGAGTAGGGAGAAGGAAGTGTGTGTGTGACCAAAGTATATTATATACTTGTATAAAATATCTATTGTTTTGTATAATTAATAAAATATGACCCTATATGAACAGAATTGAAGACCCAGAAATGAACCCACGCACCTATGGTCACTTAATCTTTGACAAAGGAGCT
>NW_022196904.1:109269524-109308800 GCF_008632895.1 Mastomys coucha
TGTTTGTTTCTTTGTTTTTTGGAGGGGAAACTGGGAATGGAGAAATTTACATGTAAATAAAGAAAAATTAATTAATTAATTAATTAATTAAAAAAATATGACCATATATGGAGAAAACCACATAGAGTCCACAAGAAAGGCACTATAACGAAAGAGAAAGCTCAGTACAATTTCAGGCTAAAAGATTAATATATCAGGTAATTTCTCTACATCTGCCACCAACAACCTAAAATGAGCTCAAAGAAATTTAATTTATTATAGGATCTAAAGAAAATATTTCAGAAAACTCTGAGGCAAAAGACTTGTGCACTAGAAATCATGAAACAGCACTGAGAACAGAGAATCAAAAGATGCCCAATTTACAGATCCCATGAACCAACAGTCCTATGCAAACTGACAGACACACTCAGCAGGAGCCTTAGAAAGTTTCTGGCTGCATTGATTTTCACAGACATGAGAAAAACATACTGCAGACTCATAAAGAATAAAGGTGGACTTCTCATAGCTTCTGATGTCAAAACTTACTGTGGATATACAGCACTAAAAATAGTATGGCACCAGTGTGATGATAAAAGTACATAATGTGTATGGATAATGTAATGAATGCATTAAAAAGCCCAGATATAAAACCCCTTCACTTACAGGGTCTCTTGATTTTCAACAAGACTCCAAGATCACCCAACTAGGAATAGAGAGTCTTTGATAAATTGTATGAAGAAAAATGAGTATCTACATTCTGAAGAGTGAAATTGAGCCTTGCATTATACAATGGACAGAAGTGATCTCAGTGGTCTACATGTCAGAACTGAAATGTAAAGGTAGTGCAGGCAATCAGGACTCGATATCTCTGAACTTCGCCAAGGATTCTTAGATGTGACACCATGATATCAAAAATACAAGCTATGAAAAATGATGTGAACTGACCATCACCAAATAAAACACTTTGTGCACCTTATGGCAAAGGGTGAAAAGGACAGCAAACCATGTCAGAGCAAATATCTCCAAGGTACACATTTGATAATGACCCATCATAATCTAGTCTATAAAAATACAATGACTTCTTACCCATCAGCAATGAAAAAGATAGATATTCTCTAGTAAAATGTATGAAAAGCTTTAAAGAGACATTTCCCAGGGAAGATATACAAGCACCAACTACATGACAGAATGTTCAGCATCCCTGAAGATTAGGAAATGGAATGACTCCCAGGGAGTCAGTCACTTTACTCTCTAGAAGACAATATTTACATGCACCATGACAGATGCCAAGTGAGTAGCCTTTAATAACATTTTTCTGTAAGCTTTGACATCTCCCAAAGTGAGCAATCAATGTCCCAACTTATTTTTGGCTTCAAGTCTATATATACTAACTGCAATTATGGACTTCTTTATAATAGGGTTGTCATGATGTCAACCACTGAAAGAGCAGCGAATTTCAAAAGGATTTCTCTCATCCACTGCTATTTGCTCTCCCAATGAGTGGCCACATTTGTTTGTATAAATACGTAAAGATAAATGTTTAGGTTATATATGGTTATCATAATGCATCCGAATAAAAATGCCATAGTAAAAGATTCTTTTGTGTAATTAATATGTATTCTGCCCAGAATTAGCTTTATTTTTATACCCAGCAATCTCAACTTGATTTTTAAATCCAAAAGTGTGACTTCAGAACATTAGCCCTTTACTGCATTTTTGTATGTCCTTGTATATGCACTTACTAGCTGTGATACTCTGTTACTTTAGAGAAATCTCAGCTTTAAATTTGTTCTTTTAAAGATATATTTCCTTTCAACTGATCAGTCACTTCTTATCCATTTTTCACCATAGAGTCACAGTCTCAATTTTCTTAGAAAATTAGTAAAATAATTTTTGAGACGTAGTCTAGTGTTGTGGTGCTTGTTGGCCCAGAACTCTGTATAGTTCAAACTGCTCTCAAACTCCCGATCTTACTGCTTTAGCACACAAATTCTAGGATTACAAATACACACCACCATGCCTGATGCAACTTTACTTCTTCATGAGGCACACAAGACAGGAAGTACAGGAAGTAATGAACATTGCTCTTCTTTTGTTTTCAGATGACAGATTATATACATATCAACTTTTCCTAGACTTTCCCAAATCTATAATCATTGAAATAAACTGTGTTCTGGTACATCAAAGTTAGATCAGCTAGTGGCAAGAAATTATAATCCTTTGAGAATAATATTATGCCTTGTAATTTTCTTAGTTTAACTTGGTCAACATGAGGTATTCTCCACAGTGTTTATTTGATATAAAGCACGTTAATGTTATCTTTTCAACCACAGATATTAAAACCAATACTAAGAACCTCATACTTAACTCCATGCTGTTGTTACCCATTTATAACCTTGGCATGAGTATCTCCAAATACCATGACATCCAGGAGATAAGGAAATTATGTTCTTCTTTGGGATATCTTAACACCATTCCAAGTTGCAAAAGTAAAAGTAAGTATCTGAGGTTCTCCTAGATCCATCAGTCAGAAAGAAACACTAGACATGTGTGAGTGACTGTCGGCATCCCTGTGTGTCTGTACAACTCAGAAAGCAGCCTGCACTATGTCACAAAATACAGTCTTAGCTGAGATCCAAACTTGTATGTGCTCCCTCTGTTGAGAAGAGCCTCCACAGAGTGGAGTCAGTTACATTCTAGATTGGATTTTCATTTCTGTCAGCCTGCTTCTTCTACACACTGGAATTTAAAGGGAAGGTACCGAATTAATGTTACATTACTTCTTGTCTAATATGGGGTTGGGTACATGATAGATACTTAAGTATTTGTGGATGAATAGTTAAGGGTTGGAAAGAGTTATTTCAGTGGTGCAAGAAAGGATGCAAGGTTAGAAGAGGCAGGATAAACACTCACCCTGACCTCAGACATCTAAGGAGGAGGCTGCACCCCCACCATCACACCCTAAGCATCTTCACAACACTGGAAAGATGCGAAGATGGAAAGCAAGTGTACGTGGAAACTATAAGCTAGACTCTAGAGGTTACATAAACACAAGTTTAGGAGACTGCAGAAAATAGAAACTGCTGTCCCCAAAATTCCAGTGGTGCCAAGAACATTCAAAGGATGGAGCCAGAGGGAAACAGAGAGGGAGTACATGTAAAGTCTGATGAAAGACACATCAGGTAACATTATAAGCCTCATTCCCAATGGTTTGCCCAACAAATATAACACATAATTTACTGAATAAATGAGAGTGGAAGCACATCGGGTGTTCAGCAAAGACATCAGATCATTTGTCAATTCAGAACATCTGAGGAATTTAAAGTCAAATCTGAGAGCAGAAATGGAAAAAAATAAGTTCACAGTGATGTCTTGAGCTTCATGCTTCGCTTTGAAAAGAATTAATAGAACAAGAAGTCTGGGCGTCAGTAGAGACACATAGGATTTGAGCATGTCTAGCCACCAGATACACAAATTGATCTTTTTCTACAGTGTAATCCAGTAGCAACAGAATGTATGTTTTTCATGTTTATGCATAGAGTGCTCAGCAATGCAGACCACAAAGCACAGAACAGTTCTCTTTAATGCATGTGAAAGCTACTGGGAATGTGTGCTCACATGCGCATGTGCATACATGTGCCTGCCTACCTGCGTGCGCGCGCAAGTGCGTGTGTGTGTGTGTGTGTGTGTGTGTGTGTGTGTGTGTGTGTGTGTGTAGCAATTTGGAATTTTGTTCAGATATATGTTATTAACCTAGATTTTATCTTAGCTTATAGCAGATCTCTGGAAAATGTTCAAGTGATTATTAACTAAGTTACTAGCTTACTTGACAGATAATTTGGACCATCTTCAAATGGTAGGAAATGACACATCATAATTTAATACAAAATAACACATTGGCTAAAAACAGACCAGAGGGGAACTATAAAATATTTTAAAGTAAATGAACATAAAATCAAAACATCAAAACTCATATGATGTAACCTCAACATGCTTAGGATTTCTGTGTCATAAGTAATTTATTATATTAACAAGTCACATACATATCCAGTAAACTTTTATATATAGCCCACATAAGTCTGTATATACACATGTGTATATATTGAATAATATGGTTTCTATACCTAAAAACTAGAAAAAAATATTAAAACAAAAAGTATAATGGAATAAATATATAAAAAGAAAGCAACTGTGAAAAAGAGGATAACTTTTCAAGGAAAACAAAATAATTTATACAACTTTATACTCTACAGTTAAAATAGAAAAGGGAAAGTTTGCGATCATTTGTAATTTTAAAAAGTAATAGTTACAGCCGGGCAGTGGTGGCGCATGCCTTTAATCCCAGCACTTGGGAGGCAGAGGCAGGCGGATTTCTGAGTTCAAGGCCAGCCTGGTCTACAGAGTGAGTTCCAGGACAGCCAGGGCTACACAGAGAAACCCTGTCTCAAAAACAAACAAACAAACAAAAGTAATAGTTACTATAATTCTATAGACATCAAAAAATAACAAAAGGGTGTTGACAATAACTCTCTCCACAAAATTAAGGGATAAAAACATCACTTGCCTTTAGCAACCACTATTCTAGCCTCAACTGCATGGGGTTCACCTTATTTAGACTCCACATGTAATATTTGTCTGTTTGTGTCTGACTTATATTATTTAATGTCTCCCAGCTCCATTCAGGTTATCACAAGTGACAGGAGTCCACCCTTTTATATGGATGAGTAGTGTCCCTGTTTGTCATAGGCGTCATGCTTTTCCTGTTCCTCTGGTGACATACTATGTATTTTTCATTTACTGGTTGCTGTGAGGAGTGTGGCAGTAAACAGAAGCATGGCTGTCTCTTCGATTCCCTTCCCTCTGGATACGAACGTGGGACTGCTGCTCCTGCTTTGTGGCAGTTTTGCGCCTAAGGTTTTGAGGACCTTCCACGCATGCTTTCATTTTCTTTGCTAATTTACATCCAACAAATAGTGACCCTTCCTTTCCCTCCATGTCCTCATGAGCCCTTTGTTATTTTCACCCTTTTTTGTCATGAGGAATGAGGTGAGACTGTTGGGTTTCGAGCTGTATATCTCTCAGAATTAGTAATGTTGATCACAGTGAAAAAAAAAAAGAAGAGAAAATTGTATATTTTAACTGTGTTCCCCCACTCCCTGTTCCCAACTCTGCACACTTTTTAGTCTGGATGGCTCACTCTGTGCTCTTCCATGCAACTTTCCAATGCCCTGTTACTATTGCATGTTTGTTTCTTAGTTGTTTTTCAACCCTCCTACGTAAAAATAAGTGTTGCTATCCTCCCACGATTAGGGCATTAAAGTTGTTTTTTTTTTTTTTTTTTTTTTAATTTGCTTGGATGCTTAGTTTACTTGCAGCTTTTATATTGTCAGATGTTTTTGTGCCTACTGTGACACGCTGAAGCTCTTGGGTGTCCCTTCTCCAGTATTTCAACACGGGTCAGATGGTCATGAATTCAGCTTCATGTGTCTTAGAATGTGTGTTTGCCTGCCTCCCTATTTCTAAAGGAGACTTCCTGGCACTATTATCTGTTGGTAGGTTTATTTGTTTGTTTGTTCCCTTTAGTACTTTAAATGCACCATCTCATCCCATATGCTTGCAGGGTGTCTGGGGAGAAGTCTGCCGGAGTTTCCGTTAAGATATCTTATGTGATGTATTTTTTAAGATTTGATTTTATTTTTCAATATGTGTACGTGTATGTACAGGTGCCCATGGTGGCCAGAAGAGGGCCTCAGATCCCATGGAGCTGGAATCACAAGTGTTTGTGAACCACCCAATATAGATCCAGAAAGCTAAACTCCAGTCTGCTGGAAGAGCAGCTAGTGCTCTTTACCACTGAGCCAACTCTCTAGCCTGGAGATGTATTTATTTCTTGCTGCTCATACTTTTTTCTGTCTTCACGTTTGATAGTTTTATCATCGGGTACTTTGGTAAGCTCCTGGTCTGCATTTGATTAGTAAGCCCCATGCTTCCTGAGATTAGGTTGTTGGCTGTTTTCCTAGGTCATGGGAATCTTCACACAAGTTCTTGAGGTATGGTTCTGAGTCTCCTTCCTCCCCCTTTACCTTCTTTAAAATTGAATGCATGTAAGTTTTGTCTCTTGATGATGAGACTCCTCCCGTCAGCCATCCCTCTTTTTCTTACCATTTAAATTTGTTCCTTTGACTAGGAGGCTTCAAATATTCTGTCTTTGAAGTCACCGATTCTTTCTTTAGTTTGGTCAAGCTTGCTATTAAAAATCTGCTTAGTTACAGATGATTGTGAGCTTCCACATGGGTGCTGGGAACTCAACCTGGGTCTTCTGCAAGAGCAGAAAGTGCTCTTAACTGCCAAATCGTCACTCTCTTACCAATATTCATCTTTATGTCCATTATTGGAAGTCTCAGTTTGAGGATCTTGTAAGCCTTGTGTAAATATTTGTAAACACTTTGCACATTGTCTGAGGCCACCACCTTTTAAAGAACCAATAAATGCTCTCTGGGAGTGACATGCTTCTACTGTTTATAGTAGCCTATAATTCTGGTGGGGCCAGCCAGTAATGGTAGGCCTTCCCTTCCTGTTCTTTGGGTCTCTTGGTTACTGTCTGTGTTCTGAATTTAAGTGTATCCACTGGCTTGTTCCTGTATCTAGCAAGATCACTTGATAGAGAATATAATTAGCATAAAACACCACCTATCTGGCTGGACCAAGGGATTTTTTTTTTTTTTCATACTGTAATAGATTCCTTCTGGGGTAGGAACTGAAGGTGGTACTTAAGCCACATGGGAGGAGATGGAGTAGTGATATACCCAAAAGATGGCCCTTTTGGAAATCAATCCAGGTAAGCACTTTCCCCCCTCTGCTTAGGGGGATGGTGGCAAGCAGCTAAGTTGATAGAGCATGTTGGCCGGTAGTGTACTAGTGTTGGCAGATGGATTTATCTTGCAATAAAATGGTTCTCTGGGTTCCATTTTGCCCTGCTTACTTTCTTTTTATTTGACTCTGTGTGTGGCCCTACCTTCACTTTTCATGCTGGGGTCCCCAATAATTGAGAAAGGGCTCAGATTTACTGCAAAAGCTTCCTTAGCATTGATAAGGACACTGGGTATCTGCTCTGCACAATCTCTTTGCCCTGATGGTGTGGCTTCTGTGTTCTGATATACCACCTCTTAGAAAGGGGATTGAGATACATTCTATTGAAGCACATTTCTCTTAGTCTACCAATATGGATTTTTCTTCGGGCCCATGGAGCACACAAATGACTGGTGTGTGTGTGTGTGTGTGTGTGTGTGTGTATCAAAAACATTTGTGCTCATAGGTAACAGTTGATCTGTCTGTGAGGGGGAGTGAAGACAGGGACCCTCCTCCCATGCCTGGCTGACATCCTATTCTGGTAACATCCTTCTGCTGTTCTTCTTATCAGTTATTGACATTCCTATATACAGTATGGATCAAAAAGCAATTGGAAGGCATGTGACTGCCATGGCTGCCACAGGACTGATATACTTCCTCCTAATTATCCTTCTGGAAACTACTTCATGGAATCTAAAGGTCTTCATATATCGATATGTTTTCTTTGGTATCTACAGGATATTTTATAAGGTAAGTAACAGAATACAGGTCTTAGAGACAACCCACTTTTAAAATTTATTTTTATTTTTTATTGAAAAAATTTCCATATAATATATTCTGACCATTGTCTCTCCCAACTCCTTCCAGATCCTCCCCACCCACCCAACTCCATGCCCTTTCTTTTTTTCTCTCTTTAGAAAAACAGACAGCCAAACAAACAAACCAGAATAAAAAACCCACAAATACAGACATACAACACAACACACACACATAATCACAAAATCATTAACTATATTATACAATCAAAAATCCAGTAAGACAAAATATGCCAAAACAAAGCAATATGAGACAAAAAAATGTACAAAAATATCATGGGGTTCATTTTGTGTTGGACTTTTATTGCAGGGCATGGGGCCCACCCTTAAGTAAGGTTTATATACGCAGTGAGATTCCATTGAAAAAAACTAATTTTTCCTTTTCAAGTGAATATCAGTTGGAGATGGCTTCTTGGTTAGAGATAAGAGATAATATCCACTTCCCCCTCTAGGTGCTGGCATGCTGTCTTACTTAGAACTGTATGGGCCCTGGGCATGAGATCAGCCTCCATGAGTTCATATGTGTGTCCATCCTGTTGTGTCTAGGAGACCTTGTTTCCTTGGTGTCTTCCATCTCCTCTGTCTCTGACAAGCTTCCTATCTCCTCTTCCACATAGCCTCCTGTCTTAGTGTTCTATTACTATGTAGAGACACCATGACCACAACAACTCTTATAAAGGAAAGCATTTAATTGGGGCTGGCTTACAGTTCAGAGGTTTAGTTCATTGTCATCTTGGTGGAGAGCATGGTGTCATGCAGGCAGACATGGTGCTGATGAATAGCTGAGAGTTATAATCTGGGTCTGCAAGTAGCAGGAAGACAGAGATGTTAGAACTGGCTTTTGAAACCCCAAAGCCCACCCCTAGTGACAAATTTCCTCCAACAGGTCTACACTTACCCCAACAAGGCCATGCCTTTTAAACTTTCTGAAGTAGGGCCACTCCATGATGACTAAGCATTCAAAGACATGAGAGGATGGGGCCCATTCCCATTCAAACCCTTATATTCCCTGAGACAGTAGGGGAGGGGTTTCATGAAGATATCACATTTAGGACTGGTTTCAAAATCTCTCACTCTGCACATTATCCAGTTGTGGGTTGGAGATAAGTCTTAAGCTGAAAAGTACATAAGTGCCCATGTTTAACTCCACTACTGGATATGTGAGCTTTATCATCACTGTGGCTAACCCTTGATGAGTCATGTTTCTGGGCAGAGCATCCTGGCCACAGGAGATTTTCAACCCATGGTGTAAGGAAGCACAGAATGTGACTACAAAGGGGGCCAGGGCCAAGATACTCCCAGGGACCTACTTCTGCCAACTCACTCCT
Organism: Mastomys coucha; assembly: GCF_008632895.1. NCBI lineage: Eukaryota > Metazoa > Chordata > Mammalia > Rodentia > Muridae > Mastomys > Mastomys coucha. The sequence goes on from NW_022196904.1 coordinate 109,278,496, forward strand.
ACCTCTTAGTTCTCTAATAGTGCCACCCCAGGGATCAAACCTGTGGAGGACACTTCATACTCACATCATAACAGTGGATCAAGGATGACTGACATCTACAAGAATCAGAGTCTACATATAATGTTAATTTTGTGAATTTATTGTAATTTTTTTTTTTTTTTTTTTTTGGTTTTTCAAGACTGGGTTTCTCTGTGTAGCCTCTGGCTGTCCTGGGAACTCACTCTGTAGACCAGGTTGGCCTAGAACTCAGAAATCTGCCTGCCTCTGCCTCCCAAGTGCTGGAATTAAAGGCATGCACCACCACTGCCCAGCAATTTATTGTAATGTTAATGCACTGATTAGTATTGAAATTTTTCCTTTGAATAACTCCTATGTCAGGGGTACACTCCCTCCATAGTCTGTCCATTTGTCCCAATTTGGCTCTGGCTTTTGTAAAAGCTCCCGGGTGATCCTGGCTCACCAATCCTTAGAACACACAGTCCATAGTAAAGCTGTATAACAGGTGTGTTCACCTTGCAGCATGTGTCAGACTGATGCATAGGGTTTGTTAAACTATAAACTGCTGGTCTGCACTGTGTTTCTGATGTAGTAAATTTAGGGTATGTTTTGACAAGTTGTGCATATAACATATCCCCTGGTAGTTCTGCCGCTGCTTGCAGAAATGGCTAATGAGATTGAGGCATAGGGGTGGGAGTTTCCAGGCTGTTCTACAGGCCAGGCAAGCAGACATCAAAACACAGACTTAGCCATGAGGACACTGTTAGAGGTATCTTGGTGTCCAGAGCTAATGAGAGATTCCTACTCAGTTGAAAGACTCATCTACAGAATGAAGTTAGAATTACCTTAAGGTACAGGACTAGAGAATCAGGCCAAATCAGCAAAAAGCTGGCCAGCACCAGAAATATTGATCCTTGGAAGTAAATCCTTATACTCAATTCTGGGGTTGTAATGCGTTTCCAAGATATCCCTCAAGTATCTACTGTTGCTTGGTAACCATGGATGCTGTACAGGGACTCAGTTTCCTTAGATGCCTAGGAGGAACATGCAGATCTCAGGTCTTGGAGGAGAGCTGAATAGAGAAGTCAACAGACATTCCATAGAAAGGGCCCCAGGATGGGAACCAAATCAGAGATTAGACAAGTACCAGTTATGGGGATAAGATTTTTGATCAAAGGAAATATAAAGTGCTGAAACTGTATCTACTAGGAACCAAACAAAATTCTGGCAATTGTATATACTTGAGGGAGTAAATTCAAGGCCTGGAGTAGGATGGGGCTCAGACAATGAAGCAGGGACCTATTAAAGAGCTACACAAGGATTCTACAGGACAAGACCCAAATGCAGGCAGCTGTCAATGATGGCAAACCAAGTCAGGGAACTCCTCAGAAGTGCCAGGAGAAGGACACTGGACTATCCTGATCCATTAGGGAGTGATCAGAGGAAGAACTTATGATCAGAAGAAGAATCACACATATACTTACATTTTATTTTGTGTACCTGATGTTTGATTTTGTTGTTCCTCCAACGTGCATTCATTTGTACTATTTTAGTTGACTTAGTTAGCCTGACCAGGTGCCACTAGCTTGTTAGTTCCTTCAAAGTACAATATTTTGACTTTTTCACTTTTTTTTTTTTACATGTTTTACCCCATTTCACTAATCTCCTTTCTACCTCCTATATTTCTGATCCATTTTCTTATAAGGCCATAGCAACATACATGGAGACTAATACATAAAATGAATTTTAAAAACAGGAAGATTGAAGATAAGCCACAATATAGATGAAAAAATCCTTGGTGTTGCTATGTATCTCTGTGTAGCCCTGGCTGTCCTGGAACTCACTCTGTAGACCAGGCTGGCCTCAAACTCAGAACTCTGCCTGCCTCTGCCTCCCAAGTGCTGGGATTAAAGGTGTGCACCACCACTGCCCAGCAATTTATTGTAATGTTAATGCACTGATTAGTATTGAAATTTTTCCTTTGAGTAACTCCTATGTCAGGGGTACACTCCCTCCCTAGTCTGTCCATTTGTCCCAATTTGGCTCTGGCTATTGTAAAAGTTCCCAGGTGATCCTGGATATTTGATTACTCTATGATCCCCAAGATTGTGTTGTTTTACTGGAAAACCTGTTCCTCATTGACCTGACCAGGTATATTCCAGAAACATAAAGACTGTAATAATCTAAAATCAAATCAGTACATTAGTAAAATTAGAAAGTAAGAAAAATTATTGACAAGTTCAGAAAAATTATTTTATAAAAATCACTATAGACAAATTATAAATAGAAAGAAATAAGACTTTTTTAATATGATAAAAGAGCAGTTACATCAGGTGGTGGCAGCGCACACCTTTGATCCCTTTGATCTCAGCACTCAAAAGGGAGAGGCAGGCAGATCTTTTTGAGTTCAAGGTCAGCCTTAAACTAAAGAGAGAGTTCTAGGACAGCCAGGGCTGTACAGAGAAATCCTGTCTCAAAATAACAGAGACAGAGAGACAGAGAGGGAGGGAGGAAGAGAGAGAGAAAGAGAAAAAGAGAGAGAGATTACAAATATATAGTGTACCACAAATATATTGATAGATTATTGAAAGTTTCCCTTTTATATCAAAAGAACACAAATGTCTGCCTTCACTTATTTTAATGCAACTATTTTCTTCTGATCACAGCTACTGTGATAAGAGGGAAAAGATATCATAAGCATAAAGTTTGGAAAAAAGAGATAAAATTCATTGTAGATCACAGGATTATATATGATTTAAAAAAACTATAGACAAGTATTAGCATTAACATTACTAAAAGAAAATCAGTATAAATGAGTCATTTATGTATTGAGATACTGTCCATAAAAAGCAAAATAGAAAAAAATTCCACTTAAACAGCACATACATAAAAGAAAGCTAAAATAAAAAGAAAGGTAATAAACAATATGGAAACCTTTCACACAGCAAGTTCCAAGCAATTTGGAAGACTACAGGAGAGTTACACAAAGACTGAAGGAGAGCGACATCCCATGTTTATGTTAGGAAACTTGATGGTGGTATGATGACCATTCCTCTCCAGGTTGATTGAAATGGGTTCTTTCATCTCAGTCTGTATCCCAGCCAAGTGCATGAGGGGTTAAGTTCTGGGGACTTGCTGAATCAGAAGACTCCAAATTTTGCAAGTGTGGGGAAAGTAAAGAACCAGAAATGACTAAGGACTTCCTGAGACAGAACAAAAGGAGGGTACTATTCAGATCTGTATATCATCAAAACAAACTTCTAGGTACTGGTTCTCAACCTGAGGGTCCTGACTCCTTAGGGTCAATCTGTAACAATGAAAATACACCCTGCATAGCATATACTTATACTACGATTCATAACAATAGCAAAAGTACAGTAATAAAGTAGCAACAAAAATAAGTTTATGGCTGGGTGTTACTACAACAGGAGGAACTGTATTAAAGGGTTGCAGCATTAGGAAGGTTGAGAACCACTACTCGAAGGGATTGGCAAGATGGCTCAGCATTTGCCTTATATGCCTGGTGATCCTATAGGACCTATGCACCTGTGAAAGCAGGGACTCCACAAAATTGTCCCCTGACCCACATGCATCCAGTGGCACATGCCACATCCCCCTGCATGCACTCACTCACATATAATGATAATTAGTACATAAAACCTCTAAGGATGAAGCTAGTCAAAACAACACATCAAGAAAGAATAGTGCACTAGGAAGGAGCCATACTTGTCTATGTGTGGCCATCAGCAGCAGCTAGGGGTTACCTAGAAATACAACCCAGGAAATTGGTAGAAACCAGGATTCTATGTTTTTACAAAAGATTTACTTATTTTATTCTATGTATATTTGGGTACCTGAGTGCATATTTGCATCACCACATGTGTGCAGGTACCTGTGGAGGGCAAAAGAGTGGGTTGGATCCCGTGTAGTTATAGGTATTTGTGAGATGTCTGATGTGTGTGCTGGGAACTGAACCTGGGCCCTCTGTGACAGCAATAACTGCTCTTAATAGATGCCTCATCTCTCTAGTCCATGTACTATGTATTCATGAACCACATATGTAGGCCCAGTTTGTGCTACAGTCTGAGAACAACTGGAATAGCATGTCTAGAGACATGGGCACAAGTATGTAGTACTAGGACCTGCAGCAAAGTTGGCACATGCTACAGTGGGGAAGGGAAGTTCTCAATAAATGTTACTCCTGTTGGATAAGTATGTGAAAATAATGAACCTTGACTCTGCCCTTGATCCCTATAGATGAGTTATACATTTATAATTCTACTAGAGACCCAATAGCAAAAAAAAAAAAAAGTTTATAGCAACATTAACAACTACAAACCAAAGAAAATATTTCTCGTGATAAGCAAAAGATATCAATCATGGAGTGAGTGAATAGGCAGGTCCCAGTGAATATTTTTGAATTACAAATCAATGAGGAGAAGGCAGACATAGCTAGATTTAAAAATAGTTAATATTTAAACACTGACCACATACAAGATTCACACATCCAGTAAACACACATAAAGGCATACTACGTTTCATTCATAAGGCAAATGTATATAAAAGCCACTGAGGGACACCACTACATCAGAATGTAGGTTTATATATGCACTCAAGATCATACATGCATGATAGAAATGCATATACTTGGTCTCTAAAAATGTGTATAATATATGCACGTATAAAATATGTGAAAGAGTGCTCATGCTGTGTTCATAGGAGAACAGGGCAAAAGTCTCATTATTGTGAGCCATATAAGGGACCAAAATATCTGTCTTAAGATAGAATATAGTGACAAGAAGGAACATACAGTAACTTACTCATACATGATATGACCCAAAAGAAAATAGACACACACACACACACAAAACATATGCAACATACCCAACTAAATGAAACTAATGGAAAGTAGAGAAAATGAAAAGCATTTCCAGACACATACTTTGTGGAAATCCATTAAGTGGTAGGTTGTGACTTATTTCTCTGTCTAGATTATGTCAAGCTTTTGTAGTTGGTGCTAAAAATGGCACCAAGTAAGATGCAGAGCAAAGACAATAAAATTGAGGGTAACTTCTTACATTTGACCATAGTTGTACAAGGCGTTACCCTTAGAGAAGCTGCCTAGAACACAGCTAGTAAGTTAAACATGTCTCAAAATAAAACGTTTGTATCACTTGACATGAAAAACACATATGAGCTGGCTCTTGAAACTCTCTTTCACCATGGGCTATGTGGAATGCCCTTCCAGTCCTCTCATCCCTGCTATAAGTCTCCTGATACACTTCTGTTTATGTAATTCATTTCAGCTGTTTCATACACTGAACCCTCCACAATTTCTCCCTTCTCTGAGATAAGACTAATTTAATATTTATTTTGGCTTATGGTTTCAGAGGGTTAGAGTTCATAATGGCAGAGCAAAGGAATAGCCAATAGTTTGCATCTTGATCAACCACAAAGCAGGCAGGGAGAAGAGAGAAAGACATCCGCAAAGCAAAAGAACACTGAAAACCATCTTGTTTGACATTCATCTGTACTTTATTATTACCAAATAGCATTTTTACCATAATTAATGATAATTGCTATGGCTGTAATTTTTGTGATGTCTGCTTTGGCATCACAACCCTCTACTTGCTCATGGCAGGAAGTCTAGTTTCTAAGCTTTGGAAATGGGAAATATGTTTTTATAAAAGAGTTGTGATTGTGTGCAGGAAGTCTCTTGACTTCTGTTTTGACACTTTGGAAGAATCCTTCAGTTCAGTCATCATGAATTCATCCAGTCTTGACAAGATACTGCATGTGTAACACCCATTCTTGCTTTCCCAATTCAGGCTACAATATCCAAGGAGTTATCTGGAGACTCAGAAGAGGAAGACGTACAACATGAAAGAGAGATTATCCTGCACCATCCTTGGCACTCGCTGAATTCTACTGTGCTCATTAAAGAGCTCATAAAGGTAAGTGCCCTTCAATGTCCAGCATATGGCTTCATTTCCTAAGATAAACACTGAAAGCTTATGGTGGACCTGTGGATCTATTGCTAATAGATCCCAAAGTATGGGAGGTAGAGTTCTTGTGAACCTGTCTGAAGCATTGATGCCTGTAAAGGTTTGAAACTTTGTGTTTGAACTATCCAAATACACATTTTTCATGTATCTTGTGTTTTCTTTGTTTTTAAGATATATTTTAAAATTCCACCCACACTGGCTGTGAGAAATATCTCTGTCACCATTGCAAAGGAAGAGTGCTTTGGGCTGCTCGGGTTAAATGGAGCTGGGAAAACTACCACCTTTAAAATTCTGACTGGAGAAGAGATAGCTACCTCTGGGGATGTGTTCATTGAAGGCTACAGCATCACTAGAAATATCTTAAAGGTACGCTAGCAAATGGCCTCATGACCCAGAGGTGCAATTGTTGGTAGTTTCTGGAAAGAGACATAAGATGTAAGGGAACACAGGATGGTAAGAGAGGCAGCTTCACCTTGAGAGGTATGTCATAAGTGTCTTCCAAGGTAGACGCAACTTCTCTCAGCAGCACCTCTAACACAGCACATAGTGCACTCAAACATCCATTAGACTCAAAGTGTCCAGCCTAGTATTTAAGAAGAACCTTGAAGTTTTTAGTCCAACCCTAACAATTAAACATCTGAACCAACTGGGCATGGGGTCACATGCCTTTAATACCAGCACTCGGGAGGCCAAGTATATGGATCTCTGAGTTCTCAGCCAGCCTCGTCTACAGAGTAAGACTGTGTTTCAAAAAAGAAAATCTGAACTGGAAACCAACTAATACCCCAAATTAAGGCACTGAGAAAGAAAGAAAAACCCACCCCTTATCCAGCACAAAACTGCAGAGCAGGGTCGAGGAGATGGTTGTGTTCAAATGCTGCTGCACAGGCCTGATGATCTGACTTTGGATACCCAGAGCCCACATAAAAGCCAGATGCAGTAGGACAAGCATATGTGATCCCAGCATTCCTACAGCAAGATGGCAGATAAAGGAGAATGGCAGCCAGTTGAGTGTGTATGGTGGTGACTATCAAGCGACCCAACCTCAAATAAGGTAGTTGTCCTTTGACCTCTGTATGAATTCTTATACCCATATGCATGCAAGCACGCGTGCATGCATGTGTGTGTGTGTTTATACACACACACACACACACACACACACACACACACACACACACAGGCAAGCAAGCAAGCAAGCAAACAAAACTCCAGTGGGAAGCCCGTCATCTGGCTGGTACTCTTGCACTGTGAATTTTATCTCCTGGGACTCAATCAGGTCCTCAGTGTGTTGGGCAGAGATCAGCCTACAGAAGAAAGCTAACAGGAAACACTACACAGAGCATCCTGTCCTCAAAAAGTCTGAACATAGAAGTTATGTAGCCAGAGCCTGAAAAAACCTGAAGCTCTCCAGCTATTAGTTCTACCTAAGAGAAGAAGGAACAATTGAGAAGTTGATTGATGAATTTACAACTTCAAGCACCATGTTGAATATAATTGAAGAGAATAATATCCTTGCCTTGTTTCTGATTTTAGGGTTTGTTGAAATATTTTTATTAATTGATTATTTAATTTATTTTTATCCCAAATGTTGCTCCCCTCCCAGTCCCTCCTCGCAGAGTTCATCCCCCTATTCCCCCTGCCCTTTGCCTCTGAGAGGTTGCCCCTTCTGGGTATCCCCCATCCTGGGGCATCAAGTCACTACAGTATTAGGCACATGCTCTTCCACCGAGGCCAGACAAGGCAGTCCTCTGCTACATATGTGCTGAGGGGCCTTAGACCTGCCTGTGTATGCCCTTTAACCAACCGGTGGCTCACAGTCTCTGCAAGCTTCCAGGGGTCCAGGCTAGTTGACACTGTTGGTCTTCCTATGGTGTTGCCATCCCCTTCAGTTCCTTCAATCCTTCCCCTAACTCTTCCATATGAGTCCCCAACCTCTGTCCAATGCTTGGCTGTAAGTATTTGCATTTGTCTCAGTCAGCTGCTGGAGGACCTCTCAGAGGACAGCCATGCCAAGCTCCTGTCTGTAAGCACAACATAGCATCAGTAATAGTGTCAGGAATTGGTGCCTGCCCATGGGATGGATTCCAAGCTGGGCCAGTCACTAGTTGGCCATTTGTTCAGTCTCTTCTCCATTTTTGTCCCTGCATTTCTTTTAGATGGGCAATTTGGGTCAAAAGCTTTATTAGTGGGTTGGTGTCCCCATCCTTCCACTGGGGGTCCTGTCTAACTGACTACTGGAGGTGGTCTCTTCAGGTTCCATAACCCCACTGTTGGGCACTTCAGCTAAGACCACCACATTGAGTCCTTGGAGCCTCCCCATCCCAGGTCTCTGGGACTATCTAGAGTTTCCCCAGACCCCCAACCATGGCAGCTGCATATTTCCATTCATTCTCCTGGCCCTCTGGGCCCCATCCTGTCTACCCCAATCTTAATCCTGTCCTTTCCCACCCTTCCTTCTCCCACCCAGGTTCTTCCTTCTCTCTGCCTCCCATGATTATTTTGTTTCCCGTTCTAAGTGGGATTTGAGCATCCTCACTTGGGCCTTCCTTCTTGTTTAATTTCTTAGGGTCTATGGGGTGTAGCATGGATATCTTTTTGGCTACTATCCACTTATCAGTGAGTACATACCTTGTATGTCCTTTGGGGTCTGGGTTACATCACTCAGGATGATGTTTTTGGAAAGGAAGAAGTCATGGTTCACTATTTGTGGATGATGTGATAGTATACATAAGCGACCCCCAAAATTCTACCAGAGAACTCTAACAGCTGGTAAAGAATTTCAGCAAAGTGGCTGGATATAAAATTAACTCAAAGAAATCAGTAGCTCTCCTTTATATAAATGGTAAATGGTCCAAAAAAGAAATTAGGGAAACACCACCCTTCACAATAGCCACAAATAATATAAAATATTCCAATGTAATTCTAACCAAGCAAGTGAAAGATCTGTATGACAAGAACTTAAAGTCCCTGAAGAAAGAAATTGTTTTGTCTTTTAAAGAATGTAAAGGATAATTTAAATAACCTCTGGCAATCTGTGGAGGTTTATATATGCTTGGCCCAGGGAGTGGCACTATTAGGAGTTGTGACCTTGTTGGAATAGGTGTGGCCTGGTTGGAGGAAGTATGTCATTGTGGGGATGGGCTTTGAGACCCTCCTCCTAGTCATGTGGGAGCCAGCCTTTTCCTATGTGCCTTTGGATTGAGATGTAGAGCTTTGGGCTCCTCCAGTACCATATCTGCCTGGATGCTTGCCATGCTTCCCACCTTGATGATAATGAACCTAAACTCTCTTAATTGGGACTGTAAGCCAGTCCCAATTAAATGTTGTTCTTTATAAGAGTTGGTTTGGTCATGGTGTCTCTTCCCAGCAAAGGAAACCCTAAGACATTATCTTAGATCTATGACCTAGCTCTGTAATTATAAAATAGCTTGTTAAAAAAAAACTACTCTATTGAGGTTATTTTCTGATTCCCCTTCATCATTATTATATGCTGTACTTGATTTACATTTATTGAAAAATTAATATGAACCAAGAAACTTGCAAAGTGCTTAAGGTGTGTTATTGTGCTCAATGCAATATCCGTTAACAAGGTTGTATAATTAGCTACAACTACAGATGAGTTCTTCTCTGATTCCCAATGCTTCCTCAGCTGTAGTTAGCCTGTATTAAACTCAGCCTCTACAGTTGTCTTAACTGTGGTGCTCTTCATTTTTATATGTTCTGCTTGGTTCTTGTGTAAGCCAGTGAGGGATGTGTATTTCTTGCTGCTGAAACAAATCTTCTTTGGCTCCTGCCATTGCAGTTCTTAATACTGTTCCTTGTGTTGTTATTTTAAGTTGCAAATTTTTGAAGGTAAAATGGTGGGAAACATTTATGACAGCCTTTTATGTCTTAATGATCTTTGTAGCTGTTTTGTCATCTGGATATGGTAATTTCAGTATATGCGGTATTGTGTAGCATTTGTGATTGCTTATTAATTTATATACTGAAATATTCTTTTATGAATGTCTGTCCCATTGTCTTTAAAAACATAATGTCGTGGAGTAGTTTAAGGCCTTGAACAGACAGGAAACTTTGGTTTACTAGAAAGATATATATATATTAATTTCAGAACACTTTAAACTAATTTATGTTTCAGGATTTTCTGGGATTTGTTAGAGAACATGAGAGCAAATGTGACACCATGTGTGGGGTTGGCTCAGCGCTCAGGGGCAGTGATGGGTTGGCTTCCTCCTGCTGAGACATTTCCAGGATGATTCAGGATGTGACTAAATCTAACTTAGTCTTTGTTAACACCTCCACATACTGTCAGAAACAGGTACAGTGAAGATTTATCCTTTGTATCCATACAATTTGGAATTCCTGGTTAACACTGGAAGAGTCTACTATTTTATACCTACATTTTAAAAATACTTTAGCTTTTTTTATAATGTGTATCCATTCTAAAATTTCTATTTCTCCAGATCTTTAAATGAGAGAATATGGCTTTGACATTACTATTATTTTTCAGTATTCTTGATCTCCTAAAAAGTTTTGATCTGTTAGTTTCCATTCCCACTCATCCATGTTTTAAAAGATTTGAAAGTGTTTTTATGAATATTGTTTATTGTTTTGATTTTTTTTTTTTGAGATAGGCTCTCATTGTGTAGCCCTGGCTGGCCTAGAGCACACTATGTAGATCAAGCTGGTCCTGAACTCATAGATCTGCTTGCCTCTGCCCCCCAAATTCTGGGGATTAAAAGGTGTGCCACCATTCCAACCCTGCTTTCTTTGTGTGTTTTTCATAAGCCTAGATCTGAAAGCAGGTGCTGTGTTCTCTACTCATATTTATGAACCTGTTGTTACTTTATTTAATCATCAATTTTTCTTCTTGATCCTCCTGCTTCTGCCTCTTCAGCATGCCCTACTGCCATATCCAACCACAGAAAGCTCTTAGCCCTTGTTCAACCATGCCACACCTGGGCTTCATTTAGCCATTCCTAAAGTCACAGTTTTCTAAAAATTCACTAACACTTTTGATTTTTCACTTTTTTTACTTTGCTGTAACCTTCCAGCACTTTAAAAGAGATATTAAAACTTGCCTTGTCTTACATAAATATCATTTTCCTGTTGACTTTTAATTGCATAGTGGGTATGTGTTTTTGTCTTAAGGTAATCTATTTTCTGTAGCATGTACTGAAAGACCCCTGGGGGAGGCCCCCACTCAAGTCTCGGGAGGACATGCACCCAAGGAATCACGAGAGACCATCTTGATGTAATTACAAGAGGTATTTTTAATTTCAGGGCGCTCTGGTTCAGCACCACACCTATCTCATGCAGGAGATAGTGGAGCTGACCACGAGGCTTGAAAGTTAGGGGTTTATATAGGGAAAAGGTCTGGGCGAACAAAGGAATCAGTGTGGCCACACATGATTGGCTAGTTCAAATATTAACTATTATGTGCAGAACAGAGTGGAAAATTCCTAAGGTTGGTGTTAATCTGAGTCAACAAAGCATCTGACCTTAAACCATATCTGAGAGGACCAGATGGTCCATTACTTAGTGTCTGCCAGGCACGTCTTTGCAGGCCTGGGCCTTGGACATGTCCTCGTTTGCCTAGACATGTTTTCCTCTATGTTTATAGTTTTATGTCTTCTTGACCTGCCAGCTCTTATGATATCTAACAACTTGCTTGCTCCTTCCCAGGCCTATGTGGGCCAGCTTGTGATGGATTCTTAGGCCCATAACTTTTCTTCTTAGTCAGCACAGGTCTAAAGCTTTAAATTTTCCTTTCAGTACTATTTTAGCTTATGACTAATGTATCTGAAATAAAAGCTAGGATCCCAACTACACTTACTTGTATTATAGAAAATGCTCAAGAAGCCATATCACACATAAGAGAAAGACCAAAGACTCCACTCATCCATTTATCACAACTAAGAAGTCAGGATTTCACTAAACCTAACCTAGAGATTGCTAATCATCCTCTTACTTCCATAGCAGGCTTCATCCTTGATATCCTGGTGTCCCTTGGGACAGAATGACTGAAGGCTTAAGGAAAAAGTTTCAAGTTTCAAAAGCATTCATCTACTTGTTGAGGGTAGATGTCACACTGCTTATTGGACTTACATCATGACAGGTGGAGCAATGACACATAGCCTCCTCCATGCAAATATGCATCTGCAAATACTTGGACCACTCTATTGTCATTGTATCAAAGTTATCCTGGGCATACTCACCTTTATGCATAAAGTTCTTCCTGAGTTCTAATCCATGCAACAACCCCTAGTTATAGTGAGTCTGTGACCCACTGGAAGATACAAACTTCTTTGCTAGAACTCTGTGATAGATCAGTTTGTCCCAGGGGCATAGGCCAGAGACCTTCAAGTTTTTTATATTATCCATATTTACTGTGTGTTATGCTCAGTGAGTTGCCTTATCTTTCTTAATGTTCTTTTATTTTAGGTACGGTCAAAAATTGGCTATTGTCCACAGTTTGATGCCTTGCTGGAATATATGACCTCTCAGGAGATATTAACAATGTATGCCAGGGTGTGGGGGATTCCAGAGAACAATATTAGACCCTATGTGGACAACTTGTTGAAAATGCTGTATCTGAAACCACAGGCTGAGAAGTTCATTTACACTTTAAGGTGAGATCACAGGCTGGTGCTCCCACTGGGGAAGTAGTCTGACATCTTCCTTGTTTGCAGTGAATTGCCAAGAGTATACCCCAGGCTCCATAACAAACAGACCATGCCTGGAGCATTCAGGTGTTCTGCAATGGAGCAGACCTTAGGAGTGCCACACCTTTTCTTTGCAGAGATAGACTCACAAATTTTGATCAGTGATCTAGAAAAATGTGTATCTTTCTCCTGTTTTGCTATGGTTTTTTGTCTCCTCATAAAGGACAAAGATGAGATTCTCTGTATTGTCCTGGTCAGCCACTCTGTAGCTTATGTCAGGGAATTTCAAGGAACTATAAGAATAAGAATCTAAATGTAACTAATAGTATGGCTAAAATTAAATGAGATAAACCAAAGTCATCTTTTCCATTCTAAATGAAAGTGAAAAAAGATTTGAGTCTGTGTCTTAGTACAATCATTTATAATTAGTAATTTCTAATTTTTTTTTTTTTTTTAGCAACTGTTTTTAGATACTCAGCCCTTTTGAAATCTTGGCAACTTTTTTCCTGTAAATAAAAATCTGAGAAATAATTAGGTGTTACCTGTTAAATTACTGCAATGTAAAACTATATTCTCCTCTTCTCTCCCTCGACTCTGAAGTGGAGGAAACAAACGTAGGCTGAGCACTGCAATTGCCATAATGGGAAATTCTTCAGTTGTCTTCCTAGATGAGCCATCCACTGGCATGGACCCACTAGCCCGGCGTATGCTCTGGAACACAGTGATAAAGACTCGAGAGAGTGGCAAGGTCATCATCATAACCTCTCACAGGTGTGGCTCACAGGTGTGGCTCACAGGTGTGGCTCACAGGTGTAGCGCATGGGGTGGAGGCTGGAAGTTGGAAGGTATTCTTTGACTGTGGGAAGGAAATATCTGGGCTGGGAATGATGTATAAAAGTTTTGCTTGAATATGTGAGATTCTTACTGATGGAATCCTAAGGAATGTTTGAATATATAAGGTAAGGATGTTTATGGCCTGTTCCACTTGAAGATTTGGTCCTCTACTGTTTTGAATTTTAATAAAGCTTCATTCCCTGTGGCCCCGATAATAAACAAATAAACATTATGTCTTCAAAGGGGATCACAAAATATTGGGTATATGGATATGCTCTGATGGAGATAATTTTGTCTTATGTTATTCTGGCATTTTGTTTTGGTTTTCTAGCATGGAGGAGTGTGAAGCTCTCTGTACCAGGCTAGCCATCATGGTGCAGGGAAAGTTGGTGTGCCTGGGTAGCCCTCAGCACCTCAAGAACAAATTTGGCAATATTTACACCATGACCATCAAGTTCAAAACTGGCACTGATGACAATGTAGTACAGGATTTTAAAAATTTTGTTGCCAAGGTTTTCCCAGGTAAGTGTGGTCGGATTAACTTTGTAAGTGATAAGTCATATCTGTGGTCTCACTGACTAACTATAGGCTGTGTGTCTCCTAGTAGTTTCCCATAAGGTTTTGGTATGTCTGATGTCAAATAATGAGTTCTTTGGATGAGAGAGGGTCAAGATCAAGCTGCCAGCAGGGCTGGTTTCTTCTAAGGCCTTTCTCCTTGGCTTGCATTACAAGTACCATCGTTTCTACCTTATTCCCATGGGTTGTCCTCTGTATATGAGCATTTCCCTAGTGCCCTGTTTTTCTTTGAAAGGACACCAGTCACAGTGGACTAGGGAAGTCATACCCAAAGCCCCATTTAACCTCAATTACCTCGGTAAAGGTCCTACCTCCAAAGTCCCCTAGGAAGTTTGAACTTCAGTGTATGCAATAAAAATTCAGTCCATAACATAATCTATGAAAACCATTAAGAGGTTTTGTATTGTATGAAAAATTGTAACTGTCATCTTTTGCCATCTCAGCCAGGATATTGTTTAGAAATGCAAATGAGTATGGTTTTCCAAGAATTTTGTTGCTGATGTTGATCTTAAAAATCTGATAACTCAATGATGGCAAGAAATTTATAATGGCTATGAGATTAATAAAACATTCATTTGATTAAAAAATATTAAAGAAAAATAATTCTGTTCCTGAGTGTTAAACCCAGTAAGCACCTGTCTGTTGGCCCCATGTACAGTGTATAGCCTAAACTGGATGATCTTATTTTTCTCTTTGAACTCTCCCAAACTTAAGAGCACAGTCCTAGAAAGGACTTTTATTATCTGTGGGATCCTATCTTCATTTTTGCCTTATCAGGCTGAGTTAAAACATAGCAGAAATTGTTTTTGTGAATTAAGCTAAGGATTTGGAGTTTTATAGTCTAAGCAACGGGAAATAACATAGTTGATTACACAGGAAAAATTGGGATCACCACATAAATGAAAAATAGAGCAGATGTGGAGAAAAATGTGTGGGAAAATCATCACCTAAGCATTGGACATGGTGACAGCAATGTGGTATGGAAATGCCGGTGTGTGTGTCCAAAAAGTTAAATATGGAATTATACATCCATTTTCTATGGTGCCTTGTAATCCAAGAAATTCATTTATTGTTACTACTCTGCTCATTTGCTGTATTTGAAGGAGGAACACCAAATACTATCCCTTATTAAGAATGTGTACAGACAGATACATCTTCTGGAATGTCGGGTTGAGAAAGATCCAAAGTGTAAGGTGTCATTGCCCAGTCATTCCCTATATTATTCTTGAGCAAATAACTATTGTATATGACAACAAAGAAGGAAACTGACATTGCATGCACGCATGCATAAATGTTAACCATTAAAAAGAAAAAAATAGAGCAGACCTTGGGCACAAACTGTACAGCCAGTCCTACAACATCCAGAGGAAGCTCCACTCCCAGGATCTAACACACCCAGGATCACAGGATAACAGGATCACAGGATCACAGGATCATAGGAGCTTGAACACACCAGGATCTCAGGGTCCCAGAGCTAGCTTGACTCCCAAGAGCTCTGAAACACCCAGGATCTCAGGATCACAGGATCACAGAATCACAGGATCATAGAGACAGCTGATTCTGAAGAGTTCACAGGAAGGACAGGATCCAGACAGATATAGTGAGGGCAGGTAGCACTAGAGATAACCAGATGGTAAGAGGCAAGCATAAGAACATAAGGAACAGAAACCAAGTTTACTTGGCATCATCAGAACCCAATTCTCTCACCATAGCTAGTCCTGAATACACCATCACCCTGAATAAGCAAAATTCAGATCTAAAATCACTTCTCATGATGATGATAGAGGACTTTAAGAAGGACATAAATAACTCCCTTAAAGAAATACAGGAGAACAAAGATAAACAGCTAGAAGCCCGTAAAGAGGAAACACAAAAATCCCTTAAAGAATTACAGGAAAACACAATCAAACAGGTGAAGGAAATGAAAAAACCATCCAGGATCTAAAGATGGAAACAGAAACAATAAAGAAATCACAAAGGGAGATAACCTTGGAGTTAGAAAACCTTGGAAAGAGATCGGGAGTCATAGATGCAAGCATCACCAACAGAATATTAGAGATAGAAGACAGAATCTCAGGTGCAGAAAATACCATAGAAAACATTGACACAACAGTCAAAACACAAAAATCAAAAAGCTCCTGAAACAAAACATCCAGGAAATCCAGGACACAATGAGAAGACCAAACCTAAGGAAAATAGGTATAGAAGAGAGTAAAGATTCCCAACTTAAAGGGCCAGTATATATCTTCAACAAAATTATAGAAGAAAACTTCCTTAACCTAAAGAAAGAGATGTCCATGAACATTCAAGAAGCCTACAAAACTCCAAATAGACTGGACAAGAAAAGAAATTCTTCCTGTCACATAATAATCCAAACCCCAAATACACTAAACAAAGAAAGAATATTAAAAGCAGTAAGGGGAAAAGGTCAAGTAACTTATAAAGGCAGGCCTATCAGAATTACACCAGACTTCTCACCAGACAATATGAAAGCTAGAAGATCCTGGGCAGATGTCATACAGACCCTACAAGAACACAAATGCCAGCCCAGGATATTATACCCAGCAAAACTCTAAATTACCACAAAAGGAGAAAACAAGATATTCCATGACAAAATTTACACAATATCTTTCCACAAATCCAGTCCTACAGAGGATAATAGATGACAAACACCAACACAAGGAGGGAACTACACCCTAGAAAAAGCAAGAAAATAATCTTTCAACAAACCCAAAAGATGATAGCCACACAAACATAATTTCACCTCTAACAACAAAAATAACAGGAAATAACAATCACTTTTCCTTAATATCTCTTAACATCAATGGATTCAATTCTCCAATAAAAAGACATAGATTAACAGAGTGGATACCTAAACAGGACCCAGCATTATGCTGCATACAGTAAACACACCTCAGTGACAAAGACATGTACTACCTCAGATTAAAAGGTTGGAAAACATCAAGCTGGAGTAGCCATTCTAATATCTAATAAAAGCAACTTTCAACCATACTCATCAAAGGAAAAATCTACCAAGATGAACTCTCAATTCTTAACATCTATTCTCCAAATGCAAGGGTATCCACATTCCTAAAAGAAACTTTACTAAAGCTCAAAGCACACATTGTATGTCACACAATAATAGTGGGAGACTTCAACACCCCACTCTCAACAATGGACAGATCATGAAAACAGAAACTAAACAGAGACACAGTGAACTAACAGAAGTTATGAATCAAATGGATCTAACAGATATTTATAGAACATTTCATCCTAAAACAAAAGGATATACCTTCTTCTTAGCATCTCATGGTACCTTCTCCAAAACTGACATAACTGGTCATAAAACAGGCCTCAACAGATACAAAAAGATTGAAATAATCCCATGTACCCTATCAGTTCACCACAGAATAAGGCTGGTCTTGAATACCAAGAAAAACAAGGGAAAGAACACATATACAATGGAAGCTGAACATCACTCTACTCAATGATAGCTTGGTCAAGGAAAAAAAATAAAGAAACAAAGACTTTTTATAGTTTAATGAAAATGATGACACATCATACCCAAACTTATGGGACACAATGAAAGCAGTGGTAAGAGGAAAACTCATAGCTCTAATGCCTCCAAAAAGAAACTGGAGAGAGCTTACACTAGCAGCTTAACAGAACACCTGAAAGCTCTAGAACAAAAAGAAACAAATAAACCAGAGAGGAGCAAGAGGGCAGGAAATAATCAAACTCAGGGCTGAAATCAACCAAATAGAAACAAAAAGAAACTATACAAAGAATCAACAAAACCAGGAGCTGGTTCTTTGAGAAAATCAACAAGATAGATAAACCCTTAGCCAGACTAACCAGAGAGCACAGAGACAGTGTCCTAATTAATAAAATCAGAAATGAAAAGGAAGAAATAACAATGGAAACCATGGAAATTTAAAAAAAAATCATCAAATCCTACTACAAAAGCTTATACTTAACAAAATTGTAAAAAGCTTGATGAAACGGACAATTTTCTAGACAGATACCAGATGCCAAAGTTAAATCAGAATCAGATAAACCATCCAAACAGTCCCATAATCCCTAAAGAAATAGAAGCATTCGTTAAAATTCTCCCAACCAAAACAAAATACTAAGCTCAGGACCAGATGGATTTAGTGGAGAATTCTATCAGACCTTCAAAGAAGACCTAATACCAATACTCTTCTAACTATTCCACAAAATAGAAACAGAAGGAACTCTACCCAACTCATTCTATGAAGCCACAGTTACACTGCGTATTCTACCTTGGAGATGGAATGGTTTCTGACTAATCAGGAACTTGTCACAATTTCCTTTCATAGAGGACTTCATAGTAGACTTTTTTCTACTTCTATCATGTTTAATGTTCCAAATAGATTTTTAAATACTGGTTGAGTGCATATTACTTTTAACTTCCCAAGATATCATGTGTATGTAAAAGGCATTTAACTATTATAAATTATTTTGATGACTTAAAAAAATTTAATACTGAGTTGTATATTTCAAAATATTTTTGATTAGTTTAAAAAAGAAATTAAATAAATACTAACTGAAGAAAAAAGAAAAAATAAACATTACTGTCTAAAGGGCAGTAGGAATAAGCAATTCTAAAAGAATAGGTTCCTATGAGAAAGCAGAGATTTTTAGCATATAAATTTTATATAATCTCAAGGGAAATTAAATGCCTATATTTCATTTTATTTATAAAAATGTCACAAAAAAGATGATTCTGTTTCTGCAATATATATTTTCTCTCTGAGGAGTATTACCAGTAAAATTAAACTAGAATCTTGTTAAATAACAACCAATGTTTTTAATGTGCTATTGGCTCAAAAATGAAAGTATAATATTCCCTCTTACCCCCAAAGATTCAAAGAAATTTAAAAAAAAAGGGAGGAAAATATAAAAGAAACAAAACAAGAACATAAGCCATAATTAAAATATAAATCCTTGAAAATATAAGCTGACCAGTGTGGGCTCCAGGCTCTGGGGTGATACCCTGGGCTGTCTCTGGGGAAAGTATGCTGAATGGAACACATAAAGGCAGTACCTTCATAGTGAGCCAACTGAGTGCTCAGCAGCATCCTATGACTCTGGGTAGAAGCAAGTCCAGCTCTGCTCTGGAGGAAAGCATACCTTAACAAGGCTTGGAGTGAAAGGAGACTCAGAAGAGCGTATGGCAGAGCTACCTTGCTAGTGCCTTATCTAATAGATCCAGAAGACACTCAGCTGTGAATCTATGAACATGAGTTTGTCCTACTCCACTTCTTACATTCCTAAACTACAAGGCAGTTCATCTCCCAAAAGTGCAAAGAACTGGAAAGATTGTGGTTGATCACTACAGAAAAATGCTGCTAGTGAAAAGCAGAAACCCTAGCATGATGGGAGCACTTATGACACTATAAAACAGAAAATGTAATTCCAAAAAGCCACAAATGGGATAGATATCATGAAAGAATAACTAAGAAGTTGGCTGGCTAAACAATAGAAGGACCGACAGGATGGCCACTAGCACTGGAGAGGATTTTCTCAGCTGCCACACCCGCTCATCTACTCCAGTAAAGTCCGAAATATCAGGGGTAAAAGCCTGATTAAGGACAAGTGGTGTTATGACTTCAAAGGGAGTTTGTGCCTCCTGGGTATTCAGTCAGTCGTTGACATCTCCTAACTCAGAGGTGTTCCAAATTAATCTTTCCAATTGTCAACAGCCTTCTTATTTAGGCATAAAGGTACGCCAAGAAATGATTCGTAAATGGCTAAACTTAAGATTGGGCATTGTTTCCTGGCCAGCACAATGTTCCAACATATCCTAATTTATTTCCAAGCTGTCCTTAGCTTGGAATTTCTCACAAGGAATCTGCCTTATCAGATAGGATATACTCAGAGTTAGCAACAGAGGTCAGGCACATAGTTAGAATTCTCAGGACAGTCCCACAGAAGACAGAAGTGTTTTACATATGAGAGAGTAATCAAAGGGCTTCCCTCACTTAAGGGCATTAGCAGGAACTGTTAGATTGGAACTTCCTGGTGCTTGCCTCCAGCAGACCCAGAGAATTAGCATGGGATTACCAAAACAGCCCCAGCAGGGAGGGCACCACTGCTCTTCTGCCCACTTCACACCTGGATACCTGATCCTACTGACCTTGATGTGGAGGTCACTTGCCTACATGACTTCAGTCTTGCTCTCTGATCTTACTGACCTTGATGTAACCCGCCTACATGACTCTTGTCATCTGCCCTGCTTTCTGTAATGTAAGCCTGAATTTTACCTTGTACAAATACATTCAGATTCAGCACTCCCTTGTGCCGACTCTGTCTGTCATTCGCTGAATTGTTGCCCACCTGACCAGAACTCTCATCCCTCGGAACAAGAGGTCCCCGAAACAAACCTGGTCCATGGCACTCAGCCAATTTTCATAATTATATAACTAAAGAACAAACAACATGCAATGTACAAAGTAAATAGAAATTGCAGAAGAGAGCAAAAGGGGAAAAATAAACAAATCCACAAATGCAATTATGAGAAAGTAAAGAAAGGCAGCGAGGGTCCAGAGTCAAGTGGAAGCCAGCCACAAAGGAGGGTGCAGTCGGCAGAAGGGAAGAAGCAACACTGAAACCATCGGTCATTTTCCTGAGGACAAAAAAGGCAAACCCACCATGAAAGGTCAACCAGATACCTGGAAAAACTGACCAACTGACTATCCATCGCCAGAAACAAGACATTCTAAAGAACCACTGCCCTTAATAATGGTACAGGAGCATAGCTGGTTCTGTGGACCAAAACCCAAGTCAGTTACAAGCAGAAGAGAACCAGGATGAGCATCTTTCTCCCTCTCTCCTTCCCCCTCCCCATCTCCATCTCTCTCTCTTCCCGTCCCCCGCTCTGTGCTTGTGCATGTGCCTGTTTCTCTGCCTGTATGCCTGTCTGTCTGTCCATCTGTCTGTGTGTCCTCATGCATGTGGAAGACAAAAGAAAACCTCAGCTATCATTTCTCAGGAGCCACCCATCCATCCTATCTACATACACACACATGTGTGTAATGTATATTTCTTTTCCTGTGGACATGTGTACCTATACATGCAAGTATATATGTGCATATGTTTGTTGATGACAGAGGTCAGTGGGGATGGTTTCCTCACTTGCATTGTATATTTTTGAGGCAGTGTCTTTCACTGACTCTGAAGCTCCCCAATTTGGCAAGACTGGCTCTGGGCAGTCATTTGTCTCTTCCCTAGTTTTGGGGCTTACAACATATGTTATGTGGGTGCTGGGGACCTGAACTCAGGTCCTCATACTTTGGAAGCACACACTTTCCTAACTGAGCCAATCTCCCCATCTATGGTATGGCATGTTGTTGTTGTGTTGTTGTTATTGTTGTTGTGTTGTTGATTCATAGTCTTTTAGTGGTCTACACCTCACCAAGTAGACTAGACTGGAAGTCAGTAAGTCCCAAAGATCCACCTGTTTCTACCTTTCCAGTGAAAGGAATAAAAGAGCATGCCACTATACCCAGAGTTTTTATGTGGATTCTGGGGTTGAAGAGTAGATCCTCATGCAAATGCTGAAAGCATTTTACCAACTGAGTCATCTCCCCATCCTCTGACAACAATGTTTTAAGATGACAGCATATAATATATTTAAGAAAGTTAGTAAAGAAAGTATGCAGGCAAAGTATTTATCACACACATACACACACACACACACACACACACACACACACACACATCAAGATAGAAACATCCAAACATTATTGTTCCCATAAGTCTTTTCAGAAGTATGTGCAAATGGGAATTTTCAGATCAATTGGGAATATTGTTTTAGAACCTTCTGCACAAGAGCTAGAGTGAGTGTTAGGCTGGGCTTATTTGCTGAGACATCTTGAATTGAACACCAGTACTGAGGAGCCTGAGGCAGGAGGATTGAAAATTCTAGACCCACCTGGGCCTGAGAATCTCCCTCAACACAAAAGGCTAAATCGGTGGTTCTCAACCTGTGGGTCGTGACCCCCCTTGTGGGGTTGAATGACCTTTTCATAGGAATCACCTCAGACTATCAGAAAACAGATAGTTATAATCACAATTCATAACAGTAGCAAGATTACAGTTATGAAGTGGCAATGAAAATAATTTTATGGTTGGAGCATTACTATAATATGAGGAACTGTTTTAAAGGGTCGCAGCATTAGGAAGGTTGAGAACCGGTTTAAACAAATGGTGTCTGTCTGGTCAAATAGCACATCATTGATGAGGGTTTTAGTAATGTAAGATGAAAAGTAATTTTAAATGGAGAATGTAACCAATATAAAAGAAAAACAACAGCCCCATATTCTGTTTCATGCTAGCCCAATACTTGGCACTTGGGAGTTTGTTAGCATTTTTATTTGAGTGTTTGTTGTTTTTAACCAGTTTTCAGTGTCTTGCTGTGTAAGTGAATCTTCTTGTCATCTTCCCCTGTAGATTCCTGAATTAGTTATGTGTCCAGTGTTTGCCTAACCACAGAACAAATAAGTTCAAGAAAGAGTCTCATTGTGAAAGGGAGTAACATCCTTTGTAGTTCCCTGTATCTTCAAACTAAAAAGAGTAATGGTCCAGAAATTCCATCTCTAGAAACAGACTGTAAATACTTGAATCACCTATATTAAGAGTTAGGTTTAAAAAAAAATTCAGGACATTCTGACAGAAGAACTATCAGTCAAATGAAAGGAAAGTATGGGATGCTAACATACTAGATTACTGTGGTGTAGAAAAGATAAGGAATTAACTGTAACAATATGTAACAACATGAATGAACCATAGAAACATAGTGTTCATTGAAAGAAGGATTAGAAATTTTACCCAGCTGGACTATATAGATGGTTGGTAGAGGACTTGTTTACCAAGTATGAGGCTAATATCAGGAGCAAAATAAAAATATTAAGATTAAAAAAGAACGAAGATAGTATATAAGGAGCAATTTTATTCAATTACATTGAAGGCACTTGGAGACCTTTTATTTGGGGCAGAGGATGGAAAGTGGCATGTGGAGGTGTTGGGGGCATCAGGTTTATTATACTTTTTTCTTACCTGAATGGGAGGTATCCTGTGTAGTAACTTTAAATAAATTAGCTCTGTTAGAAATAGTACATAATAAAAAGATTTGTGTGACAGTGCATTCTTTGGGGGCTAATATTAAAGGAAATCTAACATTTTAACTATATATGAGTTTCAATTTTTAATTCCAAGTCGACTTAATCTACAAATCAAATATACTCAAGTATGTGATCAAAATTCATAATAGATACTACCGTTTGCCTTCTGATTGTACTGGTGAATTCTTACACAATTGTAAAGCAAGCTAACACATGGCAAGGCTTTGGTGGCCTGTATGCTGTAACCCTGCCAATGACAGGGGATGGCATAATCACAAGAACACTGAGGCTGTATCCCTCCTGCTCGCCTCCAAAGCTGGCATAGGAAAGTGCACAACCCAGAATGAGTTGCCCCAGACCACATTCTCAGTACTGGCTTAGCAATAAAGGCTCCTAATGTTAGTTTTAGGAAGATTAGTATCTAACATTAGACATGAGAGTTGAGAACAGTACACTCGGTAAATGTGATGAACACCACATAATAAATACGATTTCATCAGTAATAAATCTTATAAATATGTTAGCCATACTGTATGTGGTGGCTTGCATGAGAAGGTCCTCGTAAGGCTCATGTTCTTAAATACTCAGTACTATCCACTTATGTACTGACCTGTTAGTCTCTCCCCAGTGTATAATATGATGCAGATGTAGCATTATTTTAAGGCAGTTTTAAATGAAATCTTTTAAGATTACTCATCTGTCTATTTTCTTGTCTTAGGTAGTGACTTAAAGCAAGATAATCAAGAGGTCCTTAATTACTACATTCCCAGCAAGGACAACAGCTGGGGAAAGGTGATGGCCCAAACCATGCACTTCTATGCACTAATGCTAGGAGCACACTAACAAAGCCCCGGGGGGTTCAGGCAGTGGAATCATGGCTGGCATCGTGGATGCACTAGCACATTCATGTTACTTTTCAAACACATTAGTATTTAAATGCCTTCTATTTCTGCCCCTAAATCCTATTATTTGCCTGTGTCCCTCCAGAGAACTGGGACAGAGACCTGCCTACTCTCAGTTTCTCAGTTTCCTAATTTCCCTCCTCACCCCCTCAGAGCCTTTTGTCCTCAACTGTCCTTTCCTCCAATGGACACTGGGGAGAGAAAGGAGTGAGTCCTCCGGGTTGGGGACTAGAGGGGACACTTCAGTGGTGACTGCATGCTTCCTGTTTCTGTTTCTTGAAGGTGTTTGGCATTCTGGAAAAAGCAAAGGAGGACTACAGTTTAGAAGACTATTCCATCAGTCAGATCACCCTGGAGCAAGTCTTCCTGACCTTTGCCAACCCAGATAACACAGAGAGTGGTTATGAGAAAGGAGTGCCTTGAGATTTAGTTACAGCCGGTGACGATGATGTCTTTATCCAAATGTACTCGGGTTCAGAGAGGGACTCGTGTGTATGTATATATAACTTTGTGTAAATATATTTACATAATAAAGATTTATCCCCTTCATTATAGACTTGGATAAGTATGTGTATCTACTATGTACAGATCTACATGCTAGATTTATGAAATAAATCTCCCCTTCTAGAAACATGAACGAAACAGCATTTACCAGGGTGGAGACAAGGTCTTTTTCCCAGAGTATCCTGAGAATAGAAACATTCAGATTGGGGCTAGAGAGATGGTTCAGTGGTTAAGAGCACTGACTGCTCTTCCAGAGGTCCTGAATTCAATTCCCAGCAACCACATGGTGGCTCACAACCATCTGTAATGGGATCTGATGCCTTCTTCTGGTGTGTCTGAAGACCGTGACACTGTAAAAAGAAAAAAAGAAAAAAAGAAAAAAAGAAAAAAAAGAAACATTCAGAAAGGATGGTGGTATAGACAGGGCAACATGAAGAACAATATCATTGTGTTGTAGCTGCTGGTTGTGCTGGTTGAGGAGGATAAGGCCCCAGGCGAATCACCTTTCCCAGGATACACATACATTCGTGTAAACACACAGTCAATGTCAAAGATTAAAAGGTCAGCTGAATAGCAATTTCCCCAAGTCAAACCAAGAGTCTGCACTAAGAACATGAAAGTCCAAGAACAGAAAGGAAACATTTTTTTTTTCAAATACTGTGTTTTGAGCCACATATACCCGTACTCCTGTCATTAAGGAGGTAGAAGCAAGGAGTCCAGGAGTTTAAGGCCAGCCTCTGCTATAGAGCAGCTATGAGACCAGCTACATGAGTCTTTGTCTCAAAAACAAAACAAGAGCAATGAAGAATCCTGCATCTTCTTTCCTACTCTGACCCAGCTCTAAGATGAAAAGAAAGTGGGATGCATTCATATAGTCTAGGCAGGGAGAGCAAATGGTGAGCATCATGAGAAGCTAACCCTCCCTCCAGCACTCACAGTCTGAGGAAACAGGCAAGATGGGCAACACAGAATCACCCAGCAAACATTCTGGGGCTACTGCGCTATGGGTTGGCTCGTTCAAGGCTTTTGCATCCTCAGTTGATACTGTCAATAACAAAATTGAAGCAGGCAAGCATAGGAGACAGGTTAGTACCCTGGGACCCTATTTGGTTAGGCCTATGCCCCCTCTTGTAATAACATTATTGGCAGCCTGCTCCTTTGCCTGCATGAACTGAGCACACACATGGTCTGTGCACAGTGCACACTACGGAACCTCAGAACCCACTCATACCCCTACTTGCATTGACCGGGCTTTCTGTGAACCATACTATCAATTTCTCTGCCTCCAGCAAAAATTGAACTTAGCTGGTTACTATCCAAGAATATTCTGACATATCTTTATAACAAGAGTGTAATGGCTGATATGGCCTGAACTAGTTTTGGGTGCATGCCCAGCAATGAAAATTCTGTTAAGTGAACTTTTACAGAGAATCCCCTAGTCACATCGTATGCCTATTCACAATCGGGCATGCATATGGTTATCTTGCTACTTTTGCAGGTCTATGTGAATCCTTGGTTTTAATTCTTTGGATAGGAGACAAAGAACCTGTAAACCCTGGACCCTGCCTCCACAACTGGCAACAAAATGATATTCAGAAGTAGGTTTGCTACTTCATTTTTGTCATTGGGAGATTGGCAGGTTCCACAAAATGTTAAGACCACTGGTGTGCAGGTCACTGTTTTCCCCTTAGAGACAAGATGCCAAACTACAATTTGCACAGGGAAAGTTTATTGACGATATTTAAATGAACGCCCCGGCACTGTCGCCGAGGAATGGAAACATTCAAGGAACGAGCACAGGACTACGGTGTCCACTCCCCAGTGTGGGGAAGGTCATGAGCTCGGGAGCACAGCAATCGTCATGATTCTTCAAGCAGTAATGCTCCTGAGTGCCTGAGCGCCTAAGCTGGCCCAATGGAAACGGCTGTTGGGCTGGGTTGTTGGAGGCCTCTCACTGAGAACCAGACAGCTGCGGCCCTAATGGTCCTGGACTGGAAATGAGAGGGTGAGGGAGTAGGGAAGTACACCGTCCAAGCTACTGCTGGCAAGTTGCCAGGCCAATTAAAAAACAAAACAAACAAACAAACAAACAAAAACAGACAACAGGGACAGGAGCGTCTATGGTATTCTTCCAGCGCCCTCTCCTGACAAGGCGTAATGTCACATTAGTTGCCGCTCCTTTTGGTGCCAAAATCAATAATAAATCCCTATCACGCACATCAAAAAGGAGAGAGAATTTGTGGTGCCTGTCAGAACTCAGAACCTGTGATGCTAACACGAAGCTTCACTGGAAGAGGGTATCAGGATGGGGTAGAGCCAAGAAGAGTGGGCATTCATGGACCTGTACAGCACCGGGATATCTATCGAGACAAGAGACAGAGAGCGAGAAAGAGAGCGAGAGAGCGAGAAAAAGAGCGAGAGAGCGAGAGAGCGAGAGAGCGAGAGAGCGAGAGAGCGAGAGAGCGAGAGCGAGAGCGAGAGCGAGAGAGAGAGAGAGAGAGAGAGAGAGAGAGAGAGAGAGAGAGAGAGAGGAGAGAGACCACTGAGTGATTGACAGGCCAGTTGATGAACCCAGATCTGAGAGCTGAGGGCAAAGGGCTCACTCAGGCAGCTCCTGCATCCTGGTTCACGGTTAAGTCAGTCCGGACTTGGAGGGAACTGAGAAGAGTAGATAGGTATCCCAGACTGGGGAGCAGCATAGAGACAGAGAAACGGAGAGATGGACAAGGGGGAGGGAGAAAGGAAAGGGGTGGGTGAAACATTATACTGCTAGGGTTGTGGACAGACGATCCCACGTGTGGAAAGGAAGAATGGTGCATGGTGGACTGAGAAGGATTTGGAACAGACCAGGGTCTGGGCTGGGCTCTGTGCCACGGCTCTCTGGCTCCAGGTTGGGCTTGCTAGCTCCAGGACTGACTTATCCCCTAGCGACAGTGCATGCCTGCAGCTCCCCACGACCCCCCATGTGCTCTTTCCCTCTGAACTGATGCATTTGGGGGAACAGGAAAAATATGTGGTTTGGGCATATGTTCCATGATCCTTCTGCTTTGTTGGCTCCCCCTACTCCCGGCTCCTGTTCCTCTCCCAGCACGTGCCTCTTCTTGCACCTGACTTCCCTCAACGGTTCACCGCACTTGGCACGTGCCTCTGGTCCACCCACGACTGTGCTTTTAATTCGTTGCACGAGATCTGGAGCCACAGACTGGAAAGAAAGAGCACTCTCTGCAGGACGGTTAGCTAAGGCCTTGCTTGTGTGCAGGAAGAGCTTCTAGAACTGGGCCGTCTGATACTCTTCAGTGGATAAGGTGCCAGTGGTTTAAGGTTGCTAAACCAGCGCAGTAGTGGTGAGTCCTCCCTTGTGTGTTCCCTGCTTTCAGATACCCTGGGAGCTCAGTCTCCCTTTCTCTCTGTCTCACCATTTGTCATTTCCTATTTAAGGAATGGGGATAATGCCAGAACTACATACAGCCCAAGATGTAAGGTCACAGGAGGTTAAAGGCATAAAGTCAGGATGCCCCATCCTTACCCCCTGAGTTGTGGATCATCCATATCTATACAACCAGACCCTATCTTAAAATGGGGCGGGGGCTAGTCCCACATTTTTTCCTTTACCCAGAACACAGAGCAATGAGATGACTGACCTGTCTCAGCCTCTTGAGTTATGATTACAAGCATGTGTCACCAAGCCTGGCTTTGTATCCATTTTAACTAACACAGCTACTTCTGTACTCTTTTGGTTTCCATTAGCTTCGGATGTATCTTTAATTTTATTTTAACTTTTATTTTTATTTATGGCCATGTGATGCATGCACATAATAATAATAAATTTAAAGACAGTAGTAGAGATTTTTCTAGTAATATCATGGTTATGTTTCATTTTGCCGTTATTTTTCCGAAATGTTATAAAGTCTACTCAAGCATCATTTTTCTAGAGAAAGTGTGTGTGTCTCTCTGTGTGTATCTGTATGTGTGTGTGTCTGTGTGTGTATGTCTGTATGTGCGTGTGTCTGTATGTGTGTGTGTGTGTGTGTCTGTGTTTGCGTGTGCCCATACTAACAAGGCCCCTGATTTGATTGCTGTTGCCTGAATCTGGATCGTAGGCCCCGGAACTGCCCATCTCCTTCAGATTCATCCTCATCTGAAGATTAAATAAAGCTTTAATCTGATGACTCTCCTTTACTGCCCGATGCTCCAGGTCTTTCCTCAGAGCTCCCTTCCCTCAAATTTCTGTCAGTTGTGCAAGGTCACTGATGGAGGTGCCACTGTCAGTGGTAGGGGACTTGGATCTAAACAACCTTATTTCAAGAGGGGGAGGGGAGTGTTGATAATTGCTCATGTGAATGAAAATTCCAGAAAAGAAGCTGTGCCTGGCTGTAAACAGCAAGGACAACAAAATCCTCCAGGAAGGAGTCTGTGTTTGCAGAGACCAGCTGAAATTGAAGGACTGTGGAGAGACCAGAAGTCCTTCGGAGAGACCAGGATTTTGTAGGTTCAGCAGCTAATTACTTTATCTTGGGCTAGTTTTAGCTTCGAGCACAGCCGTACTTATATCTGAACTAACACTCGTGTTAATAAATAGAACCCTCTTCAAAACTCACATAGCAGCTCACTAGCTTCCAACAGGTAGCATCTTGGGCTTATAAAATGGTTCTCCCCATCTTGTTGGGCCCACCTCTCTGATGTACCCACCAATGCCTTTTAAAGTTGCCATGATTTATAACTTTCATCATCCTGTAAGGCTATAAAACCCTGTGAAACTGCTTCCACACTCAAACACAAAATTTGGGGGACTCCAATCTGTATTCTGGGGCCATGGTCACTCATAATGGCTCCAGAATAAGCTATCCTTTATTCCTGTTAAGGTGAGAGCTGTGGTTTTAATGTCAACATCTGCCATGCCATCCATGGCATGAGGACTGGATTTTATTTTCTCCCCAATTAAACATGTGTACCTAATATAAACATATAATAGATATAATATTCATATTCATTAAATGTAAGAATTTCCTCATAGTTCATTCTGGCTGCTATAACAAAATCCATAGGCTATATGGCTTATAAACTGCAAAAGGTTTTGGTGAGATTTTGGAGGCTAGAGTGCCAGCAGATTCAGTGTCATGTGAAACCCCTTTCCTGGCTCACGGGTGTCTCTAATATGTATCCACATGACAGAAGGAATGAGATGAAAGCCTGTCTCTGGGACTTCGTATGAGGGCATCAGCCCCACTTATATCCCTACTTAAAGCCCCTATTTCTAAATAACATCATCGTGGCTGTTAGAATTTAACATATGAGCTTGACAGTGACATAAACAAAATGTTCACATAAACACAAATGCTCATCAGAACCATTCCCCTTAACACTGTTGTTGGCGGTAGTTACTCTCAAACCTGAAAACTTGAATAACAATAATCTTTATTAATTGAATAATTTGTTAATTGAATAATCTTTGCTCTGTGTGTGACGTTTTTAGATATTAGAATCACCACAAATGCTGAATACATTTAAAATTTAGGGATAATGACTATTGCCGTATTTCAATGCTTATTGCTATTTTAAAGATGTATTAGAAAATTAAATTAACAGCTTAAGTAGTTTACTTGTCTAAAAATCACATGCTGATGGATAGGGTTCTTATTTTCCTTTGGTTTTTTTGCTTTAAAATTTTTTCATTTT
>NW_022196904.1:109308810-109340557 GCF_008632895.1 Mastomys coucha
TTTGAGAATCCTGAGCAATACATTCAGATCATAGTCTCCTCTCCACCAACTTCTCCCATAACTACTCCCCCTCCTTTTCCCTACTTACCCAGCTTTGTCCTCTCTTAAAGATTTTGTTCTTGGTTCTTTTGTTTGTTTTCAATTTGTTGAACAGTTTATGCTGTCGTCCATATATTCTTGGCTGTGCGGTCTTCCACTGGAGCACTGATGAGGTACCGGGGCCACACATCCTCTCTCAGAATGTATCAGTTACTAATGCCTAGCTGGGTTAGGGGTGGGACTGGCACCTCCCCTCTCCATGTTGGGTCCTGATCTAGCTTGAACTTTCCCAGGTCTTGTGCTTGTTGTCATAACCACGGTGAGTTCATGTGTGCAGATGCCCCATGTGTCCAGAAGGTACTCTTGACTTGGAGTTGTGCACTCCCTCTGGTTCTTACACTCTTTGCACCCCTCTTCCACAGTGATCCCTGACCATTTGGGGGATAGCGTTATGATATAGATGTCTCATTCTGGCCTAAGCATCCGCAGTTTCCTATTCTCTGCACTTCCATCGTTTCTAGGTCTCTATGTTGATCCCTGTTTACTGAAGGAGATGCTTGTCTGACAAAGATTAGGAGATGGATTAATAATCTATTAATTCTATGTCCATTTAGAAGATAGTGGGCTCCCCGAGGGTCCTGCCTAACCACTGGCTTCTTGGCCTAATAATTGTGATAGGTATAAATTTCATCTTCTGGTGAAAGACTCCCTTTGTGGTACAATTGCACAAGTGGGCGTATCGTGCCAGACCAGGCATTATAGTGGCTCTCGAAGTTCATAACTGGGGTTGACTGATGATAACTTTTCTCATCTGGCAGCACTAATAGCATCTTACAACATTGTGAAAGCTGGGAAGTTAGGAATGAAGCTTCTGGGTGAGGACGAACTTGATATTTTTTCATGTTCTCTGACTTAAGTGTACAGTGTCTTCAGCAGTAGAGTTTTATAGCCAAGTTCTGGAGTGTGCCAATGGTATTGGCAATTGGCAACAGCTTTTAATGTTTAGGGGGAGGTCTATGAGATCACACTGACCAATAGCTCCCAAAGTGCTAAGCCATTCTTAGCACTGGAATTTTTGTTAGCTTTTGGCATCTAGTAGGGGCATTGTATAATTCATTTTGAGATAATTTCATTTTAATTCCTCTCTCTCTCTCTCTCTCTCTCTCTCTCTCTCTCTCTCTCTCCTGTGTGTGTGTGTGTGTGTGTGTGTGTGTGTGTGTGTTTGTGTATCTACAGTAGTTGGTAGGCTCCTATATGATTTTCCTAAAGGTCTTTGCGGTCATTTATCTCTCCCTATAATTTGCCCTCCCATTCCCTACCCAAATTTAACCCTCCTAATCCAATATTCCCCTTTAAATCTTTATACCACTGAATTCTTTCCCTTGTCTATTGAAACTCTCCCTTCCAAATTTCCTGACCTCTAATAGGTATTCCAAATGAAAGATGCATACTTAAAGATGTAGTAGATAATCTTAATTATCTTTTAAAAACATTTTTAATTCCTCCAGAGTTGAACTCTGTTCAAAAGAATGGCTTCACCAGAGTCAAAAAAACTTTTGCTTCTTCTGTGGAAGAACTTTACTTTAAAGGTAAGTTGGACTCTGCATAGTATTGTCGCAACAGCTCTGAGATGGTCAGAGGGTAATTCTCACATTGTAGTGGCTGCCTACAATACTACTTTACTCATCTCAGTTCCACGGTGGGTCATTCTCTTCCTAACATAAAATCTACACAGAGGTAATAGCAGAATGTCACATAGGAGAGAGAAATATGATAGTCTTTGAATTTTTGTCTGTCATAGAGTAAAGCTATGCTTATTGGTCACCTATATAATCTGAATAAATGAAGTATCTTATCAGCTTACTATATACAAATCGCCACTCACTAAATCAACAACCTCTTGGAAAAACTAACATGCTATTATTGTTCTTTAATTCTTTTAGAGACGGAGGTTTGGGGCTTTAGTTGCTGAGATAGTCCTGATGCTGGTGTTCAGCATTGTGCTTTTGACAATACGCCGCCTTTTTAGTATACAGAAGAGTGAATCTCTGTATTTCCCTGACCAACCGGTCAGCACTGTTCCCTCCTTCTTCCGACTCTTTGCCACCCGTCTCCACCCTTGGCAGCTGGCTCACGTGCCTTCCAACATCACAGTGGTACAGGATATTGTTAAAAATGTGAAAAGCAATTTAAACTTCCATATGAAAGGTTAGTTAAGATTTGCATCAAAGCATGTTATTCAATAATTTTAGCAAAAAAAAAAAAAACCAAACAAAAAACAAACAAAAAACCCCAGCTTTTTAATTGGGCAAATATCTTCTACACAAAACACTATAAGATATCCTCATAGCCAAGGGTCAATTTTCTAAGTAGACTACTATAGAACTGGTTAAATTTGAAAGTTAAGGTCATATAATTTTCTCTCTATAAAACAAAAAAGTAATATTTTAGCATTAGCTGACAAATTGATGGTTTTCTAAGTTATCATCCAGCTCTGTGATGCTATGTCCCCATTCATTCTGAATGAAGCAAAGTTTTTAAAGTCTGAACAAGAATAGAATCAGGAGTATTGCTATGCCAGGACATACCCACAGTCACAGGGTAAGCATGTCTTTATTCTGAAATAAGTGGTTAATTATTAAAAACATTATTGCACAATACATAGAAGATTTTATGAGTCCATTTTATGTAAAGAAAGTACCTGGGGCAGATGATGTATAAAGAAAAGATGTTTATTTAACACATAATTTTGGAGGGTAAGAGAACAAGATTGGGGGCCACAATCTGTCCAGCCCCCACCTGGTAGGGACCATCTTGGCCATATCACAATGTAGTAGATGGCATTGTGATGGAAGCACATTTGATAAGTTTCACATGGAGAGACAGGAGGCTAAATAGAGCCGACCCAAGCCAGTTTTTTCTAAACACCCTCACTCACAGGAGCTAACCTGAGTACTACAAAAGCTTTTTTAGCCACTCCCAAGAGCAGTCCCTCCCATAATTTAACTATTTTCCAAATCTACCTCTTAAAGGGTCTGCCCCCCTGAGTTGTGACACTGACAATTGAGCTATAAGCTCATAGGCCTTTGGAAGACATGCTCAACGCAGATCCAGATCATAGCATGTTTATTTAGAGAAGCTATGTAGAATTATTTCGAGTTTCCAGTTCCTCACTTACCTTCACATTCTCAGACCAGTTTCTCACAGAGGCAAATGCCATTAGAAAATCTGTAGCCTTCTCTCTAATATGTCCTCTCCTTAAATAAGCACCCAATCTACTTCTTCTGCCTCAGGAACATCAGAATCAAGATCAGCTTCTAAATCTCTAATCTCATCCCCCCACCTTCTTAGAGAGTGGCTATACCTTTGTATATACCTTCACAGCCATGATTCATTTCTATGCAAACATAAGGCAATACTTACCATAAGTCCCTTGAGTGCAGGTCTTTCAAAGGATAAACTCAACTATGGTTCCCTTTGTTTGCTAGATAGAGAAAAAAAAAAAAACAGGCTAAAATAATGGAGAATTCTTTAGAATGGACTGTTTTTCCTGTAAATGGATTTGTTTACGAAAATGAATGGTGTGAAGTAGCTGAATGAACTGGATTCCCAATAGTGCTGATAAGATACAGAAACAGTGACACCCGGGAGGGAGCACAGGTGACAGGTATGGAGGAGAGTAGAAACCAGAGAGAGAGAGAGAGAGAGAGAGAGAGAGAGAGAGAGAGAGAGAGACAGAGACAGAGAGAGAGAGGGAGGGAGGGAGGGAGGGAGGGAAAGAGAGAGAGAGAGAGAGAGAAGGAGAGAGAGAGAGAAAGAGAGAGAGAGAGAGACAGGAGAGGGCTTCTCTGGTGAGGACATGGTACCATCCACTGTGAGGATGGTGGAGCTTGTCTCGTGTGTCTCTGGGATCGGAGATTTGCTGGAAGAATAAAGCTGTGTCAGGCTAAGTGACCAAACTCCATGGGATTCTATTCTCATCACAGCAACTGTTAAGTCACTGACATTCAGTTTATAGCAACCCTGCTTCTGACTCTAGGATCAAAATTCTAAAGATTCCAAATCTTTAGAGTATCCAGTGTACTGTATACAAAATATACTGTATATTAAATAACTATATTCTTTTATTTAGAAAAATACAAATTACACCTTTTCTAAGGTCAATCAGGTTGAATTTCAAAGTTAAATTCACCAATCGAAATATCTTTATGATCGAAATATACTTACCTCAAATAGTAAAATCATGAAGTGGCTTCATTTCCCAATTTCAGCATTCTTTTAATTCAGATTTGAATATGACAGAATCATGGCATAGCACTCTTGTTCCTTCTTGTTTCTTCTCAGACTGGAAATCTGAAGCACTGCCATACACTCTGCTCTCACAGGCACTCATTCTCTCTCTACAGCTATAGGGTTTCCTTCAGAAAGTGATTTTGAAGATTATGCTAGGTCAGCTGACAACTCTAGAAGTATTCTGGCTGCTATTGTGTTTGGACACGACTTCACAAACAGCACTGATCCTCTGCCAAAGAAGGTGAGAGAGTTCTCCATAGGAATCTCATGGCTCATGGTTAGAGAAGTGGTTCAGTGAAGACCATATATTGCTCTCCCAGAGAAGCTTAGTTTAGTTCTCGACACCCACATCGGGCAGCTCATAACCACCTGTAATTCCAGCTTCAGGAGATCTGAGAACTTGTGTGCTTATATCCACCCACAGAAAGACACAAGTGTACATAATTAAAAATAAAATAAGTATTTTTAAAAGAGAAACCTCATGCCTGTACTTGCAACTTGTGGAGAGTTAATGAATCAGATATATCATTATCGCCTTTAATAATGAGGATAACTTGCCTCTTGTCCGTGGCATGGACTTGGGTCCAGACCTAACTAATTCCAGTGTCTATTGCTGTGCTAACGAGGAAAGAGTTGTATTCACCGCCTGCCAGACCTTCTCCACACACTGGACACTTGGGAAATACAGACAGCTAAGGATATTACTTTTGTTGCTATCTCCAGCTGTGCATACCTTGCTGAAGTTGTGGAAGTAAGCACATGTTTCCTAGGTCAAAAAGCCTGCTATGACAAAGTGAGTGCCTCTTCAAAAACTCTGAGAATGTCCCTTTTCCACTGGGCGAAGGTCACTGGTAGATGCACAGTAATAAGGGAATATTCAAATGGAGTTCCGAGACAGATTTAAGAAATTACATGGTCAAGAACATATTCCTGTTCCTCAAGGAACTAAATTCTAGTTGAGAACATATATATTCACCAAGCCACACTGAACCAGAATCAGGACATCTACAAATATTGGGGGTGATTCCTATAACTGCACCCAAGGACTGACAAAGACAAAGGCATGCTTTGAATTTAATGCCCCTGGTACTGAGGCAAATGAACCAAGAATGGAATGTAGATATGTATGGAGCCAACATTCTGTGGTCAAGGTACAAGCAGCTGTCAAGGGGAGGTAAAGAGGGGCCTCTAGTTGCTTTCTCCCTATTCTGTTTGGACACCTTGGTGTTCACATGTCACATATCCCAAGTTACTGGCTCTTCAGAGCTAATGGGTCATCAGTGTATAGATATACATTCAGTCCAGTTTCAAACCTCCCATCTTCTGCTTTCATTTCAGAGTCTCAGGTGCCCTGCCCATCTGCCTGCTTTCTGCCTGCGCTGTACAAGTTTGCTTGGCCTCCATATCGTCTCCTAACCACACAAGCTCTCTGCTCTTCCACCTTTCCATAAGTATTCTAAACACACCTTTATCACCAAATTTAAACTTAACATGAATAAATACACCTTTGACTAGGACATGAGCTCCCCGAGGAGGAGCAGCTGTCCTTGAATGTGGGTTAATCCTTCAAATGCTCATATTGAAACTTTCATATAATTACTCACACCTGCCTGTCCTGTTAATCTAACCAATCTCTCTGGTCTGACTCTTGCAAGTATGTGTTTTGTTTTGTTTTTTCTTTGTTTGTTTGTTTCTTTGCTTGCTTGCTTGATTACTGCTTATCTCAGACAGCTTTAAGACCTAACACAATGTAGCTTGAAGTTTACTCAGTTCTCTAAAATTGGTGATCTTTTCTTTCAGTAATTATGCAACTTTTCCCACTGGTATCTTAACACATTCCTTCTCTATCCTCCTAAATCATTTTTAGGAAAGGATGAGATTTTCCTTTAGGAATAGTTGGCTAACATGAAGGGAATATAAGTTAATATTCCCTTTTGGAATATCTTATTTTAGTATTCATGTCAGATGTCTCTCTAGGGAAAATATTTATGATACTCATGAGTTCCTGCTGTGTATGCTTGCTTACTATAAACCCACAGCAAGAATTTAATTGTTATTGACACATCAAAATATCTCTTATTGTAGGCTTACTGTCATTTCCTGAGGTCTAGAATCTACTCAGATACTCATCAATACGCTCCCAGGATTTCATATTCCTGATACACTTTAAAAATCATTTTGTTTTTGATTCTTGCCATGTTTTTTTCTTTCTTTCTTTTTTCTTTTTTTGCTATGTAGGTACATATATATATACATATACATATATATACACACACATATATACACATAGCATATATATACATATATACACATAGCATATATATAGATATATAAAATTTGTTTCTTATTGCTTCTCCTAGGTAAACTACTACCTACGATTTAGTGAGATTAAGAAGAACATAAATAGTGGGGCATTTTTTCAAGGACACACCTGGTTTACACAATTTCTCTTTCCATCTTTGCATCTTATGGAACCTAGAAACCCATCTGACGCAGACGGAGGCAGTCCTGGTGAGCAGACCTTTAACCTACTTGTCTTATTAGCCTGTTGCATTGAAAGGTGGATGGAGTCATATTTCTTCACACCTGTGCTACAAAGTGTTTATTTAATTGATTAATTTATTTTAATATGTTTTAAATTAAAATAAAATTACACCACTTTACCCCTTCCCTGTTTTCCTCTCCACCACTTCCAGGTAAGCTCCCCAACCCTTCCCATCGCCCCCACTCTCAAATTGATAGCTTCCTTTTCTTTGATTAGTATTGTTTTAGGTAGATAGATACATGGATAGATAGATAGAAAAGTAGATAGACAGAAGCAAGTTAGTATAGACATTTTAATATCTAACAAAATAAACTTTAAATCAAAAATAATCAGAAGAAATAGCAAAGGATACCAGGATGACATTTTAATTCTTAATGTCTATGCCCAAAACACAAGGATATCCAAGTTTGTAAAAGAAACACTACTGCAGTTTAAATCACATATTGATCCTCACACACTGATAGTGAAAGACTTCAGTACCTACAGGTCATCCAGACAAAAACTGTACAGAGAAATGCTGAAGTTAACAGACATTGTAAACCAAATGGATCTAATAGATATTTACAAAATATTTCACTCAAACACAAGAGAATATACCTTCTCCTCTGCACCTCATGGAACTTTCTCCCAAGTTGACCAGACTCAAGATACAAAAAAAAAAATTGGAATGACTCCCTACATCCTATCAGACCCCCAAGGATTAAAGCTGGACTTCAACAACATAAAGCTAACAAACACACAGAAACTGAACATCTCTTTACTCAAGGAAAAACGTGTCAAGACAGAAATAAAGAAATTAAAGACTTCCTAGAATTGAATGAAAATGAATACATAGCATATCTAAACTCATGAGACACAATGATCATAGTTCTAAGGAGCAAGTTCACAGAAATAAGTG
Organism: Mastomys coucha; assembly: GCF_008632895.1. Classification (NCBI taxonomy): domain Eukaryota; kingdom Metazoa; phylum Chordata; class Mammalia; order Rodentia; family Muridae; genus Mastomys; species Mastomys coucha. Next base: position 109,316,586 of record NW_022196904.1, read on the forward strand.
CCTACATAAAAAAGCTGGCAAAGGGGCTGGAGAGATGGCTCAGCGGTTAAGAGCACTGACTGCTCTTCCAAAAGTCCTGAGTTCAAATCCCAGCAACCACATGGTGGCTCACAACCATCCATAATGAGATCTGACTCCTTTTGCAGTGTCTGAGGACAGCTACAGTGTACTTACATATAATAAATAAATAAATCTTAAAAAACAAAACAAAACAAACAAAAAAGCTGGCAAGATCTTACACTAACAACTTTACAGCACAGCAGAAAGCTCTAGAAAAAAAAGAGGAAAATCCAAAAGGAGCAAATGGCAGGAAACAATCAAACTAGTAGCTGAAATAAATAAAATGGAAACAAAGAGAACAGTATAAAGAATCAGTGAAACAAAGAGTTGGTTCTTTGAGAAAAGCAACAATATGGACAAACCCTTACCCAAACTAGGTAAAAGGGGAGAGAGAATATACAAATTAACAAAATCAGACACAAAAGGGGGAGCACAACAACAGACAGTGAGGAAAAGCTAAAGAAGCATGAGGTCATACCTTAAAACCTGTCCTCCACCAAACTGGGAAATCTAAAAGAAATGGATAATTTAATAGACATCACTTACGAAAGTTTAAAAAAAAAAAACAAGATCAGAAAGCTTCAACAAACCTATAAGCTCCCAGTGAAGTAGAAGCAGTCAGTAAAAGTCTTCCAACTCAAAAAAAAACTTAGATGTAAAATTTCTCAATAAAATATTTGAAAATTGAATCCAAGAACACATTTAAAAATCATCTACCATGATCAAGTAGACTTTACCCCAGAGATGCAGGGATGATTCAACATATACAAATTAATGAATGTAATATACACCATATAAACAGACTGAAGGACAAAACCACATGGTCATTTCATTAGATGTAGAAAATACATTTGAAAAAATCCAACACCCCTCATGATGAAAGTCTTGGAGAGATTAGGGATATAAGGGACATATATCAACATAATTGACATAGTTTACACCAAGTCCATAGTCAACTTTAATTTAAATGGAGAGAAATTCAAAGAAATTCTACTAAAACAAGGAGAAAGACAAGGTTTTTCTCTTCACACTATTTAATACAGTACTTTAAGTCTTGGCTAGAACAATAAGACAACTGAAGAAGATCAAAGGGATAAAAAAATGGCAAGAAAGAAGTAAAATTGACTTTGCTTTTTTCCATTGACATACAGTCCATGCATCACCAAACAGGGGCACAGGGTCTCAGAAGGACATTGATAGACATCTCCCATTTCATCATATGAACATCCCAGTCAGTTCACACAGACTAAGGTGGCTGTATCCTGCCTTAGTCATAAAATTCTATGAGGTCACCTTCATTGCCAGAATATTCCTATACAATACATGGCTGTACATGGGTTTGCATTTTTCTTTGTTCAGCTCAGCTGCTGTTGGTCATTTTACTTAGCGATCTTTATTCTCTCCTTTAGGGTATATCACTGAAGGATTCCTGGCTGTGCAACATGCCCTAGACAAGGCCATCATGCTACACCATGCCGGAGCTGCTGCAACAGCACTTTTCAATGACATTCGTCTTTTCATTCAGAGATTCCCATACCCTGCATATTATCATGATTACTTCTCTTCATTTGCTAATACTTTCATCCCTTTTACAGTGGCATGTACCTTCTTTTTGAATTATCTTGTCTTAGTTCAGTCCATTGTGTGGGAAAAGGAAAACAGATTAAAGGTAACTATTTTTCTTGTAGACACCATTTTCAGTGAAAAATTTGAAAATCTGGCATGAACTTATGAAGAAGGTTGAATTACTTCCATATATTCAAAATTGATAGACAGTTCTGTTTCACTTGCAATTAATGGAATTAACATGAAATTCTGGCCTTTAGTGTTAATCCTCTGTACCTTGGAGATATGGGACATAAATATGAAATCAGATAACATGTCAGTGCATTTTGAGAACTCTAAGACACTGGTGTGTGTGTGTGTGTGTATGTGTGTGTGTGTGTGTGTGTCTTCATGTGTGTTTTCATGATACTTAATTTGTGATAATTCTTCCACAGGAATACCAGCTTATGATAGGACTGAGCAACTGGATGTTCTGGATTGCCTATTTCTTTACCTTCTTCTGCTTGTATTTTATTAACATTATATTTTTGTGTGTGGTTTTATTTGTCAAGGTAAGTGTTCTTTTGAATCCAATATGAAGTTGTTAAACATTAAGAGGGCATGCAGGAGTGCAGGACCAGCCCAACACTTCTAGGGGTTTGTGCGGAAAGGGAAGTTTGGCCTTTGTGGACTTGGCTATAGAATCTCAGAGGCTGCTCATTCTCTCCACTGCCTTCAGTTCAAGGTGGAAAGACCTTCTTCAAGAAATCAGTTGTTTGGTGCTGGAGATGTGGCTTTAAAGATACTTGCCTGACGTATGCAAATCTCTGCATAAATAGGGAGTAATCCTGCATGCTTGTAATCCTAGCAGGCAGAGGAAGGTCATCAGCTACATAGAGAGTTCAAGGCCAGTCTGGACTCTATAAGACCCAAAAGTATTAATTCTTCATCTCCGTGAGAGTGTCACTAGTGTTGACCAGGAATAATAAAATATTTAAGGATATTTCTTTTTTTAAGCCTTTTCATGATAACGCATTGTACCCAACTAAATTGGATTTCTAATTATTTTCCTAGATTGAACCTGCGCCAATCTTCCAACACAATGACCCAACCCTTGTCTTCGTCCTTTTGTTATTTTATGCTATCTCTTTGATATTCTTCAGTTTTATGATTAGCACATTGTTTAATAGAGGTAAGTGGATGACTCCTCCTGGGAAAGAGCCAGAGCAACACACCAAACCAAATGCTGTATTTGAAAGCTCCTTCTAAATGTTAACTACCACCACAGCCAGTCTCAGTGCTCTAACTAAGAAGTCTAACTAAGAAGTCTTGTGGCCTTGGAATGACTTGAAGTGGAGTGAATCTTCAGTGATAGCTCACACTGCAATGCTAGTACTTGTGAAGCAGAAGCAGGAGGGTCAGGAGTTTATGGGCATCCTCAACAATATAGTAAGTTTGAAGCCAGCCTAGAGGATATGATATTTTGTCAAGAAGAAGAGGGTGAGGAAGAGGAGGGGGAGGAGGGGGAGGAGGAGGGGGGGGAGGAAGAAGAAGAAGAAGAAGAAGAAGAAGAAGAAGAAGAAGAAGAAGAAGAAGAAGAAGAAGAGGAGGAGGAGGAGGAGGAGGAAGAGGAGGAAGAGGAGGAGGAGGAGGAGGAGGAAGAGGAAGAGGAAGAGAGGAAGAAAAGAAGAAGAAGAAATGGACTACAGTGGGTGAGAATGAGAATTGATAAGTGCAGCATTCATGTGGTGGTCTGATCATATTTGATCATACTTAGGGATTCTTTCTAGCCTTGGACTATCTTTTGTATGGTATCCATCTAGCCCTTTCTCCACACATTATTAAGATGAAAATGGCTTCTGAATTGGAGGGAGCAATGGCTGCATGTATCAGATGACAAGAAAAGCAAGGAAAAAACAAGAATTGTTCCTTGCACTTAAACCCTTGTGTAATTGAAATGCAGTGATTACCCCCACAGAGCTGGCATTGATCTTTGGTGTATGGATCTCAGAGTCACATGTACAAAAATTATTTTGGGGTTTTCCAAAGAAGCAGAAACAATGGAAAATAAAGGGTATCATGATGAATTGGTTTATTTGTTTATGGAGGCCAAACAGTCCCACCATCTGAAATCTGTGACTGAGCAAGGCAGGAAAGCCAGTAATGAATTCCAGTATGAGTCCTAACACCCCAGAATGAGGGGAGCCAATGGTGTTAGTTTAGTCCCAGGGCAGGACAAGACTGATGTACTGGCCATGAGAGCAGTCAGGAAGAAAAGGAGAATTCTTTTTCTCTCCAATTTTTGTTCTTAGTGTAAGACGACGTATGCTCATATAAGGTAAGGCAACCAGATAGGTTTGCAAGTCCAGAGATTAAAATACTGACCTCAACTGGAGGCACCTAGACACACCCAGAAATAATGTTTACTCTGTGTGCCCCACAGTACATTAATGATGACATGGGAAACTAGTCACCAGCAAAGGACACACACAGAGCAATGAAAATTACTAAATCACATCATACACAAAAAAGGGTCATAGGTCACAGCATCACAAGTAAAGATGGACTTGGGTAGTAGGTAGGTTTTGAAAGATTTTTAAATGATTGAAAGATGAAAATAGAAAAACACCAATGGGTAGATATTCACTCCTTCAGCCTTGAATCGTTCATTCATACATTCTTACTTTGGGTTAAATACTTTGTGCTTAGAGTCATCTCTAACAACAGAGACAAATAAAGCTTTCTTTCTCACCCTTAATTCACATGCCAAGTTGGTGTTTGTTTGTTTGTTTGTTTGTTTGTTTTTGTTTGGGTGTTGTGGGAGTAGGGTGAAGTTACAGTCCTGTAGGAACATGAGAATTCCTGTTTTTTCTATGTCCTTGCCAGTTGTCAGCACCACAAAAGAGAAATTAATAGTAAACTTGCATTTCATCAGTTTCTAACGAAGCTTAAGTGTGTCTAATGAGTCAGATTCTCCTCTGGACAATGTGGCCATGCTGGGCAGGTATGGTAGCTCACACTTATGATCCCAGCACTCCAGAGGCTGAGGTAGGAAGAGAACCAAAAATTGGAATGCAGCCTGGTCTACAAAGTGAGTTCTAGGCATGCCAGGGCTACATAGCAAGGCCTTACCTCAAAAATTACTCACAGTTTCCTTTGTTTATTGAAATCTATCATATTGTCTGATAGTTTAGCCATTTCACTCTCTCTGGATGTTGGAATGAATGATTTTTTTTCTAGACTCTCAATTAATATGTATCTTTGGACTTCCAACACCTTCTGCCTCCTTTGCTGCTTCAGGATTTAACTCATGCTGTTGCATTAAATCCATGTAAACAAGGTAACTACTGGTCAGGAAGGAGTTGCATCTGACACTCAGCCATCTATTTTATATGCCTCATCCGTTGCTTCCTTGTATCTTCCACTTTGATTCTCATCTCATTTCTTCTTCTATATTGCTTCTGGTTATTTTCCATTATAAATTATAATTAATGCCATATTGTGAGCAATTTATGACTTCAGCATCAATGATGATAAAAAAATACTTCTGTAGAGATCTAGCAAGTATTAATGGTACATCCTCTCCTCTCAGAAAGATAACTGGAGTGAGGATGTTCTCCTCAGCTTTTTAGTTATTAGTAGTAAATAATAAAATAACAAAAAAAAAATTATTGAGGACGCCAAGCTCCTGATGTATATTCCTGGAACCAGGAAGTCTCTCTCACATTGTTGAAGGCTGGCTTTGCCTCATACAGAATTCTTGGTTAACACATCTTTGCTTTGTTTACACAACATCCAACGTCCTCATCCCATGACTTCTCACCTCTAGTTTTACAGGGGGAGGTATGCTGCCCTCTTGTACTTGACAATGCCCTCCCTTCATAGTCTATATCCTTTTGTTTTGTTTTCTAATACTTCCAATGTAACTCAGGACCTCAGGCACCCTACCATTGAGTAACGCCCCCAGCACTTTATTTGGCCAACTCTCTGCCTTTTAAGCTCGAATGTCTTTATTTTGGATGTGTCTCAGTCTAAGTTTCTTTGACTACCCTACTTGAAATTGTGGGTTTTCTTATTGTTGATGTTTCTAGATGAGGTGTATGCCTTTTTTTATTTTAAATGTAGTGATTTTCACCCACAGTTCTTCCAATCTAATGCTTGCCTTCTTCTTCTGTGATGCTGTTTGCATATGGTGGTGACTTGACAGTGATTCCCAGATCTCTTAGACTCTGCCAAGCTTTTGGTTTTTTCTTTAAGCTCCTTAAGATTGTATAATGTTTATTGTACTATTTTAACTGCTGATTTCTTTCCATTTGTCTCCTCAGACATGTAAATTCTTCATTTTGTATACTTTAGTTTACAATGTGAGCATATGTTTAGTTCATTTTCAGAATTTCCATCACTTCATTGATAGTCTCTAAGTAGATATCTTTTTCCTACCCACCTCTGTTTTTCTTTTCGGAAACTGAGCATATTTAAGACTGGTGGTTTATAGTCTTTGTTTAATAAGTTCAGTATTTGATTTTCTCAGGGGCAAGTGTTTTCTTTCTGTTGTTTGTTTTCTTTATCTTTTTGTATTTGAATAACTCATACCATTTTGTTTGCATGCTTCATAATTCTTTGCTGAATTCAGCAATATTTCAACTATTTTTAAATAGTAAATCTGAAAATGAATTGCATTTTGGACTCCTAAATACTCTAAGACCCATCTATTTGGGGTTTTGTTGTTGTTTTAAACACTAAACTGTAGTTTCCTGATTTATCTAAGAATACTTCTTTTCATCCATTACCACTACATGGACTGAATCTCATAATACCTGGAGGAATATTTTGATTATTCCAATAGTTATAATTTCTAAGGTTGATTGGTAATAAATAAAATTGTAAATTTCTAATAACTGGTATGATGCTCATAATCATCCCATACAGAATGAATAATTTCAGAAAAAAAAAGAGCTCCTTATGTGTGTGATCACAACCCTTTTTTCAGAAATATCCAGTGTACACACTGCATTCCAGGCATTTATGTCCTGGGAAAAACAGTGGTAGACAATACGAACATGTTCGTTATTTGTAATGCCTATATCAGTGTACACTTGGAAAAAAACCAAATTTATATGTTACATTTTTCAAAATTGCTTAAACTGACCACCCTCCCCTTTGTGTTTGCAGCCAGTCTGGCCATGAGCATGGGAAGTTGCTTGTTTTTCCTCACCGTCTTACCGGCTATCACAATGCATCAAAGCTTTGAGCACATGCCATCCAAGGAGAAGCTGATGTGGTCCTTTGACTTTAATATTGGGATGGCTTTTGGATTCAGATTCCTAGTCAATGCAGAAGCAAAGAGTGAGTAGTGAGTGACCTTGTAAAATTTTCCCGGGTTCTAGAAGATACATCGTTGATATCTTACTGGTTATTCATAGTTTAATTTTGATTAATTTACCTTCAATTGCTAAACTGTCCTCCAAGTTTTTCTTCTACTTTATACCAGCATATTAAGTGTATGAGTAGCTTCACAGTCTCTCTGGGAGTCCAGAAGTTTCCTTCCTGTTTCTGCTGGAGCAGGCATCTATCCCTACACTTCAGTGATAGCATTTCTCCAAAATGATACATTCCAGTGAGATGTTAGCATGCATCATAGTGAGGAGGTAAACCATAATGCTGATACATAGTTCTGCTTATTTTTATTAAGTTCCATTTTCCCAAATTTTGTGTAGTTCATTTCTATTCCATTCATGTTCAGTTGTTTCTCTGTTTGCATATAGTGAGAGACACTTTCAGGTTACTTATTCAGGTAACCTCTTGGAATCCTAAATTCTAAGGTTATCAGAAGGTAGTAGACTCACATAGAAACATCTAAAAAGGACCAACAAGTGATTCAATTATGATACAGATGTAGAGCTATCTTAGTCCCTCTGGTACCTAATTGAGTGTCTCATGCTTTGTCTTAGAAGCTGGAGTGAAATGGAGTAACATACTCTTATCAACGGATTCAGACAACTTTTTATTTGCCTATGTGCTAGGAATGCTTTTAGTTGATGCTTTCATATATGGCCTTGTGGCTTGGTATGTAGGAGCTGTCTTTCCAGGAGAGTACGGCGTACCCAAGCCATGGAACTTTTTCATGATGGTGAGTCTTGGTGCCTGTTATTTTTGGATGAATCCTTGTGAATTTGTTCTAAAACATCTTAAAAGAAAATCACTAGTCAGTTTTATACTATTACTGAGGTAGTAGAACAGGCAAGAGAACCATTCTTATCTGTGTTCCTGCTATACTAATTCATTACTGTTTTCCTCATACAGTCTGAGCCCTCATATACATACATATACATATGCATGTGCATGTGTATATGCATATACATATACATATATATTTATGATGTAGGTAAGATCTTAGAGTCCTAAATTATTATTGCAGATATCTATAATTATATGTGAGGGAACAAAATCTATGGGTAAGAGCTGAAAACTAACCAAACTGTACAACTTGTGAGTGATCAATCCACAGCACTTGCAGGACTGTGTTACAGAAAGACTATGTATTTGTAAAGAACTTAGCAACACTGCAACTCTGGACATTAACACAGAGAAACTAAACATATTTGGATCCTTACCACTGTCTTTTGTCTGTATTTCTTACCATGACAGCTACAGGAAATAGTATAAAAAACTAGGGCCTATATGTTGCTCAGATAAGATCTGATATAAGACTCTATGTGATTTCAGTTTGTACTAGTTTTCCTCTATCCTGCTCAAGTATTTACTTTTGGAGGTGCAGGATTTTTTATTTTTGAGATAATAATTTTAATTACATTTCTCCCCGTTTCCTTTTTCCACACCCTCCTATGTACCTCTCTCTATTCTCCTTCAAATCCATGGCCTCCTTTTAAAAGACTAATTGTTATTGCATGTTTATGTGTATATACACATAAATCCTTAAACATAGTCTGTTCAGTCCACTAATGCTATGTGTATATGGGATTTTTGGTAAATAATTAATAATATTATATCTGTGGCTCTTTTAGATGTCCTTTTCATTATTTAACCCAGCTCCATCTTCTTCTGCATTTACTTCTCTTCCCCTTCCATCAAGAGTCTGTCCTTTTCCCTGTCAGATCCCTTGTCTCTGCTAGTCCCCTTTATGTTCTTCTCACTTTCTTCTGTAATTACCCCCTCTCCCTTCCTAAGAAGCCCACTCTTTTCCCATTTCCCTGATCAGATCATTTACACCCTGCCTTTTCCATCTGTGTTGCTCCCCAATGCTGGCAACAGTTCCATTTTACCTTTCTACTTTCTGTAGTTACTAAAAAACAAAAACCTATGCTATGTATTTATATCTGAAGATTTGGAACTAGGAGCCCAATAAAAGAGAACATGGGATTTTTGGATCTGGTTTACCTCATTTAATATGATCTCTTCTAGGTCCAACTATTTATCTGCAAAGTTAATAATTTAATTTTTTGTTACAGAGGAGTAGTTTTCTTCAGTGTGTTTGCCAACTATTTTCATTACTCATTAATCAATTGAAGGTCATTTAGGTTGTTTCTATTTCCTATCTATTATGAATAGAACAGCAATGAACATGGTTGTTTCATTGAATTATAGTTTATTGTACTATTGCAGACAAGATAAAGGACAATTTTAATCTTTGAATTCGTAAAGATTTGTTTTGTGTTCCAGGATGTAGTCTATTTTTGACAAGCTTCCATGTGAGGCAGAAGAGAAAGTGAATTCTTTGCTGTTTAAATAAAATAACTGTAGATATCCGTTAAGCCCAGTTGATGTATGATGTTGTAAGACCCCCGAGAGGACCCCCAAGGTCTTACCCTAGGTGCGTCACCCCACAGACCACAGCTTGATGATAGATTGATGCAAATAGCAAGAGGTTTATTGATCCAGCGCACATGGGGTTGCTCAGCCTCGCAGGGAAAGACAACCCAGAGCTCAGAAAGCACACACCTTTTTTTTTTTTAAATTAGATATTTTCTTTATTTACATGTCATATGATTTCTCCTTTCCCAGTTTCCCCTCCAAAAAACAAACAAGCAAAAACAACAAGAAACTCAAGAAGGAAGATCAAAATGCGGACATTTCATTCCTTCTTAAAAGGGGAAACAAAATACCCACAGAAGGAGTTGCAGAGACTAACTATGGAGCAGAGACTGAAGGAAGGACAAGCCAGCCTAATATAGCTATCTCCTGAGAGGCTCTGAAAGTAGTACCTGATTAATACAGATGTAGAGGCTCACAGTCATCCATTGAACTGAGTACAGGGTTCCCAATGATGGAGTTAGAGAAAGGACCAAAGGAGCTGAAGGGTTTTCAGCCCCTTAGGATGAACAACAATATGAACTAACTAGTACCCTCAGAGCTCCCAGGGACTCAACCACCAACCAAGGACTGATTGTTCTGGCAGCATGTATATAGTAGAGGATTGCAAAGTCCATCATCAATGGGAGGAGAAGCCCTTGGCCCTGTGAAGGTTCTGTGCCCCAGTGTAGGGGAATGCCAGGCCCAATAAGTGGGAGAGTGTGGGGTGGCAAGCATGGGGAGGTGGAAGGCAACAGGGGTTTGTTCTTGTTGTTTAAACACACACCTTTTATACCTGGCAGAGGGCAGATTTCAGCAACAGGGTTAGTTGGCTTATTCTGATTGGTGCAGCTCAAACAAAGGATCTATTCAGGCATTGGTTGACTTCGCTCTAGGGGGCTATTCTTGGCCTGGTTAGCTAATTCTTACCAGCTCTGCACCTGGCCTTGGAAAATCCCTGGGAAAGTCCTGAGTTGAAAAGTCCTTTAAAGGGGGAAGAAACTGGATGGTGGGGAATTTTTGATAAGGTCAGGATGACATTCTCTGCCTGGAATTCAGCACGGGGAGAGGTAGAGGAGTTTTTCTGAGAACAGTTATTTTTGTTTTGGCTGATCTCAAAGGTCATTCTGACTCAACATCCTGACCACCTAAGTTTGTCTTTTCATCCTTGGAGTCCTGTTGTTACACTCACAGAACTTTGTTCTTATATTCTCAGGCAGCTGGGTTTTAACTTTGTTTCTCACACTTTTGAGACTTTATTCCTTCAATGTCAATTTATTCTTGATGTGTCTCTGGTTATTTTTGTCCAGATGACTTGTCCACTGGAGAAAGTAAAATACTAAAATCACGTAGTACTAACTGATGCTAATCAGTGTCTTTATTTATTTTTTTTTAAGATTTATTTATTTATTATATGTAAGTACACTGTAGCTGTCTTCAGATGCACCAGAAGAGGGCATCAGATCTCATTATGGGTGGTTGTGAGCCACCATGTGGTTGCTGGGATCCGAACTCATGACCTTCTGAAGAGCAGTCAGTGCTCTTCCCCACTGAGCCATCTCACCAGCCAGTGTCTTTAAATCCAACAATAGGCCAGGCGCGGGTGGCACATGCCTTTAATTCCAGTACTTGGGAGGCAGAGGCAGGCAGATTACTGAGTTCAAGGCCAGCCTGGTCTACAGAGTGAGTTCCAGGACAGCCAGGTGCTATACAGAAAAACCTTGTCTCAAAAAAACAAACATAAAAAATAAAATAAAATAAAAAAAATAAAATAAATCCAACAATAGATTTTTCTTTTAATGAGATTGGACACGCTGAGTTTGGTTGCAAATATGTTAGATAAAAATGCCTTCTTGTGAAGTGTCCTTTAAAAAATCTCTTCTGATTAGTTCTAATTTAAAGTCCAAAGTTTATAATTTCAAATAATAGGGTAGTGGCACCTACTTGATCCCTGGTCCTATATCATTGGGTTACTTTTGCCCATCTTTTTACTCAAAAGTAGTGCCAAATCTTAGTCTTAAGACTAAGACGTTTCTTGTAGGCAGCAGATAGCTGACTTTTGTTCTTGATCCACTCAGTCAGTCTGTGTCCTTTGATTGGGGAGTTAAAGTCATTGATTGAGTGAAACCGGCCCGCAGTCCCACTCAGGTCTGTGGGTCTCTTCAGCCTGAGGTTAGACAGGACCTGCAAAATGAAACGGTGGAGAACAAAGAGACAGACGTCAAGTAAATTCTTATCAAGGCATCCCTTTACTTGGGGGTATTTTGAGCTTATATAGTCAGGTACGAAATGAAACTAAAAACTCCAGAAATAAAATATATGCATAACGTAAATACCGTCTCAGACGTGGAGATGCCAAGATCTCTCAAACTCAGTTCTCAGGCAGGCAGGTTTGTTTACATTCAGCATGTCCTCAGACAAGTAGGTGTGTCAGCAACCAGGTGTAGCTTCCTCCAAAATCTCAAAGGCAAAACTGCAGTGTAGTGGGCCAAGGTTTAGGCCTAGCAGGTGCTCCATCTCAGGCTGTCAGCTCTGCCCTGGAGCTGAGGCAGCGGGGAGGGAGCCAACAAATGATATTTAAAGTTCTTACTGAAATGTGTGTCATTGTGCTCCTGACTTTCATTCGGTTTTGTTTGTATTCTCCATGGGCCTTCAAGTTTCCATAATTATGGCTTCGTATGTCTGTCCACAGTCTCTCTGATATGCTCATTTTCTCTTCAGCTCAAAATACTGCTTCCTGTATCTTGCTTAGTTTTGATTTGTTGGGGATAATTAGTTTTCCAGGCTGCTTATGTTGAGGGAAGTTTTTCTTTCTCCTTCAAACATGGCAGTTAGTTTTGCTGTGTATATTATTTTATGTTGGCTGTCCTAGGCTTTAGGACTTGGCATGGATTTCACTGGAGTTTTTCTAGCTTTCAAAGTTTCTGCTGAGAAATCAGCTGTTATTCTGATAGGGATACTACTGTATGTAACTAGAATATTTTTCTCTTGCAACTTTTAATGTTTTCTTTGTTATATATACTTAGTGTTTTAACTATGAAATAGCATGGGAATTTTATTGTCTCTTTGGTATTCTATGTGCTTCTTGTTTCTGGATGGGTGTATCTTTTCTTAGTTTGGGAAAAAAATTTTTTTCTGTGATCTTGTTAAGAATTTGGGCTATGTTGTTGACTTGAAATCTCCTTCATCAGTCCCTATAATTTGAAGGTTTGACCTTTTCACAATGTTCCATGTTTTCCATATGTTTCCTTTCATATGTGCAGTGAGATTTTGGTTTCTTTATAATCACAGAAATATTATAAGAATATGTTTTTGTTTTAATCCAAGGTATGGGATATGGGGCTGATTCAGATTGTCCACAGCAGCTGGCAGCTGGCTATGATTTGCCTCATGCTCTAGCAAGGGCATGATTTCTGGATTTCTGGGGACTTTACAGAGGATAAACACACACACACACACACACACACACACACACACACACACACAAGGTTTCTGGCAAAGGGGGCTATTTGGCCAGCTAGTAGTTGGATGCAGTTTGTCGTGGTTTGTCAAGTGGCTGAAATTGGATAAACTGATGGTAAATATCAAACTTGACCCAAGGAACTTGACATCTCTAATCAGCAGGAAGTAGTCTAATTATATAGATATACCCTTTCCCCTCCATCCTTTTTTCTGTCCTACCTAGTGTTGGGGGAGTTGGGAGGGTGAAATAGGGCTTGAGAAGTGCAGTAGAAAAAGGAGCCCATAAAGTAGCCAAAAGCAAAAAACATGTATTTTTTTTAATATGTTTTTGTTCCTTGATTATTTGGTCTTGATCCTCTATTTTATCTTTGAGAGCTATTGTTCTATCTTCTACTTGGCTCATAGAGACTTTCCTTTTAGTTCTGAATTTGTTAGAGACAAAACAGGTTGAGGGAGAAGAGAGGATGTGGGGTTGGTTGAGACTAGAGGTTGGGAATGTCTTGGATGGGATCAGGTGGACAAAGGGGACTGTCCTGATGTACAGGTTGTATTTCCTGCTCCAAGCCAATGTGTAGGGATAGTTAAAGTCTGGGTGGAAAGTTCATATGTAATGTGAGTGTCTTGTGATTTCGTGAATAGGTGGTGAGGATTCTGGCTCACACCTAAGTTGCTTTGCAGTGAGGCAATGGAAAGGCTAGCCTAGACTGGTGCACAGGTTTTAAGAACCAGGCTAAATCAGGTAGGTTGAGGTTAAGATGTGGATGAGGAAGGTGGGGTACTCTCTAGGCTTAGTCCTGGTAAAAACTAGATGTTGGCTGCAGCCCAGGAGATGTTGGACTAAATAGTGGTAGGTGATGTAGGATCCTTGGGAGCCTTGGGGTTCACGCTGCACAGGTGTGGGTGCCCAGACTAAGACTGGGCACTTGCTGTGAATCCTTGCAGAGGCCTGGAGGGATAAAGAAAAATGATAATCTGTTTGCAAGAGTACTGACCAAGCTAGACCTGGAGGAAGACATGAGTCTGCAGACATAGATTCTAAAGGACATGGGGAGTCTGGGTATGGAGTCCATCTCAAAGATTTGTGATTTTAATATGATAGTGTATTCTGAACCATTGGAATTCCAATTATTGTTAGCTTGCTTCAAAATCTGATCTCAAAAATTGTATGCAGCCTATCTCAGTACAAACACTATTAGGTTAAAGTGTTTTCTAGCATGTTCTTTTTTCTATGCCACCAGTTATATTATTTTTATTCCTCTAACTAGCACTCTTACTGGTTTGGAGAAGCAGCTCAACAAAAACCAGAAACCACCCAATTTTGTGAGAGAGTTGAAAGCAAGTATTTTGAAGCTGAACCAATTGATTTGACAGCTGGCATCCAGATCAAACACCTACACAAGGTATTCGTCCATGACCCTCTTCCTAATGAGGCTGGGATTTAATTTGTATTCACTGTAAATTTTGATGTGAGAAATACCCAAATATTCAAAATTGTTACTTATTTATGCTAGTGGGAGGTCATAGCCATTGCATTTACTTCTCTGGAGAAAGATAAAAATATTATCTTTCAGTACTTAATAGTCAATTCTTCTGCTAGAAAATATGCTGATCCATATAACCTGTGCTGTATAGTCTATAAGTGTTGCCTTTTTAAAGTGTAGTATCTAATGGAGCTTTGTAACTTTGAGTGGGGAAACATTAATCTTCATTTGCTACTGTTTTCCATTCATCTGCTGCTTTCTCCTTTGCCTGGGTGGTTGCTGGGGAGGGTGGAAGTGACACTTGGATCTGTCTGTTTTGTTGGATTTTTTGGTAAGTAGGCAGCTCAGGTGATTCATCTGTTTTCTGGCATTTCCTTCTCTCTCAAGGGTCTGCATAAGATTGAGCTCTGAGCTCCTAACTCTATAGCTTGAAGATACTCCAGAATGTAGATGATATTTGTACTGGCTGGTTTTGTGTGTCAACTTGACACAGGCTGGAGTTATCACAGAGAAGGGAGCTTCAGTTGGGAAAGTGCCTCCATGAGATCCAGCTATAAGGCATTTTCTCAATTAGTGATCAAGGTGGGAGGTCCCCTTGTGGGTGGTGCCATCCCTGGGCTGGAAGTCTTGAGTTCTATAAGAGAGCAGGCTGAGCAAGCCAGGGGAAGCAAGCCAGTAAGAAACATGGCTCCATGGCCTCTGCATCAGCTCCTGCTTCCTGACCTGCTTGAGTTCCAGTCCTGACTTCCTCTGGTGATCAACAGCTATGTGGAAGTAAGCTGAATAAACCCTTTCCTCCCCAACTTGCTTCTTGGTCATGATGTTTTGTTCAGGAATAGAAACCCTAACTAAGACAGTATTTATTCTCTTAGAGATCCTTCCTAGCTTTGTTATATTACTAAAAGTCTCTATTTTGCTTTTATCAATCTGGGTGCAACATTTATTTATCTTTCCTCTAGACTCCAAGCCTTTTGTCAACTTTTTTTGTGAATATTAATAACCTATAATACAGTTAGAGCTATAGTTAGCTTACTCAAGGAACATATGGGCTATGGCCATTTCCCCAGCTGTACTTATTATGTGTGTCTGTATACATGCATATATCACATGTATACATATACACAAATATATTCCATATATGTATGTGAGTATATTTTTCCCACCTTTTGCCACTAGGAATTTTCTCTAATGCATATATAGAATACTTCACCATTCCCCGTACTTCTCCTATACTTGCATATCCAGGATTGTGAAGATGTTCAGACGAACTGAGGGTCTTGTATCCTGTTTATTCATTCTTTCTTTTTTCATTAATTCATCCTTGCTCCTGGGCACACAGCAGTAAAAAATAGAAAGAAAAAGAAAGAAAGAAAAGAAAAGAAAAAAAATCAGAAAAAAAAGTCTACTCAAGGAATTTTCATTCTAGTGTGAGTTAAAGTATCTTAGCAGTTAAAGAAATAGAATAATTATATGTTAATGCCACTAAGAAAATAAAAACTGATAGTAGCATAGCAATTCAAAGTGGAATGTGGAAAAGAAATACATTAGATTATGCAAGGAAGCTTGTTTAGAAACCTGACCATTGTATATGCTGGCTGCTCCACCCAACTGTCAGCTCTGTTGAGGGGAACCACCTCAGCCCAGATTAAGTGTGTTTCTCCAGGATATCTTATGTCAATGGCTGCTTGAAATAGATGGCTCAGCTAGACTCTACATCACTATCTACAGTTTGGAATTGGTTCTGGAGACTTTAACATTGGTTAGGTGCGAGATTAAGACTAGGTGGCTGGAAGAAATAGATATTAATGGATCAACACATAATTAACTATAAGACAACCCAGAATTGACCTATTTCATTAGCTGATAGGGGACTTTTTAACTAAGCCTTTGGGAAATCAAAAGCTGTAGTTTGGATGCAAGAACTTAAAGCACTTTTCAAAGCTTGGAGCTTATGTGTAATGAGAATACTTGGGAAGAAACCCTTCCTGCCTTTTGGTGAAACCTGAACCAGCATTCTCATCATAAGGGATGTATTGGGAGGAATGTCTGCTTTAATTCTACATGCAAGGGCTTGATCCCCAGGTCATACAATGGTGTTCTATGTTTCTTAAGTGCTTTACAACTCAATTGTTGTTTAATGATAAAACAACAAAGTATCCTTAAAAGTTTGCATGGCACTCACATTTACTGCACACTTGCACTGACTTTTCTGGGGGTCTATGTTATTCTTCAGTCTTCTGGGTGTTTCACCTTGCTGATGAATTTGAAGGAAAATTATGGTTTTGGAAATTATTTAGCTTCTACTTGTTGCTAGACTGTAGTGGTGCCCTTTCTAGCTTTTTCTACCCTGAATGGAAACACTGTTCACCTATATCAAAGATATTTTAGGTGAGCAGTCAGGGTGGTTTCCAGTTGGTCTGCCTTCAAAGACAGAGAGACAGACAGACACACATACACACACACACACACACACACACACACACACACACACACACACAACTCTGCTTCACCTCTGTCTCTCTGTTTCTGTGTGTGTTTCTGTATGATTTATGATGTGTGTCTGCATGTGTGTGTGTACATGCATGCATGCATGGTCACATAAATATAGTCACATGCCACAACTCACACATAGAGGTCAGAAGACAAATTGTGGGTGTCAGTCCTAGCCACACACCTTCTTTGAGGAAGTGTCTCTATTGTTTTTTGACTGTACATGCCAGATAAGATAGCCAACTAGCTTCAAAGAATTTTCTTGTTTCTGCCTCCCACATACCTGTTGGAGCATTGGGATCATGGATGTGTCCAGCTTTTATGTGGGTTCTGAGGGTTAGAACTCAGATCCTTATCCTTGCACAGCAAGAGCTTTTGTCTACTGAGCAATTTCCTCTGTTCCTCAAATACTGACTGAAGAAAATTGTGGTACTACCAGCTTCATGGTGGTAATTAAAACAAATCAGGAATAGATGAGATTGTTCATGGAAGGATTGTACCCCTACTGTGTAATCCTAAAACTCACATATCTTCAAATAGATTTCTCCTCTTTGATGTTTTTCATTATTACACTCTGTTTCCCCATGAGATTAATATGGACTCGTAATTTGTCCATAAAGAGTTGCTGTGAGTACCTGTTTTTCCTGACTATAAAGGCTGAATCATTCACACTTATGGGCTTCCCCCAACAGGTATTTCAAGAGAATAACACCACCAAGGCTGCCATCAAAGACTTGTCTTTGAACATGTATGAGGGACAGATCACTGTTCTTCTAGGACACAATGGGGCAGGAAAGTCCACAACTCTGTCCATCCTCTCAGGTAGGTGTTCAGCCCAATCCAGAAGTGACCCTTCCTCAGAAGGTGGGGATAAAGCAATGAGATTTGCATGATAGAGTTTAGTAGTCTACTTTGTCTTCAAGTTCATAAGTAATGTAAAAATTTAAAAGTTTGTGTTTTGGGAGAGATATTACATACTGATTAAATACCAATACTTGAAGAAGACAGTACATATTTTAATATGTATGTATGTAAGAACAGAGCGCCAAAATCCTCAAAGCAGAACCTGAAACATTTGAAAAAGCAGCAGACACATTTGAATCTCAGAAATTAAAAACACAAACAAAAAACAACCTGGTGAGGATTAAGAACAATCAGAATTTAAATTTACTAAAGTTGTGTTTGTATACAGAGGTCAGAAGCCATTGTCCTGAATCACTTCTCCACTTTATTTTATATTTTGAGACAGTTTCTCAGCGAAACCAGAGTCCACCCTTTCAGCTATTATGGCTGATTTCCAAGCCCTAGGAATGATTTTTGTCTCTGCCTCAGCCCCTACTCCTCTTTTACCATTTACCAGCAGCAGCGGCAGCACCACCACCACCAGCACCACCAGCACCACCGCCGCCGCCGTTGCCACCACCACCACCCATCAGTGCAAGAGTTAAAACTCACACCCGTGCCTGGTTTTTATGTGAGTTCTGGGAATCTAAACTCAGGGCTTTGTGCTTGTACATCAAGCATGCAAACAAATGCTTTACTAAATGAGTCACCTCCCCAGACCAATAAATCTTATAAAAGAAAAAAAGGAGGAGGAGCAGAAAGAGGGAGAGGGAAAGGAGGAGGGGCATAAGGAGAGGGAAGAGGAGGGAGGATAAAGAGAGGGAGGAGGAAGAAGAGCAGGGGAAGAAGAGGAACAGAAGGAAGAGCAGAAGAGAGGAAGTCAGGGAAGCAGGACCAAGTGTGACCTAGAGAAGACGTGTGGGAACCAAAGTAAAAAGTCCATTATTGGAAATTAACAGTTGGTATAGATTGGCAAAAGAATCAATGAATTTGAAGAAACATTGATAGATGCTATGTGAGTAACAGAAAAAGGAAAGTTAACAGCACCAGTGAAATACAGGCACCTTTAAGTACACTGAATATATGTGTATTATCAGTGTCAGGAAAAGGAGAAAGAAGGTGTAGACATCTAGCAGCTTACAGTCAAACAGGGATCATCTGAAAGGAGGGCTGGAAATAAAAAGGGCGGGGGATGAGAGAAGATGAAGCCAAGAAAAGGTTCTGATCAAGGCTCAAAGTTTAATTCTGCAGCTCCAGCTTACAAGCACTTCAGCAGACAAAGTTCTTCATGAGAAAATTCCTTCACAGACTAAACATAGATAAGAGTTCCTCTTGGCTGAACACATTACTCTCTGACCTTGGCTACAGAGACTGCTCTCTTGGCCTTACTCTGGCTCTCCACACTTTCTTTTTTTTTTTTTTAATTTTAGTTAATAAAGGATGCTCCAGCTGACTATACCTGTCTTAGTTTGGTGTCTATATTGCTCCTTCTTACCCATCGTGGAAGCATACATAGCATTGATGTATTTTCTGTCCTAGGTTGATAGGAGCTCAAGAACTGTCATTGGTCATATTCAGTCAAACTGGACAGGGGAATGTTTTCAGATGGAGGCCATGTACCTGACTCTTCAGATGTAAAAATCGTAACAACATGTACCAGAGGACACATGGCAGCAGTAAATAGAGGAGGAATACTATACTAAGTGTGACAATAGCGATGCTGTGTTGTAGTAGTGCAGGCCAAGAAGGAAACCAGCCCTGCAGTTGTCCTAGTAGATCTCTAGCTGCTTGAGCTGCATCAAAATGTAGAGGCTCTACTTTTTCTAAATTAATAACTTCTTGGAATAATTTTAATAAGTACAAAGATAAATATGGATAATTCTAAACACCTTGAAAGTGGAATTCCATACTGTCCTAAATACACATAGTATCATTAAAATTTTTTGGTGGTATACAAATCTATGACATATTAATCTAGTTTGCATTTTTAACACCTGTATTTCTTTCCTCAAGAAATTAACCACCTCAAGTAAGGCATCTAATTTTTGTTACATCTTATCATCTATATCATCCTTAGTATGAAAACATTTTTGGATAAATCATTTACAAAATGAGTTGTTTGAACACTTTGGAATAGAGCAATAGCATCTGTAGTAACAATGGCTATTAAAATAATCAAAGCTACAACACCTGCCATAATTAAACCAATGTCTTTGTTATTTCTTCAATTACATGTAAACCCTTGTCATCAAACCAATCTTCAGTAATATTTACAGGAACCATCACAAAGCTTAGAACAGGCTTTTAAAACACAATTAGTCAAATTATAGCCAACAAAAGATATAAAAAGTTTTATTTTCAGAATATATAATAATGATAATATTTCCTACTAATAGGACACAAGGTATGCAAACACATGCTGCAGTAGGCCCTTTCATCCAAGCTGGACTTGATTTTTCAGGCTGAGCACTCACATCATCTAAGGCCGCACCTGAGTTCCATCCATGCATATCCTTGCTGATAACCTGTGTGTTAACCTGTGTGAGTCCACCAGAGTCCAGCAGACAAAGCTGATGAAGGGAGGATAGGTAGAGATGGAGAGCCAGTAGCATAATTAGTCATATTAGCTGCTCCCCTATATTCCAACCAGTCCAAAAATCTTGAGGTCAGTCCCATGAGGCTGAAAAAGCACAGGCTTATTCCCCACACATCTTTTCGAAGGAATTGTAATATTTGTGCATTCTCTCATCTCACAATGTGGAGAATGATGTGGTGCCTGGTATCCCTCAGCCTCTAGGCCAGTGGGTAAAGTTACTTGAATGTTATTTAAATCATCTTTGCATAAGTCAATATCTTTTCCCTGCAATGTAGTAGGAGATACTCTCAGACACCCAGTAGCATACTGCTTAGAAAAGCATATGGAGACACCACTTCCCAATCCTTAGTAATTTCTCTACAGAAAGTTAAATTTCCTCCAGCAGGCATATCCATCAACCTAGTTTTGTTTACCATTACCACAACTTCTGGGCCTTCCCATACCATTGGTTGTAAAGGGGGTGGATCAGTGACATAGGTTCAATACAGCTTCCCTATCATCATTGTCAGGACACCCTTCAAGTTCATGATCAGCATCATCCTTTGCCCCAGCATCAGCATGTCTTTATTAACTATTCTGGCAGCTAGCACACACCATCAGCATCCTCCAAAAAGAAACCACAAACATGCCCTCTTCCCCATACTCAGAGAGTTCCTTGGCATCCAAATTTTAAAATTTTAAGATAAAAAGCATGATTTAAATAATTTTGTGGTGTATGGGATATAATTCCCCCTTTTTATTTTATGAAGATATTGTTTTAAAGTTCCATGGGTCTGTTCCACCTTGTTCATTGAGGATAATAAGGAATCCCAGTAAAATGACTAATATTAAATTGTTTACAAAACATCTCAAATGCTTGACTGCAATAGCCAGTTATATTATCTGTCTTAATCTGATTTGGAACACCCAGTATAGAAAAACAATATAGGCAACCACTAACTTCATTTTTAGTTGCTTCTCCTGTTAAAGCAGTTGCAACTAGAAAGCCTGAGAAGGCATTAATAGTCATGTGTACATTTTTTAATGTTTCAAAATCAGAAATATGAGTAACACCCATTTGCCATAATAGATTAGGTACAAGTCCTCAAGGATTAACACTATTATGTGGTACATGAAGAAACTGAGGACACTGAAGACAAGTCTTTACAATTTGACGTGTACATTCTCTAGAAATACCAAATTGTTGTCTTAAGCTATTACTATTTTGATGATGTAAAGAATGAGATTGTTTGGCTAATTGTTTCTGTGTAAGGCCTAAAATCTGCCTTGTATGCAAACCTGCTGTGGCATTTTCCTGGGGTCCAAGCAATCTAGTATGAGCCCTTAAATGTCCTATAAAGTAAGGAACAGTACACTCTCTTAAATTAAGCTGTATTTGCATAAGTAATTCAAAAATTTTAGAATTAGCAGTATCTAAAAATGGACAATTTCAAGCAATTATAAACCATGAGCAATATATTTTGGCTATCAGTATACAAATTAAAAAGCTTTATTTTTCAATATTTTAAAAACAGTGGCTACATCATGTGATTCAATTATTTGTGAACAGGGGGGAACTTAAGAGAATAAACATGTGATCCAATTACATATGCTGTCTTCCCATTTGATGAGCTGTCTGTAAATACAGTAAGCGCATTCTCTATCAGCTACATGTGTAAATTTACAAGAAATACAAAAGTATGCATAGAGGCAGATTATAACAACTTATCTTTTGAATAATGATTATCAAATTTGCCTAAAACATTTGTACATGCAATAGGCCAAATATCACTATTTTGAAATAACCAATTAAATTACTGTTTGAAATTAGGAATAAATATTTGATCAGGTCTTTCACAAAATACTTTCATGATTCTTTCCTACAATTATGTATTAACATAGCAACAGCTTCATAATAGGGTGGTCAAACTTTACTTGGAGATGAAGAAAGATGAATCCACATTAATGTTCCCTTTTGCCAAAGAACTGCTGTGAAACAGCCAACAATAGGTCATAGTCTATATAATGTATCTGTTGTTGGCTAATAGCTTCCTCCACTTTTCTGCAAAGCTATTCATCTGTCCCTCATCAGTTAATTGCCCATGGGAATTAGAACTTACATTCCTCTTGAGAAATACCAAACAGTGTTTTAAGTTCTCCTGTGGCAAGCTTAAGGTGAGGTCTTAGCCAATTAACATTTCTTAACAGCTTTTAAAAATCATTTAAAGTAAGTAAACTATCTTTTCTTACTTGAATTTTCTGTACCACAATATGTTTAGGATATATCTGATGTCCCAAATATTGAAAAGGATATTGTCTTTGAATCTTTTCTCCCCAAGATTTTAAAGCTCGTTGTATCATAGCAAAGGCTTGTAGTATAACTCCATTAGAGGGATCAGCTAATAAAATATCCATATAATGAATAATATATACTGAAGGATTCAAAGTCCTAACCTCTTGTATTGAAGCAGAAACAAATTTTAACATGATGTAGGGCTATTGACCATTCCCTGAAGCAAAACTTTTCAATGATATTGCTTCATAGGTTATTTAAAATTACATGCAGAGGAGGTGAGTGGGCTGTGGCCCACCTGACACTGCTGCATCGCAGGAGGCGCATGGCGGGCATGGCGCTGGCGTGAGCATGGAAGCAAATGTCCTGGTTCTACTACCAGTACCTGCTGGTCACTACACTCTACATGCTGGAGCCCTGGGAGCGAACCGTGTTCAATTCAATGCTGGTTTCTGTGGTGGGGATGGCCCTGTACACCAGCTATGGCTTCATGCCCCAGCACATCATGGCCATACTGCATTACTTTGAAATTGTACAGTGACGAAGATGTGACAAGGATCCAGAGGTTCCTGGGGATGATCTACCTTGTGAAGTGCGAATGCGACCTCATCAGATGTAAGATGCGCTATGGATGTCAACATAACCAACCTTATAAATACAAAGACTAAAAAAACTTCATGAGTAGAACAGGAAAAATCATTCTGACTCATGCATTGTGTTCTTTTGATTTTAAAAGAGGCTCTTATATAGTAGCTTTTATCTATTTTAACATTGTAGTCATTTGTACTTTGATATCAGTATTTTCTTAACCTTTGTGACTGTTTCAATATTATCCAGTGAAAGCTTTTCGTAATGTAACTTTGAGTACATCTTTGTATTTAAGTACATCTTAATTGCCTTCTATTTTTAAAACCCAAGGTCATTAGTTGAGCTTTACTGTTCGTGCTATCATATGGCATATACATCTGCCTGGATATATTTCTACTCTTGACCAAAGTTTTGTAAGAAACAATACAGAATTTGGGGATGGGAGGGAGGATACTTTGAGAACTATTTAAAAACGATTTATCTGTAAGCTTGACCTCAGGAGTGCGGTTTTAGCTCCCTAGACTCTTAACAGCTGTTGCTCTAAAACTCTTAAAGTGTTTCTTAGTAATGAAAAAGTAAAGATCTTGCTAACATTAATACAAGGAACATTTCACCTTTTAGATATTAAATTCTTATGTGGACTTATTTCCAGCCAACTTTGATGATTCCTGTGAGGATGGGTGATTGATGGTGGTCTTGTGTGACGCCGAGGTACACTGTGGAGCTTTTCATAGAAGGCGTATCAGATTCCTCTGAGGCAGTATTGACACCATATAAGCTTAAGAGTTAATTTGATGATTGTGACCAGTGTTGTGAAATGCATTTG
>NW_022196904.1:109349167-109352954 GCF_008632895.1 Mastomys coucha
ATTTATTGATAAATAAAATATCAAAATCCCTAAAAAAAAAAAGATGCAAAGGAATAGTATAAAACAATCTTTTAAATCTATAATAATTTTATATTTATATTTTGCAATGGCAGTTGAAGTAGATAAGTCAAGTTGTAATGCCTCCATAAGTTCCTAGATTCATTAGCCTTTCATAAACCTCCACTTGTCTGATTTTTTTCTTAATTATAAATATGGGTGATTTAAAAATGTTAAGCTTGTGATCAAATTGTAAACTGCAGGTAATGGAACATTGGCAGTTTAACTATATTTTAAAGTTTCTTTTTGCAATATTAGAGCACAACCATAATTTTGGAATGCAAAAAACCCCAACTTTTAACAGTGTAAACAAGACATTCTCTTTAAAATCAAAACCAAGTGCATTACTTTCATGTTAACAAGTTTTGCTGATGGTGCAGCTTTTAATACCTCCTTAGAGTGGCACTGTTTTAAATCCTATCTTTTATAAGTCTAGTTTCTAGGATAAGAATTATATAAGATATTATTCAAATTTAGAAGTATCTTAAGAGACCTGTTTTCCTGGGTTGACTCATAACACGCTGTTGTTGTTGTTCAGAATGATTCCAACCCTGAGTTACCAGTTTTAAGCTAACTTTCTGTTACCAATGTTACAAATTTTTAATCATACCCAATAATTTATAAGCCAATACTTCATAATCAAGACATGCAGAATACATTTATACTTTTAAAACCAGTCAGAAAAAAAAAATGAAGTGGCTACACACATTTTCTTATTTAAATCAGACCAAATTTTCTTACTTTTTCTAGCTGTAACTTCAAGAGAGGCACACACCTGCTGAACCCAATAAACACAATCACAGAGATTTTTCTAGGAAAAACAGCCATCAGCTCCCTTACTATAGAAGCCGAGGAGCTGCTGGCCCCTTTAAGAGCAAGCAGCTTGTGCAGACAATCAGCCCCTCGCAAGGCTTCTTCAGCTCTGCTTGACTCTCAGCCACAGGTGCACCATAACTTATCAGGTTTTGTTATGCAAATTAAGACTGCTTTTTTTCCTTTTCTTTTTCTGAACAAGTTAAAACTAAATCAAGTGGTGGACAGTTAGCAGACAAAGTTTTAACCATTTTTTTTCTTCTGAACATGAAACAGAACAATAATCATTTAAACAATGAAACAAAAACTGACATAAATTGACAGACATAGACAGATTAGTGTGCCAAGGACAAACAATAGACAAAGAGGGAAGAAAACTAAATGTGCCACCAAAGGGACCCAGATACTCTACCTAAGAGACCCAGAACCAGAACTAAAGGTTTGTCCAGTAGAAGCCAAAGAGAAAGCAGGATGTCTCCCAACTTCCTCCTGTTCCCAGGAGAGCTCTGAAATAGCTTTTGCCAAAGTGTCCTGGACATGAGGGCAACTGCATTTCTGAAACCCTTTCTCTCTCTCATATTCAAGGTCTAACAACCCTTCTTTTTCTGGAAATTCTGCCAATGAGGGGAGAGGAGGCACAATGGCAGCGTCTGATAGTTGCTCTTTAGCGCCCTGCTTTTTTTAACTTCCCCAATTTCTCCTCAGCTTGTCTTATTAATTTTTTCACTTTTTTGAATCTCATGGTGAGGGTCTAAAGCATTCCTGATTAAAACCCACAAAGAAAAAGTATCTACCAGGGCCTTTTCAGGTCCATGACCTGTCAAGTGTATTCCAATTTTTTTAAGTTTGTATATTTACCAGTCCTACTTCTGAGAACCATGGACAGCATGAGTTCACCTGGGCTAAAAATATTTCCAGTGTCTGTTTTTTCAACCCTGCTCCTCTCACTTGATGTAGCTCGTTCAGGCTGTGAACGAACCTGTTCTTTGTACTGCCCCACCTCATTTCACTGCTACTAGGATACTAGGTGAGTCGGTGTTGGGTAAGCTCAGTCCAAGCCTAATTGTCCCCCCCACCCCGACCTCAGTACAGTCCTTAATAGCCCATCCAATCTGCGGATATAATTATTCACCTGTACTTGGAATTTTGCTTTCACCTTGCTCTGTGGAGCACTCCAACCGAAGCAGAGTTTCTCAGCAGGTCCTCCATTTTCAGGTCCCTGTTTGGGTGCCACCTGGAGCTGTCCAGTGGCTTACAGTCAAGCAGGGATCATCTGAAAGGAGGGTTTGAAATAAAAAGGGCGGGGGACGAGGGAAGATAAAGCCAAGGCAAGGATCTGATCAAGGCTCAAAGTTTAATTCTGCAGCTCCAGCTTATAAGCACTTCAGCAGACAAAGCTCTTCATGAGAAAATTCCTTCACAGACTAAACATAGATAAGAGTTCCTCTTGGCTGCATACACTCTGACCTTGGCCACACTGCTCTCATGGCCTTACTCTGGTTCTCCACAGAAGGAGAAAAAGAATTATAGGAAATAAATGTTGAAAATATCAGGTGACATTCATGAAACCAACAAATTTTTAATAAGATAAATTTAAGTCCACATACAATGCATAATAGGAAATTCTGAAAAAACAGAAACAGAAAATGTTGAAAGTGCCAAGAGTGTCACTCATCATGTGTGATAGTGCCCCCATGACACTAAGAGGTGACTTTTTATCAGACACAACATGGGCCACATGGGAATGAGGCAACACATTAAACTGGTGAAAGAAGCAACCGACAACTACGGGGTTAGGGCCAATTTTCAGAAAACCACATGAATGATAGCCCAAGATAAGCAAAACCTATAGCTCATGTCGAAAAGACTGCCTTGCTAGAAATACTAGAGGACTCTTCAGGCTGAGTCTAAGTAGACCCAGGTAGAAATGTAAATGCACACACTCTACCATCGCCATTACCACCAAATAAGAATGATTGTCAAAAAGATGCTATGTTGTGTTTTAGCAAGATAGTAATACAAATCCATAGGAAGAAGTGAGAAGAGCAGTATTGTCTTATTTTTATTTTTTTCCTATTGCTATAAAGAGACCCCATGACCACAGCAAGCAGGACAAGGAAAACATTTAATTGGGGCTGGCTTATAGGTTCACAGGTTCAGTTCTTTATCATCATTGTGGGAAGCATGGTGGCACACAGGCAGTCATGGTGCCAGAGAAGGAGCTAAGAGTTCTACATCTGAATCAGCAGGCAGCAGAAAGAGAAACAGGGAGGGAGGGAGGAAGGGAGGGAGGGACGGACGGAGGGAGGGTGGGAAGTAGGGAGAGACAGACAGACAGAGAAGGGGGGCTGTCTTGAGCATTTGATACCTCAAAGCCAATCCCCAATGACACTCTTCCTCCATCAAAGCCACACCTACTCCAACAAAGCCATACCTACTAATAGTGCCACTCCTGGTGACCAAGCATTCAAATCTATGAGCCTATGAGGACAATACTTTTTTTTTTTAACTTTTATTGAATTATGATGGGGAAAGTTACATGATTTCAATTTATCTGAATTTGTTAACATTTAAAAACATTTTAAGTAAATAGAATTAAATCACATTCCTGTTTCCCTTTTGTACCCCAACTCTTCCCAGAGACCCTCCTTCAATACCTACAATATCTTTTTTGTCATATTCCTTAAAATTTATAAAATATTATAACAATAAAAATAAGTATTATAAAAGTTGTTTGATATAAAACAACAATCAATTTAACAGTCTTATGTAGACACTCGTCTATGGCAATAGTGAAAATAATTTTTCTCAATATAAATTTTAAATAACTCTAAACATAGTAACTGTATATTTCAAAATAATACATCACTACTAGTATTTTCTTAATTGAACATAAATATATAAAGTCTTTTTGTTT
>NW_022196904.1:109353718-109380043 GCF_008632895.1 Mastomys coucha
GTGGGTTTGTTGAAAGATTACTTTCTTGCTTCTTCTAGGGTATAGTTTTGTTCCTTATGTTGGTGTTTCCCATTTATTATCCTTTGTAGAGCTGGATTTGTGGAAAGATAGTATGCAAATTTTGTTTTGTCATGGAATATCTTGTTTTCTCCATCTATGGTAATTGAGAGTTTTGCTGGGTATAGTAGCCTGGGCTGGCATTTGTGTTCTTGTAGGGTCTGTATGACATCTGCCCAGGATCTTCTAGCTTTCATAGTCTCTGGTGAGAAGACGGTGTAATTCTGATAGGCTTGCCTTTATAGGTTACTTGACCTTTTTCCTTTACTGCTTTTAAAATTCTTTCTTTGTTTAGTGCACTTGGTGTTTTGATTATTATGTGACAGGGGGAATTTCTGTTCTGGTCCAGTCTATTTGGAGTTCTGTAGGCTTCTTGTATGTTCGTGGGTATCTCTTTCTTTAGGTTAGGAAAGTTTTCTTCTATAATTTTGTTGAAGATATTTACTGGCCCATTACATTGGGAGTCTTAACTCTCTTCTATACCTATTATCCTTAGGTTTGGTCTTCTCATTGTGTCCTGGATTTCCTGGATGTTTTGGGTTAGGAGCTTTTTGCTTTTTGCATTTTCTTTTGACTGTTGTGTCAATGTTTTCTAAGGTGTCTTCGGCCCCTGAGATTCTCTCTTCTATCTCTTGTACTCTGTTGGTGATGTTTGCATCTATGACTCCTGATTTCTTTCCTAGGTTTTGTATCTCCAGGGTTGTCTCTCTTTCTGGTTTCTTTATTGTTTCTATTTCCATTTTTAGATTCTGAATGGTTTTGCTCATTTCCTTCACCTGTTTGATTGTGTTTTCCTGTAGTTCTTTAAGGGATTTTTGTGTTTCTTCTTGAAGGGCTTCTAGCTGTTTACCTGTGTTCTCCTGTATTTCTTTGAGGGTGCTATTTATGTCTTTATTATAGTCCTGTATCATCACCATGAGAAGTGATTTTATATCTGAATCTTGCTTTTCTGGTGTAATGATGTGTCCAGGACTTGCTATGGTGGGAGAATTGGGCTCTGATAATGCCAAGTGGCCTTGGTTTGTGTTATTTTCTTACAGTTGCCCCCTGCCATCTGGTTATCTCTAGTGCTACCTGCCCTTGCTAAATCTGGCTGGAACCTGTCCTTCCTGTGATCCTGGTTGTGTCAAAACTCCTGAGTCAAGCTGTTTCTGTGATCCTGTGATTCTGGGATCCTGTGATCTTGATCTGAGTGACCGGAAGGAACCCTAGTCACTGGGCTGGCGGAGTTCCTTTGTGCCTGGTCCCGCTGGTCCCAGTTACTCCAGGTGTTGGGACAGATAGTGGGTCCCCCTCACCTCTGATCCTGGTTGTGTCAGAGCACCTGGGAGTGGAGCTTCCTCTGGGTGTTGTGGGACTGGCTGCAGAGCTTGTGCCCAAGGTCTGCTCAGGACACCAGCCCAGACAGACCAGAAGTAACCAGAACCACTTGGCTGGCAGAGTTCCTGTGTGCCTGGTCCCACTGGTCCCAGTTACTCCCGGTGTTGGGCCACATGTTGGGTCCTCCTCACCTCTGATCCTGTGCACGCCTGGGAGTGGAGCTTCCTCTGGGTGTTGAGGGACTGGCTGTGGAGCTTGCGCCCAAGGTAGGTTCAGAGGTTCAGTCCATTGTCATCAAGGTAGAAACATGGCAGCATCCAGGCAGGTGTGGTGCAGGAGGAACTGAGAGTTCTACATCTTCATCTGAAGGTTGCTAGTGGAAGACTGCCATGGGAACAATTCTTATTCAAAGTAAAAATAAGTGTTAAAGAAGAAGGGAAATGTAACAATATTTACTAATACATTTTCATCATTTCCTTAATAAACAAAAATATAGTTAATAACACATACAGATGGCATGCATAATCAATAATATCAAAAAAGGAGGTGGAGTTATGCAGGTGTTATAATCACTCCATTCTCTGGAATTAAATTATTATCAATTTGTAATGGCTCCAAAACAACTACAAAGATAAATAAAAAGCATTGGCAGTCAGGAGTGAGGTTGCATGCCTGTGATCCCAGTACCTAAGAGGTAGTAGCAGGTAGATAAGTAGTTGAAGGTCATCTTCACTACATAGTAAGTTCAAGGCATCCAGGGCTACATGAGACCCTACCTCAAAGAAACAAGCAGATTAGCAATAGTGAAGAGAGAATGAAAGAAATAAAAATTTTATGATAGAAATATTTGATAGAACATTTGATAGAAATGTGTGTGGTGGTTTTAATATGCTTGACAAAAGGTAGCCAAGGTTGGACCTCATGCTTCAGCTGAACTTGGTACTGTGTAAGAGTCAGAGTCACCCAGGTGGTACTGGTTTTGAAGGCATGAAGGAGTCATGAAGAAAACTGAGGCTTGGCACTCTGAGAGGCCACAAAAGGGTATTTGTGAAGGTGCAGTCTCAGTTGCAGTTGACTGTCCAGGACTGAGGGGGTCATGCAAAGAAGTTGAGGCCTGGCACCATAAAGAGAGCCTATGAGAAGCTATTGTGAAGTCTAGTTGCAGCAGAAGACCTCAGTGTATTGGAGATGCCAGCAGTCTGGAATGACCACCAAGAACAGCAGCAACAGTAGAGTGGAGTCAACCAGAGCCTAGAGTGCTACAGAGAGAGGAGTTGGAGAAGTGACATGCAAGCCATTTAGAGGAGCCCAGAAGATCATATGTGGATCTTGAAGTTGAAGTTGACCCCAAGATGCCAAAGCCATGAGATATCTGCTGAGAAAAGCTTCTAACAGAGAGTAGAACCAGACCATGAAAAAGAAGTTAGTGCTGTCAACAAAGATGAGAAGGAGTTGGAAATCGGAAGACCACTTTGATGGAGACATGGAGATGCAGAGTTTGGAGTTTGCCCAGCTGGTTTCTTGTCTTGCTTTGGAGATTACAGTTAAGTGATTAGATGAATCTCAGAAGAGACTTTGAACTTTAGACTTTTAACATTGTTGAGAGTGCTATAGACTATGGGAATTTTGGAAGTAGTTTTTATTATGCTGTGGCTTGTATGGCTTGCATAGACTTTTGTGTTGTGTTTGAACAAGCCTTTAGGGGTAGGGAGTAGAATGTGGTGGTTTAAGCATGCTTAGGTGAGGGAGTGATACTATTAGGAGGGGTGGTTTTGTTGAAGTAGGTCTGGCCTTGTTAAAGGAAGTATGTCACTGTAGGGGTGGGCAATGTGATCCTCCTACTAACCATGTGGGAGCCAATCTTCTCTTAGTGCCCTTCAGATATAATTCTCAGCTCCTCCTGCACCATGCCTGCCTAGATGCTGCCATGCTCCCAGCTTGATGATAATGGACTGAATCTTTGAATCTGTAAGCCAGACCCAGTTAAATATTGTCCTTATAAGAGTTGCCTTGGTCATGGTGTTTGTTCACAGCAGTAAAAACCTAAGACAATGCATAAAAAAGTGACAAAAGGAACAGAGAACTAAGGGGCACAGAAAACAAAAGAAGGTGGCAGCTAGAAACCCAACCAATATCAGTAATTATATTAAATTTGAATTATTTGCTTTAAAACCCAGGAGGCAAGCAGGAGCAATAGCAATGGTCCGTGTTGTTTAAGGGTCTCCTAGACTCACCTGTAAGTGCTAGAAAAGGTTTCTCATACCTGGTCCTGGGTTTGTTACATAGTCTATGGTTCTTGTGAAATATCTTTATTACTCCAAGTGGCATAACTTCACTTAAAATAAAAATAATGCATGTACACACATACACACACCCCACACACAATTTTAGATAAAAAAAAAATATGATTCCTATGTCCTTTTGGAGCATCCTTAGTGTGTATTTTTCTCACCTCCCTTTCTTTCCCCCTATTGTTAAATCCTTTGCCTTACTTCCCCCCATCCTCCTCTTCATAGTGTCTGTGTCCTGCTCTTCCGCAGTCTGCTACTCCTCCCCACACCCCAGTCCCTTTTTACTCTATGCTTTTTATGGTTACTATAGGTTATATATTCACACTTGTCTTTCTGGGTTTGAGTTACCTCATTCAGTGTAATATTAGTGCTGAAGGTGCCACACATTGGACACAACATTTGAAGGCAGTGAGTTGGACCTGACTCAGAAGCCTCTTCCTTAAGGACTAGCTCTCATAATGTCAGAAGGAGCTGTGCAAGGTGCCAAAGGAAAAGGCAATCAATAGACCTAGCAACCTATAAAGTCATGAAACACAACAGTGGCCAGCATGACAAGATTTGTCGAGTGGCACTTTATCTTAGGGATAACCAACTGCTGCCTAGTTGAATGTGTGGCCTGCATAACAGGAATTCTAGCCTGGTACTATAAACCTAGCCAATTACCCATGGCTAGAGAAGCCATGGACACTACAAGAGAATGGCTACTGCCATTTCCCTCAGCAAACATAATTTGTACTTACCCTACTTATCCTACAAATAAGTATAGCTTTCACTACTCATCCAAGAATATTCTTCTTGCAATAGGTGGCAACTATTAGAAAAATCCTCAACTGCACAAAATGCAGATAATACATAACCGTGAGGTTTCTAACCCCAACTGATAAATCTGTAACACAACCTTTACATCTAAAGCTCAGGGATAATGGATGAAAAGGGGGCAGAAAAGTAGTCTAGAACCACAGGCCCAGGAAATCTGCTGTTCATGCCCCATGACCTTCAACAACATGGTTACCCAAACAAGCATAATGACAACATGAGTTGACATGCTACTGTGAACAGGGGAAATTGCACATGGTCCCATTCCCACATGAAGAGCTGCAGTTGGCTAATAACTACTGAGACAGAAGAGCTCATCCATTGTCCAATCCCGAGTGGTCAGCACTGGACACTTACATATGAGCAGAGCAAAATGGCCTTGGTAGGATATATGTACATACATGGACATATATATGTGTGTTTGTGTGTGTGTGTGCGCACATGTGCACATGTGCATGTGCATGTAACAATAACAAAACATGAATATGGAGGGAGATACTGGAGGAATTAGAGGGAAGTATATAGAAGTGATGTATAGATTCAGATTATTAGTCTCTGAAAAAAGGATTATCAGATGGGATAAAATATGCTTCATTACTATAATGTCTTTAAGAGACACTGGTTAGATTCTAAGGCATGAATATATTGAAAGTAAAAACAAAGTCTCCTGCAAACAGCAGTAGCTAGAAACTTGGTGTGGAAATCCAAATGTCAGAAACTTTAAAACTATAAAATAGAAACATATTTGATAATTACTAAACTCAGGGTGGAAGGTCCATGATAGAAGCTAGATGTCAGAAAATGGCAGTTTCATTTTAGAACAACTAAAATCGGGATAATTTGTTTAATATAAAGACTTATCATGAAAAGGGGTCGGACTCCAGGACAACAGAGGCAATTTGTGACCATATTTACTCTGGCTGTTTTCTAACAGAATTAATTAATAGGGAATCTGACAAATCTGTAGTCCCAGCTACTTAGGAGACTAAGGTAGGAGGATCTCTTGAGCCCAAGAGTTCAACAGACCAGTCTGAGCAACGTAAGATCCTTTCTCCAGTTATCACATTTAAAGTAATATTTCTCCTTATTAAAATTAGCCAGTCATTATAGCTGCCTAAGACTGTATAGCCATCTGAACAATTTTGAAATTATTTTGGGTGACTAGATAATTTTTTCCACCAACCAGAATTTAAGTTCTTCAAGGATAATGGTTTTATGGTGTGGGTTTTCCAGCTTAAAAAGTGTCTTCCCGAGTCTATTGCGGACTACAGACGGTACTATAAATATTAACTTTTGACAAGTGGCTGGTAGTGGTTCTGGACTCTCCCTACGTTACACTACCATGCTTCTATCACTCTAAGTGATTTTCCCTTCTCCACTGAAGATTGGAAACCACAGCATACAGGAAAGCAGGGAAATGCAGTAAGTTATTCCTAACATGCTCCTAAAGGAGGCAACAAGTATTGTCAGTCATCTACAATGCTATCGAGCAATCCACGTGTAGACTTTGTCAGAGGAACCAATGAGCATGTTTCCTCACACAAGCTGTGTTTCATCTCCTGCCTGATTCTAGGTCTCTATCCCCCGACCAGTGGAGAGGCCTATATTCATGGAGAAGACATCTCACAGCATATGGATCAAATCAGGAATTCCTTGGGTGTATGTCCTCAGCAGAACCTGTTGTTCGATCACTTGACAGTATCAGAACACTTTTATTTCTACTGCAGGGTAAGCCAAGGACATCCCCCCCTACCTTCCAATTCCTTGCTCAGGTAGATCACCAACTCCCAATATCCCTATTCTTATAAAGCTCAAAAAATGATTTGAAATGAATTTTCCTCTTAAATTAAGGAGTTGAAAGAAAGGATAAATGACTGATGTGAAATATTTGTAAGATACAGAAGTCAGGAGTGGAGTGAAACATGACCTTTGGGATAGCTGTCTGTACTCACGAACCCGTAACAGCTATGGTTGCCTGCAAAATAGTGAGCCAGTCCACAGGCCAGCATAGACTGGAGGGGCTCACAAAGCCCCACCTCTAGATGAGGAGCTTTGGCAGTTGATTGCTGCCAAGATAGGGAAAGCAGCTCCTGTTAGGGACTCAAGCTCCAGGGAGTGGCCCCACATGCATCGGCAGACAGACACCACTGACTGGACCCAGTGGCTTATGAAAGCCAGAGTGAAGCTGGGAGGCAGGCATGGTAGCAAGTGCTGAGAGGAGTCGGAAGAGGAGTGGGAGATTAGTATGATCAAAACACATGATATGCATGCACATTTGCAATTCTCAAAACCAGAACATGATTTTTAAAGGAAACTCCTAAAAATTTTGAAAGTGCCATGCAAACTCTCATCTCTTTCTAGATAAAAGGAGTACCTCAAGAGATGTATCTTGAAGAAACTAACAACATGCTGTCAGCTTTTAACCTGATGGATAAGCGTGATGCATTTTTGAAGTCACTGAGTGGAGGCATGAAGCGCAAACTCGCCATCATTATAGCCCTGATAGGGGGCTCCAAGGTAAAGGGCGAAAGCTAACGACAGATAACTCTATGCTTCATCTGGTTTAAAACTCTAAGTGACACAAATCTAAAGCTGACACAGATGTAACACTTTGAAAGCAGCTCCCTTGGGTTGAATTCAATTGTCAACCTCATAAAATGGGTTTGGCTTTAGCACAAAAGTTCTAGGCTTATATTAAACTTACTATCTGCTCAGTCAGACATTTTGCTTAAAAAGAAAAGCCAGAGCAAGCCTAGTACTGGTAGGAACCCCGTGGGACCAGTGCATGTTTCTCGGTCATAGAATTGTTCTGTCTCTAGGTGGTGATACTTGATGAGCCAACATCTGGCATGGACCCAGCCTCAAGGAGGGCCGCCTGGGATATCCTTCAGCATTATAAACACAATCGTACCATCCTGCTCACCACCCACTACATGGAGGAAGCTGATGTGCTGGGTGATCGCATTGCTATCATGGTCAGGGGGACCTTACGATGCTGCGGCTCTTCAGTCTTCCTGAAAAGACTATATGGTCCATTTCCTTTGATTATTCTCAGGATGTTGTTGCCTAAATAATACTTATAATTCTCATTGGTTTTGTATGTATTGTTAAAACTTGAATGATTCATTATGCTGTGTTCAACTATCATTTAGCTGCAAGTCCTTTCAGTAGTTGTTTCCATTTTGTTCAGAATTATTCCCTACTTCTGTGTTCTGTGTTTGTTGTATCATGTTATCCATTCTCTAACATGATTTCGAGGTAATTGTGATCTAGTGCAATTACCCATCAGTGAGATAATGGCTATATTCAGAGATATAGAAATAGAGATAGGAGGGGGATTCCTTTCTAATTTCCCTGGTGGTTTTTTGGTGTAACTCCTTGGCTCTTTCAAGCGCATGTGGCCTAATCACACATAATTCTGAACTGCCCAGACTTTCTCTGTTACTGATTTATAACTTCAACCTATTTTTATCTGAAAAGATAGTTTGTCCTTTAGCATCTGTATTGACTCATACTGGGGCATGGTCCTGTGATCACAGAAGATTATGCATTCTGCTGAGTTTTTATAGACCATTCCCCACTTCTGTTTCTTGTCAAGCATCTCTTATTTCAATGCAAAAAAACAAAAAAGCTGTGAATGCTCACCTTACTTACCTGGCATGTCTTTGTTTCTGGGTCCGTTTCTATTGCTTTTTGCCCCTGGCTAAGGATTATCTCATGCTACATTATTTGATGTTATCTAGAACCCTTTGGCTGCTATAGCACATGTACTATGCTGTCAAATGTGTAGACTTGTTGGGGAGATGTTTTTCAAGAGTTTTGCACCACTTGACAACATCCTGTAGTATTAGTATTTTAATCAATCCCAGCGTGGGATTACTACCCGACAATAATTATGATTTATTACTTACTAGTTTCTATGTTCCACCTTCACTGCTCTTCACTCAATTGAGCAGCCCTCTGGGCTGCTGCATTCACTTGGCTCCTTTGCACGGCGGCTCTGCTTCTCTGTCCTACATACTCCTCAAGCATGGCATCTCTCTTCCTCCTTCCTCAAAGTCCCAAGCCCAGGAAGCCTAAAACCCCACATATGTCTCTCCTCTCCAGCTATTGGCTGTTGGCATCTTTATTTACCAATCAGAATTAATTGGGAGTAGGTTCCCAGATGCTATGTATAGACAATCTGGTGTAAACAGTTTTGCGGGACCCAATTAACATTAGAATATAAACAGCTACAACATCCAGTTGGAGCATTTTATGCATCGAGACCTGCTTTTCACCTTTACTAATGTGGGCCCAGGTACTGTTCACTATGTATATTTCAGATCTATGGCCAAAGCATGAGTCCCATGGAGTCTCCATTACATTTCCTGGCTGATCATCACTGATTCACCACTTTGGCCTAGCTATGTAAGCTCTAATCTTTTGTAAGATGATAAAGGGATTTTTTTATTTAAAAAGGTAAATGTAATCACATAGTGTCTCTTGGTGTGGATATAACCTGTCACACAGCAAAGAGGAGAAGAGATGCCATTAAGAGGTTTCTGTGGTATTTCTTTTAACTTTTAGTTGTGTGTGTATGTTTTATGTGTGTGTTGGTGTGTATGTTTATATGTCCATATATAGAGAGACCAGAGGAAGAAACTGGGTGTCTTCCACTATTGTTCTCTGCCTTATTCCCCTGAGACAGGGTCTCTCCTTAAAGCAGAAACACATAATGATCTCCCAGGATCCGCCCTGTTTTCACCCTCCAACTCTGGCATTATAGGCCTGCATGCCATGCTGGATGTTCAGGTTGGTGCTGGGGATTCAAACTGAGGTCCTCGTACTCAAACAGAAAGCACCCTTACACACTGAGCCTCTCCCCAGCTCTGGTTTCACAGTTCCTTTACTACAGAGCTCTGCACAACTTGTAGCTGTAGTCTTGTTGTGCTAGGAAGTGTTCAGGAACCTGAAAAGACCATCAAAGAGCCGCTTGTGATGCTATCACAACAGGCTCTCTACTGAAGCTTGGGCTTGGGCTTCCCAACAGAATGGGAAGGTGGAGCCGCAAGTCTAATTTCAGGCAAGCGTTT
Source organism: Mastomys coucha (assembly GCF_008632895.1). Taxonomy (NCBI): domain Eukaryota; kingdom Metazoa; phylum Chordata; class Mammalia; order Rodentia; family Muridae; genus Mastomys; species Mastomys coucha. Next base: position 109,363,278 of record NW_022196904.1, read on the forward strand.
ATAGAGGCAAGCAAACAAACATGGGGTGAGGGGGTTCCTAGCCTGGCACATATTTGATTGGGGAGTTATTATATAGCCTTTAACATAATTGGCTGGTGTTGGGAGCCAAACCATAAGCTTAACTTTTGTTTTCCTCCTGACTTTTGGCTATTACAAAGTAAAGAGCCAGGGGCAGGCTTGTAATCTGGAGGTGCAGATTAGTTGGGGAGGAACCTGGAAACTAGTACAGGGTGCCAGTTTGTTAGTTAACTTGAGTTCAACCTTAGGTCAGGTTCTTTAAGATAGAGCCTGAACCCAAAAGATCTGGTCTCTCAATCTGACTTATCTTCCCTCTCTGATTTCTAACTTGCCCACTCAGGTGTGACAATGGAAGCTGCTGGTACTCCTGTTTGATGCATCTCCATGCAAAAAAATCACCTCCGAGCAAAAGTGTAGTGATTGCACATCCCACCTCATAGTCCTCTCCTAGGCAGGCATGCTCTCCGCTGCTTCTCGTCCACCTCCTGTGGAGCTGAGCTTTCACCATTGTCTACTTCTTTCCGATGTTCATGGTGAAAGTTCTGTTCGAATATACTGATATCACCAAGGCCATGAGCTAAACTCACCCTCATTTATTATGTGTTCAATGGGTTTGTAAGTTTCATTTGACAGAATCTTGATAAATTTTTCAGGATGTAATTTTACAAGGACATGTTCAATTTTCCAGTCGTTTTCTACTTTATGATAGCTGTTATTGTCCACTTGTGTTACTCTCTGTTTCCTTTCACTTCACTTTTTTGGATTCCTAATTGGATCATTTTTAGTGATCTTTTTTCAGGGCTATTGAGTCTTTTCCTCTTTCTACTCTGCTGCTGAGCCTCTGCAGTAACTTCTTTGATTGTACTTCCCTGCTGTTTCCACTGGCTTTCACTTATAGTTTTATTATCAGTCTGCAAAATGTCTGATTGACTCAACTCTTTGCTTTTCTATTTCTAGTAGATTGATCAATGTACTTGTCATGATTGTTCTATAGCCTTTGTCCTGTAATTCTTACATCTAGGCCAGTCTCTGCTTCTAATTTTCTATACTATATAGTATTATGTTTATGATATACCCTTATTTATTGGCATAATTTATATTTTTATTTTTAAAATGACAGTGGAAAGTAAAGTATGTAATATTTACCTCAAGGAAGCATATACCCTATCTTCATCAGGCCCTGTGTACGCATGATAAAGTTAGTAGAATCTATATTTGGGCAATCCTGTAGCCGAGTACAGCTTTGTTTGAATTCTGCTCACCGCTCTCTTCAAACGTCTTAGGAAGGAAACAGAATGTGAGATGTTGAGCCAGACATATAGGAAAATGGTGTTCCCTTTAGGCTATAGTCCAAGCACCAGCTTCTGACTCTGATACATCCTCTTTGATCTCCATCCCCACCCCCGCCCTGTGTATATCTTCAATATCTTGCTGCTCACTTGCTCTCTTGTACTCTCTCTTCTCCCTTCCTTCCTGCCTCCTTTCTCCCATCCCTCCCTCCCTCCCTCCCTTTCTCAAAGGACACTTGTCAGGTGGTGGGCCCAGACACTCAACAGTCATTTCCCTTAGTTCTGCAACCCAAGCCTCAGAACTCATGCCATTGCTAGGAGCACAAATCCTGGAGTGCCATACTTATTCCCCACCTAGTGTTAGGAAGACCAGTGAAGGAGGAGAAGAAACAAGAGGAGAATGAGGGGGTGGAAGAGTGAGAGGGGAAAAAGGATGAGGCCGTCCAGGGTGTCTGGGAGGGGATGACAACAGAGGGTAAACAGAATATTTCATGAAAATGTCTCACATCTTTGAAGGAAAGAACTTTTATTGAATTTATGTAGGTTCTGGCATATAACATGGACCCAGGAAGCACCTGCTTAATGAATATTAACGAATCTTCTCCAATTTCAGCATCAGTAAACAGAGAGGTCAGGGAGCTTTTAATGTTATCTCTGTTCTACCTGGTTTTATAATCCAGATCATTATTGATCCCTTGTAGAACTATGTATATCATTAATTATAGTTATATTATATAATGCTTTCCACTATAGAGTTGTAGTCAAATAATTCATGACATGCTCTATCTTCCTTTAACATACCAAAACCATAGAAATTCAATCTGGTCTTCTGAATTGCATTTTTTTTCAGGTGTTGGAAGCCACCTAGTCATGGTGAAGGAACCTTACTGTGACATTGATGAAATCTCAAAACTGATCCATTCCTATGTTCCAATAGCCACCCTGGAGACTAATGTTGGAAATGAGTTATCTTTTATTCTCCCCAAAGAATATACACACAGGTATGGATCTAGAGGATGCTAACCAGTTGATTTCTAAATGGTCAGAAATCACTGTTGTTTTCCTTATTTTTTTTCTGGTTTAGCAAATAGGATTCCTTTAAGAAGACAAAACTTCTGTTATATGCCATTTGCTGAAAAGGAGCAAATGCCCCTGCTTGCTACAGCTTGCTAGAATTAATTGGTGATATTGGGTGTTTTGTTGTCCTTAGAGTCAATGTGACTACTAGTACATGGCTTGAAGAAAAAAACAAGGTAATAAAAGAAAGTGCTTTCCCGACATGTACAGTCTCTAAACTCAATCCCAGATCACACATATACATACTCCACCACTACCAATCATAACAGCCTGGCAAGGTGATACATACCTTCGCTCCTAGAATAAGACATGACGCAGGAGTATGAGTTTGAAACCATCATGAGGCATAAAATGAAACATTGTCTCAAACAATCAAATGAAAAATAACTAGGACAGCTTAAATGGTGGTTCTTGGATTAAGGAGGACAAAAACCCACCAGGAGTAGGTAGTTGGTGTGTGATATATTAGTGTGTGATCCACCAATGTCATCTACCAGTGTGTCATCCACCAATGGACCAGAACAAAGCTACAGTCAGAAACTAGAGTAAAACAATGATACGTTACAGAGAATCTGAAATAAAACTCTAGGTATGTCGACCTAGCAGCTGAGTCAGTTACTAAAGGGGAGGCCAGAGTTGATGTTCACACCTTCGCTGCCTGTGGCAGTTAAGGTCTATCTAGAGCTACAGAATCTTCCTGAGGGAGACTCCCAGGTAAAACACTCGATAGCACTCTCCAGCCTACCTGCCTGTCTTGAGTCACATGGACACAAGGAAAGATGAGAAGCATGCCTAAACGTGGAAGGGCTTGGAAGACGATGATGATGATTCGGGTGAACAGTAGGAACTCTGTGAGGTGGGTAACTCATGGTAGGTTTCTGAGCCATAAAATCAAATACTGAATGGTAGGCTCTGACAGAACAAAATAAAACTATTGAGCTTAGAGACTGTTCTCTGGGACAGCTTTAAACTAGGAAATGAGAAGTAAAACTCAATAAAACTAAATAACCTGTGAATCCAGTTACTTCAGAATATACTAGGAAAACAATGAAATGATGGTTAGATCCTCAGTGATTTTCATCCCACTGGCACTTCTTATGGCTGATGGTGCTTGAGCACTCTCCACATCCCAGACATTGTCAACATCCATTTGCCTGAAGAAAGAACAGGGAAGAGAACCAAAGAAGCTCCCTGCCACAGGCCTGGTCTCCAGGTCACCGACTGTATCAGCAGGAGAATCTTGAGGTCCAAAACCATGCATTATCATATTGTCTAACAGTGTTGAGATTTGTTAGAATGACATAGAACTTTAAAACACAACTGTGGGATGGCATGCAACATTTTAAGGGAAGAAGTATAGATTTTTATGAGATGCTGCTAGACCTTGGTATTGTCACAGACTTAAAACACTTGGCCTGGGAGACAGATGGACAGGGGCAACAGTGGGCTATAGTAAGAGGAGGAAGTAATTGTGTGAAACTCTTGCAAGCTACAAGGAAGATGTGCACAGTATATTCTAATGAGAGTTAGGCAACATTGCACAGTAAAAGGATTGGTTCTAGAAGAGCCTGGTGAGTTTAAGTTGACTGATGTTTTCCTGAATTTTCCATTTTATACATTTTCCTTTTATTCTGTTATCTCCATTCTTGTATAAGAGTGTTTAGTTTGATTCAATCTCATTGCTTGTTTTACTTTTGTTGCCCATATTTTTTAAGGTCCTATGTTTAAAAATCAAAAAACAAGCAAACAAAAACCTTGCCTAGACCAAGATCATGAGTAATTTCCTCTAGTTGTCTATTTTGGCAGTTTCATGGTTAGGTGGTAAGAGATATGGGATGTATTGTCATCCTCTACATGTGACCTCCAGGGTTCCAAACATCTCTACTTCAAAAGATAAAATGCATTTTAAAATAAGCAACATATTCAAAATATTTACATATTTGTCCCAAAGAAGACATACAAACAGCCAGAAAGTAAGTGGATTAAATACTCAGTAACACTCGATGTTGAGAAATACAAACCAAACACACACTAAACTATTTCCTTAGGAGCACTATTATCCCAAAGGACACCAAGAGTGAAAGGTGGGGTTGTCTCTGCTCTGTCTATAATCTCAAGGTGCGCATCTAGAACTGTGTGGAAAAGCAGACAGAAAATATAGAGGAAATATTGTTTTTCCAAAGAGAGAATTTGAGTTCTGACACTGAACTCAACATGAACACTGAACTTACATGGTTAGATGGTTTCTGTTGTCCCCCATTGGGAACATGACAGAGATACTACTGAGGCCTGGAAATTTCTGCAAAAGATAACTTTTGAACATATTGTTCTACAAGATCTTCCTAGATAAAAAGAAAATGTTGTTTAAAAGACTTGATTTTTCTACATCGCACCTGACTCCTTTATCATAGTTTAGTGTAGTTTACTTCCATAGGTTTTCTTAGTTATTTAACAACAGTTTATCCATTCCAAGTTTTTTCTGCACTTAAGCAGTTTCCTGTCTCTGCATGCCTTTTCTTCTGTTGAACATGTTTTCCCCATTTCTGTTCTTTTATTTGCTAACAGGAACCATGACATTTATAAGTAAAATAAGCTAATTCTTGTCAATTAGTTAAAGTTGTTAACATTGAATATCTTTTAAAATTAGACTTTCATTCTTTGAAAATTTGATACAAGTATACAATGTATCTTTATCATATGGACCCCACCCTGACCCCTTCAACTCTTCCCAGCCCTACCACACATTTCCCTCCCAATTTCATATCTATTTTTTTTCTAAAAAAAAAAAAAAAAAAAAAAAACACTGATTCCAGTTAGTCCTGCCCATATGTACACGAGTAAAGAGCCAACCATTGGGAAACAGTGGCCATGCCTCCAAGGAATGATGACTGTCCTTTATCTATCAGCCATCAACTGTCATTCTGTTCATAGAATATCTTAATAGTTTTGTTAGAAAAATCACAATTATATGGATCCAGGAATGATGTATCATGGGAAACAGCACACTGTAGCAGTTTATTGTCTCGCTTGCTCTGTGTGTCTCACCTTTCTGAATTAACATGAGATTATAATAAGCATTGACGGGATGGTGAGGGGAGAGCACTTTTGAATAAGAAGTGTGAAAACCATCTCCTTCAGTCCCAGGCCACCTTCTTCTCCTATTTGTAGGTTTGAAGCTCTCTTGACTACTCTGGAAGAGAACCAAGCAAACCTTGGCATTTCTAGCTTCGGTGTATCTATCACTACCATGGAAGAAGTCTTCCTTAGGTAAGTAAAAGTACATAGAAAAAAGGGAGAATCCTTGGAGGGAAAGACTTTTTTAAAATTTAATCATTTATTTATTTATTTACACTCCAGATTTTATTCCCCCACCCCCCGCAATCCGCGGTCCATCCTCAGACTGTTCCACATCCCATTAACCTCCTCCCCATTCCCCAGTCTCCAAGAGGATGTCCCCACCCTCCCCCACCCAACCAGACCTCCCCTCTCCCTGGGGCCTCCAGTCTCTTGAGGGTTAGGTTCATCTTCTCTGACTGAACCCAGACCTGACAGTCTTCTGCTGTATATGTGTTGGGGGCTTTATATCAGCTGGTGTATGCTGCCTCTTTGGTGGTCCAGTGTCTGAGAGATCTCCGGGGTCCAGATTAATTGAGACTGCTGGTACTCCTTCCTCCTCAGCTTCTTCCAGGTTTTCCCTTAATTCAATCATAGGGGTCAGCAGTTTCTGTCCATTGGTTGGGCACAAATATCTGCATCTGACTCTTTTAGTAGCTTGTTGGGTCTTCCGGAGGACAGTCATGATAGGTCCCTTTTTGTGAGCACTCCACAGCCTCAGTAACAGTGACAGACCTTTGGGAGTACCACTTGAGCTGGATCCCACTTTAAGCCTGTCACTGGACCTTCTTTTCCTCAGGCTCCTCTCCATTTCCATCCCTGAAATTCTTTCAGGCAGAAACAATTATGGGTCAGAGTTTTGACTGTGGGATGACAACCCCTCCCTCACCCAATGCCCTGTCTTCCTGTTGGAGCTGGGCTCTATAAGTTGCCTACTCTTTGTCAGCTCACCAAACTGAGATTCCTCACTTTAGTAATTTAAGCCTGACAAGGTTCAGAGGTGGGTTGGTGCTCAGAAACTAAATCAGCTGCCACTAAACAGTGAATAATCTAAGGGACCTTTGGAATCAGGGGTTGCAACTCACATTCTTCAAGTAAGGGATGGTGGGATAAGTTTGAAATGACAAGCTTTGTTTATTTTTCAATATAGGGTCAGTAACATGGAAGCCTCAAAAACAGATATCGAAGTTACCCAGTCGCCCTCAGTAGGAAGCAAAGAGAACAAAAATAGGGATGTTGAAAGCATCAGGAGAGCAGGCTTTCCCATCCAGAGTGAAGATCAGAGCATTGTGTTTAACACTGGGGTAAGAACTTTTACTAAGAAACAAGTGTCTCTCAGTCAGTATGCAATCATCTTGTACTAACACACAAATCAAAAGAATATAGAGACCTCAGCCACTACAGAACCAATCTGGTGTGGAAAAGTTGGGACCCCAGCCTGATCAATGTTTAAATGTAGAGAGATGGATTCTAGAAAAACATATCCACTGTTTACTGCTGATACCATTGTTCTACAATTCTTTAGGTTTCTTGTTTTGTTTTGTTGTTTTCCAAATTGAAAATCCAGAAACTTATCTGCTCTTTCAAGTTGGCATAAGTGTGCTGGTTTTTCAAATTATTGACTTGGAGTGTATTCTAAATCTTTCAAGAGAAGTAACTGCATGTGAGATTGTTTCCGAATCAGGGAGACCCTCCTCTTGGAATGCCTGCCTGGGCTGCCACGCCTTTCTTCCCTTGCTCTTGCAATTGTCCATTGCAGCTAAAAAAGCATTCTAGACACAGCGGTTAGTGGGAGTCAGGAAAAATCATCCTGTTTGCCACTTTTGGTATTATTATACAACCTTCAGCTTAAGCACTTTACATAGTATGCTATACCAGAAGTCAGGCAACTCAGTGTAAAGAGACAAAAAAGGCTGGGGGCTCTATGGACCACATGGTCTCTGCCACTGTCACTCAATTATCACTGCACAAGAAGCAGCCACAAGGTACAGGGACAAATGTGCTTGGCCGCATTCTAGTAAAGAGTTGTTTCCAAAAGGCCGTGGTTTGTTGTCCCTTGCCTTATACTAACAGATGGGTGATAGCATTATTGGGTGCCACATCATGGGTCTGGGTCTCCTCCAAGAACTTAATTATTTTCTTAGATAAGCTGTATGTGTTTAAAGTGTGTGTGTTTTATTCCATGAAGCTTTTACACCACAAAATTTCAGAGACATTGATGTCAATGCATTTCAGTGTAGATGATGCTGGAGGTTGTAGTGAGATAGCATCTCTCTCTCTCTCTCTCTCTCTCTCTTTTTTAGTGTTCCCTCTACCTGCAGCAGTTCCATGCCATGTTCATGAAGAGGCTGATGTACAATTGGCGAAACTGGAAGGTGCTTTTGGTGCAGATACTGGGGCTTGTCATTTCTACTTTCTTACTCCTCAGGTCTGATGAGCTTAGAGATAAGAATATTAGGCAAATGAATCTGGACGAATATGGTCAAACCATTGTGCCTTTTTCTATTTGGGGGAAATCGAATTTGACAGCAAGCCTCTTAACACACCTGGAGAATATGCTAAAACCCGGCAACCACCAACTCAAGGAAGTACAAGGTAAGGCTGACTTAGAAACAAAAAGTTGTCTCTTCAATGACTTCCTTGGCCACTCGCAAACAAAGGTAGACAAACACAGTAACTTGGTCCATTCTTTTTCTGACACTCATTATACCACAGAGACAGTCAAGCAATAGCAATGTCCTAATTAAAGCCTACAGGTCTCAAAAGTTAACTGGTATTGGTTGCACTTTGGCTGTGGGCATTTGCTATTCCTTTCTAGTTAAACATATGCAATAATAATAATAATGATAATGATAATAATTAATAGTAATAATAATATGAGGTACCCAACTTTGGTATACTTTTACATTTTAGGCACAATGTAGCACATGAAATCCAGCATGGAACTGTGGCTTCCAGTACTGAACTTCAGGTGTTTGTTTGTTTGTTTTTAGTGATAATATCTAAAACAAGAATCTTGAAGACTTTCGGGGCAGGCTACCAAGAATACATTTTCAAAGATAGCAATAAAGTTGACATTTGTTATACTGAGTACTTGACTTATATGTTATTTAAATTGAACAATTACCGTATTTGATAGATATTTTTACTACTTTTACAAATAAGCCTTACTGACATTTAAAGAAGTCAATTTTTTGCCCTCAATCAGACAGAAATTGCCAACTCAGATTTAACCTGATTTGCCTTGTGTCTACAAACCACTCAGTGTAACACACTGTATTTCAGAACATAAGTCATGCTCTCTTTCTAATGTAATCATTTCTTCCCAGATAGGGTAATATTCTCTTCATTGCCTGATGGACACTCTTCCTTTGGGCTTGTCCTCCACATAGCCTGTAGGATAAGGAAGCTTATTTTGTTTTTCTCTCTTCTTCAGGTTTTGGTGTGAAGGATGAAAATATGTTTAAGAATGCTAACTGTTCCTTTAAAATGTAATCTCAGTGGAATTAGCTTACAAATAATAGATTGGCTGATTACAATAAATTATTCTTAGTCTGTTTCTTCACAATGATAGATGAGCTAACCTAGTATAGTCTTCTAATTCCAGCTATCTGGTTGCTGAGGAAGGAGGATCACAAATTCAAGGCCAGCCTGAGCTAGAGTGAGACTCAAATAAGACTGATGATTTAGGTCACTGGAATAGAACTTGTATGATATGCAAGAGGCCCTGCATCAAAACTCCTCTCTCTCTCTCTCTCTCTCCCTCAACAGACAGACAGACAGACAGACAGACAGACAGACAGACAGACAGACAGATGCTGTGGGCAGCTTTGGCTACACCAGTTTGAGCTTCCAGTGAGTTGCACGCACACACCTGCTCAGGAACTATCTCAGATCCACAGATGAAAGACAAGCACACCTTGGTTCATTTTTAACCTGCTATATTGGCTCTGTGGCTGAGCTCTTCTAAGCTGTCCACAGCTAGTGTGCCCTTACCTTTATTACTAGCCCAACACCTCTATCTGCCCTCAACTTAGTTGCCCAGTTACCTTCTGTGAAGCCAATTAGTCTTGCTGCCCAAGACACTTTTAGGCTGCCCTTCCATGGGCTGCTTTCCTTTTCCGCCTACATTTTGGAAGATCTCCCCTACAGCTCTGAGTCTGTTCCATCTCTCTCCCCCAAGTATCTTGATCTCCTCTTCCTGCTTTCTCTCTTCTCACCTACAGGAACCTAGAAGTCTCACCTCTTTCTCTCCACACAACCATTGGCCACTGGCATCTTTATTGATAGATCAAAAACCAATTAGGAGCAAGGACCTTCAGCATCAGTAAACACAGATTCCCAATTGTATTAGTCAGGGTTTCTATTCCTGCACAAACATCATGACCAAGAAGCAAGTTGGGGAGGAAAGGGTTTATTTAGCTTACTTCCACACTGCTATTTATCACCAAAGGAAGTCAGAACTGGAACTCAAGCAGGTCAGGAAACAGGAGCTGATGCAGAGGCCATGGAGGGATGTTCCTGACTGCATTGCTTGAGTACTGGCTGGTTTTGTTCATTAGAACATTAAATAAGTAACTGAATATGCTATTTTTGTTATTTTTTTTTATTTTAGATATTTTCTTTATTTACATGCGAATTTCTCCTTTCCCAGTTTCCCCTCCAGAAAACAAAAAAACAAACAAAAACAAACCCCTGTTGCCTCCCCCCTCCCCATGCCTGCCACCCCGCCCTCTCCCACTTTCTGGCCCTGGCATTCCCCTACACTGGGGCATAGAACCTTCACAGGGACAAGGTCCTCTCCTCCTATTGATGATCGATTTTGCAATCCTCTACCATACACATGCTGCTTGAACAATCAGACCCCTCTATGTGCAGTCCTTGGTTGGTGGTTGAGACCCTGGGAGCTCCGAGGGTACTAGTTAGTTCATGTTGTTGTTCATCCTAAGGGGCTACAAACCCCTAAGCTCCATTGGTCTTTTCTCTAATTCCTTCACTGAGGCTCTGACAGTATCTTACTGACACAGATGTAGAGGCTCACAGCCATCCATCGAACTGAGTGCAGGGTCCCCAGTGAAGGAATTAGAGAAAAGACCAATGGAGCTATTTTTGTTATTAAGAACAAGGGCAGAAGCATAACAGAATAATATAACATAACCATCATTGTCACCTATCTTTAATAAATGTTATTTAAAAAACTGACGCATAAAATTTTAATTATTTGTTCTAATCATTTTAGCCATGACTATGTTTTATTAATTTTTGCATTGTCTCTCTATTTCAAACTATGTACCTTCATAAAAATTTGCTGTTTAGGGTAAAGAATTGACATTAAATCCTTTAGAACTTGTTCTATCTTTGCTGTAGACAACAGAAAAAAGTTTTCCAGTGGGGAAATAGGTTTGTAGGTAATTTTGCATCCCTTCTTTTATCCCCAAATGATCTATGCTTTAATAACCTGATAAACTTTTTTCAATTTTTTAGAATTTTTACAGATACATACAGTGAAATATAAAGATATATACCACCTACTTTACCCTTCAATTACTCCCATATTCCCCTAACATCTCTCTCTCTCACACAGTATTTTTGTTTATAACCCTCTAAGCCAAATCGTGTTTCCCATGCATGCATGGGTGGGACCATCCAGTGGAGCTGAGGAAGACTACAAGTGGCCACACACTCAGAAAGTAATCTTCTGTCCCCTAGAAATTATTAACTGCCAATAATTCATCAGCACAGGCTGAGGTGTGAGGTGCATTCATTCCTTCTATGTTGGAATTCTGACTGGCTTGATTTTGTGAAGGTCTTATGCAGGCAACCACAGCAGCTGTATGTTCATGGGTACCATAGTCACACCATGACCAAAAGGCAGTGACTCCCCTTCCTCTGGCATTTCCATTCTTTCTGTCTTCTCTTCTGAGATGTCCTCTGAGACATGGTTAGAGAGTTAATATAGGTATCCCACTTAGGCCTGAGCACCCAGTCTCTTAGTCTCAGCACAATTACCAGTTAGGCATCTTTCCATTGACTTGTGTCCACTGCAAAAAGAGGCTTCTCTAGTCAAGGTTGAGTGACATCAGGTCTATTTGTATAAACAGGAATATTTAAGCATCAATTTGACAGTATGGCCATTTAGCAAAATAACAATAAAGGCTTTATCCTAGGGCCTATGACCTCCTTCTTCGTGGGCTTTGATTAGTAATTCAGTACCATGCGTGAAATTCCCTCCTGTGGAGCAGATCTCAAAACTAATCACAAGGTGACAAGTTACCCTATAACAATCATGCCTCAATTGTACCAGTGGTTATATCTTCCTTGGTCCATTTAAAGCATGCAGTCCAGTGCTGGCTCAGACCATTGATATCTTTTTTCCTCTCTCTCCATCAGTCTCTACAGCATCTTCCAGCACTATGAAGACTAGCCAGTGGGGAGGAGGTTTTCTGGACCATTGGTGACTAATTTTTCTGTCCTATAGCCAAATGTGTAGTATCTTCAGTGATAGGGTCTCATTGTGATGTTACTGTGGGTAATGTTCTGGCAACAGCCTGTGTTGTTTTGGAGACCTCTGAAGACTCTCTGAATGGTAACTCCTGTCAGTTCTGAGAGCAATGCAGAACTATAAACTGTCTATGCTGCACCCTAAATTGAGTGAATGTGAGCTCTGGAAAGGTATTCTAACACCACAGTAACACATAAAGCATTGACTCCTTCTCAAAATAAAACTGCCTCCCTTTCATTTATTTAGAAGCATGCTTCAGTTGTGGGCTTCATCACCAAATTACAACTGTGCATTATTCATCTGCCTCTCAACAGAAATTATTGGATATATCTCTAGCCCCCAACCCAGTTCCTGTCACATAACAGACATACAGTTCAACATAACCTCATACGAGAGGTAGAGAAAACATTGTCAAGTGAGCTGCAGCATGACAGTGGCAGTCTAGGCAAGGGAACAGGAATAACAGGGCTAGAGGAAAGCAGGTGTGTTCAAAAGATACCTCTTAAGTGGACTACATAGATTTTATTCTCTCATTTTGTGTGGAGGAAAGTCAGAATAGTACCATTTGGCTGTCTTGTTTTGTGGTTTATGTAGGCTTACAAAACGTTAAGAGGCCTCATCACTGGTGGTAACCTCCATCAAAGCTACAATATGAAAATGGAACCAGTCAAATGAAATAGTTAACATATGGAACACTTCCACCACACTTTTGCCTCCTGTTGCCTTTAGTGCCACACAAACTTTCTCTCTACTTCTGTCTTTATCCCTGGAAACTGCTAGTCTCTATTCTGTATCTGTAAGATTGATAATTCCAAGAGTGATATAAAAATAGAATCATACAGTGTGTCACGTTTTGGAATGAACATTTTCAGTTAGTGTGGTTTTCTGATAATTGTGTGTATCCAGTGTTGGTCTCCCTAATTGCTAACTACCATTCTATCACATGGGCATGCCACTGTCTGTGTAACCATTCACTCGTTGAAAGACATCTGAAGTTTTCCTGGTAAGCACAGCTTAAGTAAAGCTGTGAATGTTTTGCATCTTCATTGCAGTTTCTTATATGATAATTATATGTATAATCCTATGAGACACTAGCTGCTTTTCCATATACTCTGCAGTTTTACATTTCCAACAGCAATATGTAAGTGACCCAGTTCTTCTGTACCTTACACTTTTTTCTTCGTAGATTTACCTGAGTGTGTGATTTTTGGCTAGTCTATTGGTATCTTGTGTAACTTTTATTTTTCTATATTGAGCCAGCCTTATATCTTTGAGATAGATTCCACTTCTCAAGGTGCATAATTCTTTATATGTTAATGCTTATATTTCTTTAATGGTAAAGTAATTCTAGCTTGTAAGATAGATTAAGAAGTAGATTGAGGAATAGAAAACAAGTGATCTAAAACTAACAATAATGAAGTGCTGTTACAAATGTGTCTACAGACACCTCATGGTTAATTTGATGTCAGTTTGACTGGGTTAAGGAATGAGCCCATAACTGGTAAAATGCATTTCCAAGTGTGCTGTCAGGTGATTTCCAAGACTGCAATCAGCAGACAAAGTGAAATGATTTGCAAGCTGAAACCTATGTGGATGGGCACCATTCAACCTACTGTGGGGCTGAGTAGAGCATTATTGGATGGAGGCTGCATTTGTATAAGGCTTAGTCTGTCTCTACCTCACAGCTGTGCAGGGTATGATGGTCTTGGGCTTCACTGAAATCCTGGAGCCTTACAGAGATTTCCCACCACTTAGAAGGGAACAAAATGTTGGGCTCCCCTCAATGCTTTTGTTCCTCTCGGGATCTTGACCAAAAAATGTTGGTGCTTTGTAACTCTGAAATATTCTCAAAAAAGAGCCCAGGGAATCCTGTGGAGGATGAGAAGGAAGGATTGTAGGACCCAGAGGGGTTGAGGACACCACAAGAGCATGGCCCATGGAATCAACTAACTGAAGCTTACAAGGGCTCACAGAGACTGAACTGACAATCAGGGAGCCTTTGTAGGTCTGGCCTAGGTTCTCTGCATCTACGTTATGGTTGTACAGCTTGGTGTTCTTGTGGGACTCCTGACACTGGGAGTGATGCTGTCTGATTCTTTTGCATGCTTTTGGAACCCTTTTCCTCCTTCTGCTTCATCCGGCCTCAGTATAAGGGTTTCTGCCTAACCTTAGTGAAGCTTGTTATGCCATGTTTGCTTGATATCCCTGGGAGGCCTGCTCTTTTCTGAAGGGAAACAGAGGAGGAGTGGATCTGGGGGCGAAAAGAAATGAAAAAAAGACTCTAGGAGGAGAGAGGGAGAGAAAAACTGCTATCTGGATGTAATATATGAGAGAAGAATTAAAGAAAAAAGAAAAAAGCTCAAAAATAAAGAGCAATTTTAGAGAATAAAAATAATGTTTACTAAGTCTTTAAAAAAAAACTTTCACTAGTTTTTCTATTTTATCAGAGGGGAGTTTAGTGAACTCTGCTATGTGAGTTAAATTTCTTAGCAATCTGTTAAAGAGAGGTAGCTGAGGTGAAGGAGTGTGCTAGGCTGTTTTCTCAGCAACATTGTAGTTTGGGTTATGGTTAACACAATGAGAAAACCCAGACTTTAATGATGGAATAAGCCAGGGGCAAATGTCTGAAAGAATTATCTCAGCAAGATTGGAAGTGGTGAGAAACTTGACTTAATTATTAGTCCTGGGATGGTGGACACTGGCGTGATCTGTATGTTGGATTTACTCACAAGTATTGTGTCTTTACCCTAGGTGACCTACTCAAATATTTGGAGGAAAATGACGAATGCATCCGTTTATGTATTATCGCACTTTCTATCAAGGTGGTTGCAGATAGAGTAAAGCTTACTGTTCTGTTCAACAACGAAGCCTACCACTCACCATCTCTAGCCCTGGCAGTTTTAGACAACATTCTTTTCATGTCACTTTCTGGTGCTGATGCTTCCATAACAGTCTTCAATAAACCTCAGCCAAACCCCCAGAGTAAAGAACAGCTAGGGTATGTTTTTGTTGTTGTTCTGTCTGTTTTACTTTTGCACTTGAAATGCATTCTTCCCACCCTATCCAGTTATATTTCTGAGACGAAAATAGCCATTGGTAAAAATCTGTATCTTTCTTTTGTTCCTTCTCTAGGAGTACAGATGGGAAGATTGTGGCCTTCAAAATTCAACTGGGTGTGGCTCTTTTGGTCAGTGGCTTTTGTATCCTGACAGTGACTGAGAGACTCACCAAGGCAAAGCACATGCAGTTCCTGAGTGGAGTCTCTGTCCTTGTGTACTGGCTTTCTGCTCTGGTGTTTGATTTCATTATCTTTTTCATTTCTTGCTGCTTCCTATTGGTGAGTGCAAACAATGTTGTGAAAGTTTTTTTTAATTAATTTATTTTCTTATTTATTCACTTTACATCCCACTCACTGCCCTCTTTCCCAGTCACCTTCTCCCACAATCCTTCCCCTCTGTCCCTCCCCTTCTCCTCTGGACAGGTGTCCCCCCCCCCATACCCCTCCCCTGGCACGTCAAGTTTCTTCGAGGCTAGGCACCTCCTCTCCCACTGAGGCCAGACAAG
This sequence comes from Mastomys coucha, assembly GCF_008632895.1. Taxonomy (NCBI): domain Eukaryota; kingdom Metazoa; phylum Chordata; class Mammalia; order Rodentia; family Muridae; genus Mastomys; species Mastomys coucha. The sequence continues at coordinate 109,378,842 of NW_022196904.1, forward strand.
GCAGCCCAGCTAGAAGAACATATCCCACATACAGGCAACAGCTTTTGGGATACCACCCCTGCCCCTGTTCCAGCTATTCAGGACCCACATAGAGGTCAAGCTGCATATCTGCTACATATGAGCAGGAAGGCCTGGGTCCAGCCAGTATATAATCTTTGGTTGGTGGTTCAGACCCTGAGAGCCCTAAAGTTCAAGGTTAGTTGACTCAGTTGGTCATCCAGTGGAGTTCCATCCCCTTCCTCAGCAATCCTTCCTCCTTTTCTTCCATAAGATTTTCTGAGCTCTATCTACTCTTTGGCTATGGGTGTCTGTATCTGTCTGAGTCAGCTGCTGAGTAGAGCCTGTAAGAGTTTCTTTTCCTTTGATTCCACAAGGAAAATTTCTCCTCTATCTAATGTTTTCACAAACCGAGCTATGCCAGTAAATAATCTTGCTCATTATCTCATAAAGTACATTTCGGCACTGGAAATGATGGTGCCTGTCTGGGAATCTCAGTACTTGAGAGACAGAGGCATGAGGTTAGGAGTTTACAATCATCTTCAGCTGGGGTCCATGAGAACCTGTCTAAAAGATATATTATCATTCTTACTTTCACTATATGGTAATCACAATAGCCAGAATGTGGAGGACACCTTAATGACCACCACCAGATGTGTGGGGCAAAAGAATATGGCATCCACAAGCAATGCAGCATCATTTGGCCTTAGAAAGAAGTTATTCCTTGCATTTGCTGTTACTGAAGATGAAGGCAGAGGATATTTATCTAAAATACACCAACCACCCAGAGCCAAATACTGTGTGATTCTACTTTTATGAGATTTATTAAACAGCCAAACTCAGAGTTTGGAATAGTGGTTTCTAGAACATTGGAGATTCAGTCAAACAAGATTCTAATTTAGGTCTTCTTAAATTTATGCTTCCTTATCTAGTTTCCCACATGAATTATAAGTAGCTAAGAAGGAGGTCCTGCAATGAATGGGAGAGGCAGGCTAGACCTATGAAGCCTAATTTAAAAGCAATGGATATCAGTGAGACACAACTGAAGAAACAGGAGGAAAAACATTTCAAGAAATCATCTATTTTCTAGGAAAGTTGATAGCTGTTGTTAGTATGAGATTCTATTTGTTCTGTGCATGAATCTTCAGAAAAACTTTTCTTTTTTTTTTTTTTTTTTTTTTTTTTTTTTTTTTTTTTTTTTTTTT
>NW_022196904.1:109380092-109388667 GCF_008632895.1 Mastomys coucha
AGATCCGCCTGCCTCTGCCTCCCAAGTGCTGGGACTAAAGGCGTGCGCCACCACCGCCCAGCTAGAAAAACTTTTCTAAGGAGAAAAACAAAATAAGAAAAGACCATGGTCATGATTCTGCTTGCTGGAATGTCCTCTAGTGAACCTGACTTGAATTCATGTTAAGTTGTAGATTCTATTTTAAGGAGGCAGACTGCATTAATTAATGGAGAAACTTCTAAAGAAAATGAAAGTCTTGGTATTTCCTTTTTTTTGAGTATTTTAGCTTAGGGCATGTGTGTGTGTATGTGTGTATGTGATGTGTTTGTGATGTGTATGTATATGTATATGTGAGAGAGGGAGAGACACAGAGAGACAGGGACAGACAACAGAGACAGACAGACAGACAGACAGACAGACAGACAGACAGACTGTAGCTTCACCTTTGTCTCTGTACCCTCTGTTTCAGGTTATGTTCAAATACTACAAATTGGACATCTATGTCACCGATTACCACATTCTGGAAACGATGCTGATCCTCACCCTGTTTGGATGGTCTGCCATCCCCCTCACGTACCTGATGAGCTTCCTGTTTTCTAAAAGCACCTCTGCCTACATCACACTTCTGGTGTTCTACTATCTCTCTGGCACTTTTGGTCTCTTGACAGATACCATAATAGAAGCCAGTAAGTGTGAGAACTTTACAAAATGTCCCCTTCCCCACAGAAGGCAAGAAATAAATCAGCAGCAGCAATGGGCCAAAAAGATGGACAGTAGTGGACAGTTAAACCCTAGGGTTTTAGATGCAAACATCTGCATCAGAAATATCTCAATAACCTTGGGCTTCTACTACCATCTAGTCAGCATGCTCCATTCAGAGCCCTTGTATTAGAAAGCTGAGATCCAACCTGAGCTTCAGGTCCTTGGCAGGACCTCTCTCCCACTTCCTATAGCTTAGACTCAATGGTTCTGGAGTAATTTCAAAGTTCTGGGTATTACATTGAGATCTTTGATCCTTGGGAATTGATTTTTGGTACAGGGTGAGAGATGCAGATCTATTTTTATTTCTTTACATGTAGGCATCCATTTTCCTTAGCATCATTTGTTGAAATTGCTGTGTTGCTTTTTCTTTGCTGCATACTCAAGCATTTTTCTCAAACCTCACATGGCTGATAATGACATGGACCTTTTACACCTGCTTTCAGAATCCTTAGGGTTATTTGACGTAGATAGATTACAAAATAAATATTTCCCTTAAGAATTTGTAAGTACTCACATACATTTTGTTCTAAAAGTATAGTGACCATGTGAGGAAAAAACTCAAAACATTGATAGTTGACTGTGGTCCCAACTGAATAGTAAAAAACATATACAAATACAAATTCCCTGGCTTCCAGATAATCTCATAGTTAAATTCCACATAAAATAAATTTTTAATTAAAGCTAAAACAACTTCTGTAGATTAAAGTTTTAAAATATCATCCATAGTTAAAGTGAGAAGTAGTAGATTAAAGACTAACACAAAAGAAATATACCTAAGATAGCCCATGACATAGAAACAACAAAAACATGGGATTTTTAAATCATTGGAGGATAGAGTTTCTAATATGTGGCTAAATAAAGTTTAGAAAGAAATCATAGAAGACAAATTAGTGTTTGAAAATTTTAGAATTTCCAGACTTGTTCAGAGACAGAAATCTTTAGTTTCAGAAACTTCCCTTACCTGGTTCCAGCAGGTAAGACTGCAGGACCTTGAAGCTAAAAAGATACTGCAGCTACAGCTGTAACCACAAAGCAGCCACAGCCACAGCTATAGCAGAGCCCAAGAGTGAACCAGAAAGCCATGTGTCCAGATGTCCAGGGTCACTGATAGAATATCTCTTTAAACTGTAACTTGCAAAACACAATCTGTCCAGTACAGAAGGAGGGTGGGGAGGTGAGAGATTGAAGTGCAAAACAGTAAACAAAAAAAATAATGTGAAAGTCATTATGAACATTGGACACCAGTAATAAAGCAAAATGACGAAACATGATAATAATATCATGGTGGTCATAATGTACTCTCTGAGCCCAGCTCCAACTTTCGTGCTCTTTACAGAAAACACAGTTTAAGGAGCTAAGATATACAAAGTATAGTCACAAAAAAATGTGTGTATACAGAAAACTAAAACTTGAAGCATATATTGATATGATCAAATGTATTTTTCATGTTAAAATGATCAGAGACATAGGATAACAATGTAGTAATAGACTCATTTTAGCATAAAGTTCTAAGAATTCTAAAATTTTATTTACTTGACAATCCCTAATCAGGAAGTCTACATAGTCAGAATTACCAGAACTACTCCAATTAACTGCAGAAATACAATTATCATATACACCTTTCTTAGAACTGATAGGCAAGACAGTGGGGAGATGACAGCTAGTACCTACTGGGTGTGTGAGTTAGTGGGTACATGTGTCTATACAATCTCAACCAAGCACATTGCTTCATAGTATCTGAAAAGCCGAGCAGATGGTGCACTGTCTGAGCTCGTGAACAAGGGAAATGCCTTTATCACTACGCTATTGCACTACAAATCAGCAGTAAACAGTAATGGGAAAAGGAACTCGTACCTGGAACTGATACATGGGCCAAGGACAGTAACAGGAAGTAGGAACTACTTAGTGAGCTGAGGAAGCAGACAACTGCCTATTTGGAAAAACTGTATATCTCTAATTATTAACGTTGCAAAAGGTAAATTTTAACAGCCATACAACTTTAATGGGAATAAAATTCAAATAAAGAAGAATTATGGACAAATAAGAATAAAACCTGAATAGCACAGACACCACACACACACACACACACACACACACACACACACACGGACATGCACACACACATGGCCATCAGCTGTTGCAAGAACTTGAGAAATTAATAAAATGACAAGCATCTTAGGAAACAACAAACAGGTGTATACACAGTTGCTGTACCCTTAAAAATATTCTAAAAGGAAGGGAGAAATGAAAGACAGAAAGAAAAGGAATGAAGGAAAAGAATGGAAAGACAAGACAAGGAAGAGGGAGGGGAAGGGAAGGGAAAGCAAAAAGGGGAGGGGAAAGGGAGGGGGAAAGGGAAAGGAAAAAGGGGAAGGGGAAGGAAAAGAGGAAAAAGGAAGAAAGGAAAGAGGAAAGGAAAAAAGAAAAGAGAAAAGGAAAAAGGAAAGGAAAGGAAGGAAAGGAAAGGAAAGGAAAGGAAAAAACAAAGGGAAAGGAAAAGAAAAAAGAAAAGGAAAGGAAATGAAAAGGAAAGGAAAAAGGAGAGAAAAGGAAAAAAAGAGAAAATGTCCTCATACACATGACAATCTTGGGCCAACAAACATGAAAACTTGTACAAGTTACAATGTACTAAACAAGATTTCAGAAAAGGTAGAAAATGTGAAACGCACTCTAACCAAGTGCATAGTTTAAATTCTTTTCACACAAAAAGTAAAGGCCACAGTTCTACTTCACCAAAAAGCCTTTTAAGGCTCAAACTCCAGCTTTTGGCTATGCCAAAACCTATTGGCAAGTAATGAACTGTTGTTCAGACATAATCATCTGGGTTTCAATTCCCTGGCCTTGGTTGGATCATTACTAGGGGACTTGTGACCTGGAGATCTTCATTTCCTTTTACAGAACCTGTTCTTATCACCCTTTTAGGTATATCAACCATATCTAACTCCACCCAAACCTTTCTGCTCAATACGCTGCTGCTCTTTCCCACGTACAACCTTGGGAAGTGCATCAGTGAGTATACTCTTATTTACCGGAAGAAAATGCTATGCATCCAGCAAAAGAATGCTCTCAAATACCTGAATTGTAGCAAAGAACGTAAGTATTTTGGGGATCTCTAAGTGTCTAGGAAATCAGATGCACAGAGTGAGGATGGTATGGTGAAACCTGCTCATCTTTCAAAGGCACTGTCTTTTTTTTTTTTTTTTTTTCCTTATCATGTCTTTATTTTCTTTACCTTGGAGACAGGGCCTGATGGAGTAATCTTGGTTGACCTAGAACTCACTGTCTAAATCCAGGCTGGCCTCAAACTCAGAAAGATCTGTTTTCTTTGCTCCTCAAGCGTGATGGTTAAAGGTGTACACTACTACACCAAGATAAGGTGTAAGCCTTACCTCTCAAAAGGGAATACTATTTTTCTTCTCTTTTTTTTTCCCTTTTTCTTTTTAAAGTTTAATTTATTCTTGTTTCATGTGCACTGGTGTTTTGCCTGCAGGTATGTCTGTCTGTGTGAGGGTGTCAGATCCCCTGAAGCTGAGCTTCGGACAGTTGTGAACCACCATGTAGATGCTAGGAATTGAACCTGAGGCTTCTGGAAGATCATCAGTCAGTCCTCTTAACCGCTGGGCCATCTATTCAGCCCCATTCCATTTTTTAATTTAAAACTTTAATGTGTGTGTGTCCTTGCACACACACTAGTGCTCAAGTAGAGGTCAGAGGATAACTTTCAAGAGTCAGTTCTTTCCTTCCACCGAGTGCTCCAGGGACCTAAGTCAGTTTGTCAGGCTTGAGCTACAAGCACTTTCACTCCACTGAGCCATCTACAACCTAACACTATTTCTTATATCATCAAGTCTAGAAAGATGTGTTTCTAAGTCTTTCTGCTCACTGCAATACATTTCCAGCCCATCTGTGCTGTGCATTAGACTGAAGAAAGCTTTTGATACACTTACCACAACATCTCTGTCCTCTATCTTGTGGACATTCATGTAGAACCACACTATGGCCTCCTTGGGGAGTTCACCAAACTTGGTGTTGACCAAGGAACATTTGACTGAATGACCATCCCTTTGCTGTCCCATTCCAGAAAGCCAAAGGCACAGTCTTAATACATAAAGCATTTCATAAAGCAAGCCTGTGACTGCTTAGAACACTAACGGAGGATTGTAAGTTGGGGGTCTCGAGTTCAAGGTCATCTGAGAAAGTTAGCAAGATTGTCACAAAATGAAAGGAAGGTTGTGGCTGTAACTCAGTGGCAGCATGAGTTTCTGGTATGCATGTGGCCCTCGGTTTGGTGCACACCATAGGGAGATGAGGGCAAAGTTTAAAGTCATGTGACCATACAGAAAAAAAAAGATCAACTAATAAACAGTTTTCTGTGGGTTTTATATTTTCACAACAAACCCAAGTTATGGGTTTTTTATTATTCATTTTAAAAACTGACTTTTGCCTATGTCATATATCTGCCTTTTGTATTTGTATATGCATATACAAATACATATTTACATGTTAATGTGCAAGTGGAGGCCAAGGTTGCCATTGGGTATCTTCCAGGGTCACTTCACAGATTATATAATGAGGCAAGGTTTCACTTTGAGCACATAGCTCAGCAGTTTGGCTAGTCTCTGTAGCCAGCTTGCCCTGGAGGTCCTCTTCCTCTATCTCACCAGTGCTGAGATTAGAGGCAGGCCACCACGTCTGCTGGACATTTACATATATTGTAGGGATCCATACTCTGGGCCTCACATTTGCATGGCAACTGTACTATTCATTGAGCCATCTCCCTAGCCCCTGTTACACTGCTTTTATGGACCAGAGCTCTATGCCATAGAGGACAGAACCTCCAGGGGAAGGGCGTGTATTGTAAGTGCATTACACTCACTTTTGTTACACCATTGTCCTCTATAATTGCATACCCTCATGCACCCACAACATATCTCAAGAAACAGACAAAACCCACCCCCAGTGTCTAATAGAGTACGTGGTACAGGAGGAACTCAAGTATACTTTTTAATAAGTACATTAAAGTGGGCAGAAGAGATTTGGGTGAGAGAAACAATGTAGGAGAAATGGTCAGCTGCATATGTAGCAGAGGATGGCCTTGTCAGCCATCAATGGAAGGAGAGGCCCTTGGTCCTATGAAGGCTCTATACCCCAGTGTAGGGAAACACTAGGGCCAGGAAGTGGGAGTGGGTGGGTTGGTGAGCAGTGGGAGGAGGGAAACCAGGAAAGGGGATAACATTTGAAATGTAAATAAGGAAAATATCTAATAAAAAACAACAAAAAATTAAAAAAACAAAAAAAAAGGTCAGAATCAAAAGCAAGAGAAAAGAAAAAAGTAAAAAAGGAAACCTGAAGGTTTGTGGTAAAGGGAAGCATGGAATGACTCATTGATGTTGGGAATCTGTTATGGTGGAATGTGTCATTCACTAACCTTGAAAATGTGTTGGGAGAGTGGGATGGATAAGAAGGGAAAGAGTGTCATAAGCTGGCTCCTCAGAGGGCAGCCTAGTGCTCCAGCTGGGTCAACTGTACAGAAAATAAACATTAGGGGCTGGGATGAATGGGTATTTTATGCAGCAATGTATGAGGACTCGTTTCTTCATATCCCCACCCCATACTTGTTTTTTTCCTTTCCATTCATTGTGGCCATCTTATCAGGGGTTGCATCTCATTTTGGTTTTGATTCGCCTTTTCCTTACGTTTAGTGACATTAGCCTCTCCTTGGGTGCTTATTGCCCAAGTGGGTATCTTTTCTTTTGTAAAAAGGTCTTTGTCCATAGTTGGGCCACTTGTTTTGATATATTCTGGACACTAGATGTTCCTTTCATATATGATTTGTGAATGTTTTCTTCAATTCTGCAATCTGCTTCTCCCCATTCTTCGATGTACAATAGTTTTAATGCAATTACACAGGACAGTGGTATGGCAAAAGCAAGCGTGATCCGATTACAATATAGACAAGTCTGGCGTCTCTTCCATCTCAGTGATTGTCCCTGAGATTTAGACGGTACAGCACCACCACCCCATCTCAGGTCATGCTCACCCCTGTGCTTTCTCCGAAAGGTTTTAAGGGAATAGCTGTATGACTTGTGCTTGTTATTTTGTAACAAGTTTTAAATTCTTGATTATTTTGAAAATAAAGACAGCATTCTTTCATCTTATGCTTTGGTTATTTAAAATGTTGAGGGAGGAATTTTATCATTGTTTTGTGGGGCCATTTCATTCATTCTAAAATTGTAACTTTATTGGGGTAAGTTTGCTCAGATTACCTTAGGATAAGTTTAGCATCTGTAAGATTTATGACTATATCCTCACTTCTAGTCATGCTATCCCTCACGGTTGCTACCTTTTCTCCTTCTGTATGTGAGCATATGTGAGAGCACACATTTTAAGGTGGGGGAGGGGCACATGTATGGAAGTCAAAAAACAACTTATAAAACTTGCAATAATCAGTTCTTTCCTTCTACAAAGTAGACCATGGGGTCAACCCAGGTCATCAGGTTTGGTGGCAAGTGCTTTTATTCAATCAGCCATCTCATTGGTGCTTCTTTTTGTTCTTGATCAATCTTGGGAAGGTTTCCAATTTCATCAGTCTTTTCAGAAAATAAGCTTTCAATTTTATTTATCTATTTTCATGTTTGGTTTCTAACTTACCATAAGTAGTACAACTATTCCCATAAAACCCTTCAGAGACTTGTGTGTTTTACAGTGTTCTGTGTTGGGAGAGTAACTGTCTAAGATCATAAGAAGAGTTACTGAACTATTTATTGCCAATATGTTTATTCTCTTTCATGACTATATTATCTCAGTTGAGCTTAGGGAAATCAATGTTCCTCCTGCTTAGATTGCCTGAACCTGCAGGATTTATGGTTTGATGTATTACCAGTTGGGGAAAATTCTCATTCTTGGTGTCCTAATTACAGTTACTATTGCTGTGATGAAAAATGAAGAAAAAGAAAGCTGGGGAGGGAAGGGTTACCACATAGTTGTCTATCACTGAAGGAAGTCAGGGCATGAACCTAGAGGCAGAAGCTGGTGCAGAGGCCATGGAGGAGTGCTGCTTTCTGGCTTGCTCTCCCTAGCTTGCTCAGCCTGCTTTCTTATAGTACCCAAGACCACCAGCTCAGGGATGGCACCACCCACAATGGGCAGAGCCCTCTCCCATCAATCACTAAAAAAAAAAATGCCTCACAGACAAATCTTATAGAAGCATTTCCTCAATTGAGGCTCCCTCCTCTTCAATGATCTTAGCTTAAATTAAGTTGATATAAAACTAGCCAGCATACTTGGAAAGAGAAAAATTGAGGAAGGGGAAGCTGTGGTCAAGATGTATTGTATGAGAGAAGACTCTATTTTCAATTTAAAAAGAAAAACTTGAAAGGAAGAATTGTTTCTTAGAGACTTGAAGTTGTACAAAAAGAAGACAACAAATAGCATAAATTGAAGGCACTGCAGATCTCAAAGCCTGCCTGGGAATGAAAATCTCTATCCACTCCACCTCCCTACCTTCATTCCACATGTCTTCTATAAGCTACATACCCAAGTGGCCATCCCAGACAGACTGTCTGTCATTAACTAATGGAGTGGCTGAGGGATTGTTGGCCTGCAAAACAATAATTCCCAGCAGAAGGAAGAAGTTAACATTCATTCAAAGGGTAGAGAAGGCAAGGGGGCAGTTTATTTGCAAATTCTTTTATGGTATCAAAATATGAGATGTGGTGGAGTGGTAAACATGGCAGAAGATCAAGATAAAGAGAACCATTGTGGTAGCCCTGCTGATTTTCAGAGAGGTCTCAACCGACTCCAGAGACAACACCTCAACTCGACTCACCAGGGG
>NW_022196904.1:109397316-109397493 GCF_008632895.1 Mastomys coucha
GGGTGGAGCCAGAAGGCGTTCCGCACCTTACCCGTGTATTTGTGCCAAGATCATATCGCATTCCCCTACTTTATTTATATCAGTTAAAAGGGTGAATATGTGGTGGCCGTGCTGATTTTCAGAGAGGTCTCAACCGACTCCAGAGACAACACCTCAACTCGACTCACCAGGGGGCTG
>NW_022196904.1:109397924-109405021 GCF_008632895.1 Mastomys coucha
TTCGTAGATCACCCATGGAACGAAGGAAGACTGCAGGACGGTTTCCTTCAAACCATGATTATTATAATGTTTCTATTTTACTTACAATTTAAGAATTGTAGAAATGATAACACAAGGGGAAAACAGTTTCTGGATGACAATACAGAATGTATAATTTCAAACTGTTCATATTTAAAATTAGTAGGTTGTTACTTTAAGGATATATAATTAACCCACTTATATATAAACAAACATGTATACAATTTATGGATACCCCTGAGGGTGCGAATGTGAGGTAGCACATAGGTATGTACGAACTTCATTTGGGAGGACTAGATTCATAGATGCCACTGTGATGTTATGCCTAAAATGTTTACTATGTTACATATTATTTTTGCAATGAATCATGTGTTTTAAAACCATAATTCTAAACTATGAGAAATGAAAAGGCTACTAAGAATACTAAAAATGTTGGTCTATTAAAAAGATCAGTTTTCCTAGTAAGTTATCAGTTTTTGTAATAAATTAATATAGCTCTTGAATTTTAAATAAATGAAAACATAAGATTAAATTGTATTTATACATGCCTTAGAAGCATTTATGGAATATGATTCTTTAGAAGGAAAGTTCAGGGCCTATGGTGGCTCAGTAGATAAAGGTACTTGTCACACAAGCCTGCTGACATGAATTTAGTTCCTGGGGTCCACACAAAGATGGAACAAAGTTGTCTTACAACCTCTATACTCATGCTATACTGTATGTGCATGTGTGTGTACATGCATCCCCTACACATATGCATGCGTGCATTCATGCTCACACTAAAAAGTGCAGGGAAGAGTTCAAGGACCCAAAATGGAGCAATTTGGGCAATAAAAGTAAAGCTGGGTTATATGTCAAGGTGTAGAAAAAGATTATTAGCCTATTTTTATGTAAACATGGGAACTCTGATATTTATATTTTATTTTTATTGTTTATATTTTAATATATTTATCTAAATTTGATAGTTCAATGCTCAGTATGGAAGAGTGGGAGAAGGAAAAGGTTTCTAGCAAAGAAAGCTAACAACATGACATCAAACAGGCACTCAAGTCAACAGCAGAACTAATTCATACCGACAATGGACACCTCATTTTTTTAATATGATGAAAGGGTGCTTTCCTCCATGGGCTTCCCCTCTAAAGACTGCAGCACCACTATAATCATGAATATGAATGTAATCACAGACAAGAAAATGAAAGGGATGACTATGAAGTGAGATGATTTTGGTGTCAGAACATGGAATGTATAAGGGACACTGCAATTAAAAGATATGAAATGGGAATGAATCGGGAACTTCAATGAAGTACTCATATCTGTGCACTCATGATAGCATGCATGACACTAGCATAGTTGGTAAGTAATAAAGGAGACTGGGCATAGAGCACAGGGAACTCTCTGCAGTTGTTTTTTGTATGGATACATTTCAGTCATTAGGCTGGGGAGATAGTTCAGTCATTAAGATGCCTGCTATATAAGCAGGAAGACATGAGTTCAATTCCCTAAACCCACATTTTAAAAAGCCAGGGCTGGTGGCACATGTTTGGAATCTCAGTGCTGTCAAGGTGGAGAAACACGACTCTCTGGGGCTTGCAGACTGAGTTTACCATTAGACAATCAGTACACATATTAGTTAATATTTGTATCATTATGTTACTATACAACATGTTGATAAGGGCCAGTCTCTCATCTGCATTTCCATAGGAGGATAATCACTTCTCAAACTCTGAAGACTGTGTCTTAGTTTAGCTGAATATTTCATTTTATCCTGTTTCTTATTTGGTGTTTTATCAGTTGCTCACATCAGTGTTGCACAATAAAATTAAGTGTGATACCCCATTTTTCTCCCTTCCATCCTCAGATACTAAGAAGAACATTTATTCCTTGAAGAAGCCTATGCTTGGAAAGTATTTAATAGCTATGAGCATTGGCGGCTTTGTTTTCCTTCTCTTCATTTTCTTTTGGGAAAATATCTCATGGAAAGTAAGAATGCTCATCCATCAACACATTTACTTTGGTGTCTACAAGAAATACAAGCCGGTAAATACTTAAGTATGGAACAAGCCAAAACAAAACAAAATAAAACAAAACAAAAGAAACAATAAAAAACAACAAAACTCTAGTAGTAGAATGGAAAGTAGGCATTTGTTTATACCTCAGTTATTAGAGAAAAATATCAGTGTCTGCAGGAATGTCCTTCATAAAGTCCTGCTGAGGTATTACCTAAAATAAATCCCAGTCATTCTGATGATCATTGTGAAGGGCTAAAGTTTACGTCTTCATGAATTTTATCTTTTGCTGACAACTTTATCTTGTACTCAGTTTTTTATCTTTATTTTTATAATTTCCTTTGTTCTAATCACATTTGTTTTTTTACTTGTTAATTCTCAGTTGTTAATTTCCTGACTTCTCTTTAGCAAGCTCAAAGCTATGGCTCTTAAACCTGTCACTGATTCTAATGTGAGCATTTAACAATACATACACCAAACTACATGTGGTAATACAGGTCTGTAGTCCCAGCTACATGGGGAGTTGAGACAAGAGGATCACAAGCTCAAGGCACTCCTGGGCTATAGAGGGAGTTCAAGGCCAGCCTAGGTAACTTAGACACTGTCTCCAAATGGAAAGTAATAATGCAGGCTTCTAGGTAAGATAACAGACTGGAAGCTGTTTCCACATGACCTGGGTAAGGAAAGGTGAGTATAAGCAAGAGTCTGCTGTCTTCCAAAGACAGAAAGAGGCAGAGTTTGAAAAATTAATGAAGGTAATAACAGGACAGCTAAAGAATAGCCAGGAAAAGATGTGTATCCATGAAAGAGAGTAAGTCAAGCTACACACAGCTCCAGACACTGGCTTCTTGGTGGGGGAGAAGCCTCATCTAAAATGCAAGCTAGGTAGTGCATATGAAGACTCTGGCAGTTCAGAAGGATATTTGATTTAAATCTAGTTCTTTTTTGTAGTAATAGTCAGAATTCCTGGTTTTACAAGATGATGGTGTGATAAAGAGCTCATCCTCAAAGACCTTTCTATATAACTGACTACAAAAAACTACAAGCTAGCCTGGAACTCACATTCTTCAGCCTCTACCTCCTAACTACTAAGATTATCAGTGTTCACCACATGCCCAATAATTCTCTGTTAGCTCTCAATGTTTATTTATTACCACATTTAAAAATGCATTACTATATTTTCTTTCTTGAGACTCACTGTGTAGCCCCAGCTAATCTGGAACTCACTATGTGGACCAGATCTTGAATCCACAGAGATGAGCTAGCCTCTGCTTCTTGAGTTCTAGGATTAAAGGCATATATCACCAGATCTGGCCCAAAGATTTGTGTGTGTGTGTGTGTGTGTGTTGAGTGCATGTATGTGCCCCACAGAGGCTAATGGATGTGTTGGACCTCCTGGGTCTGGAGTTAAAGATGGTTATGAGTTCCCATGCAGGTCTTGAGAACTGAACCTTGGTCTTCTGCAAGAGCAGTTAAGTGCTCTTAATGGCTGGGCCATCTTTCCACCTCCAGCATTAATGTGCTTTTCAGTTTCCCCAATCTCTTTGGGTGATTTCAATCCTTATGTCCAGATGATAAAATAATCTCTATGAATACTTTTTCTTATATTAAAAATAGTATTTTTTATACAATATATCCTGATTAGAGTTTCCTCTCCCTATATTCCTCCCAGCTCCTCCCCTTCCATCCTAATCCACTCCCTTTCTGTCTCTCACTAGAAGGCAAACAGGTATCTAAGGATAATAATAAAACAAAACAAAACAATTCAGAATAGGATAAAGCAAGCAAACAGAAGGAAAAGAGCCAAAGAAAAGGCACAGGAAACAGAAACAGATGCTTAATTCTATTCCTTCCCATACATGTTTTAAAATTTTGAATTACACACTAGAGCATGCACATTCATGGTATCCACCCATGAATAGCTTTTGCCTCTTCTCTCACCACCTTCATTTCTGTGGTGAACTATTCATTACTATTGGATGTGTACACAAGAATAAATACTCATAAAAGTCCCCTGGAAATTGCTCAAAACCTCCATTTATACATGTGTAATATTATGCCCGAGTTTGGATATTATGAACCCACTACTTTTAGGACAGATGCCTCCAAAAGAAATCCACACATTAAGGTTTTTGTCTTGAAAAATACAGGATATAATTTCCAAGGAATTATCTGGGACTTCTAAAGATAATGATGTAGAAAATGAGAGAAGAGAAATTCTGTACCAGCCTGAAAAGTTTCTGAACTGCCCAGTTCTTATTAAGGAGCTTACAAAGGTAAGCCACTTCATGGCTTTCATAGTCTGCCCTTAGTCTGCCCTCAGCCGCCTCTGAGAGGGGTCAAAGTCTCACTGTGGTTCTTCAGGCGTTTTAAAAACACTTCTCTAAAGTTTTTGTGACACTATCTGAGGGAGTGACCACTTTGTCCACAATATTTATTGTATATAACCTATGAATGTCCTTTACTAAATTGTGCTTTGTGTATGTGTGTTTTGTTTGTTTGTTTGTTTTTGAAGATATACTTTAAGTCTCCACTAATTCTGGCTGTAAAGAACATCTCCCTTGCGATCCAAGAGAGGGAGTGCTTTGGGTTACTTGGATTCAATGGAGCAGGTAAAACAACTACCTTTCAAATTTTGACTGGAGAAAACATTCCTACCGCTGGGGATGTGTTCATTGATGGCGTTAGCATCATCAAGAGCATCCTAAAGGTAAGCTGTTATTCCAGGCTGAGATGTGAACAGAAAAATGGCTCTAGGATGCAGACAGCAGACAGCTGGCCAGGGATAGTACATGGCAATGATGACAGGTACGGTGCAGTTGTCTATACTGTGGATTCTGGAGAGGAAAACAAATTTGTGAAGAGAGGGTAAGATAATAAGAGCACAATCTATGACAAGAATGTCTTTTTTTTTTTTTTTCAAACTGTACGAGCTAAAGGCAAAGTTCTCACCACATGCAACACAGAAGGGCTGGAAGGGTGTAAGGCAGGGGATGACTTGCATGTAGCTTAGCTGCAACTAGTACCTTGGCCCACATCACTGAGCACTCTAAAACAGGATGGCCTTTCTGAGCCACTGACAATCAAAGCGAGCCCAGCAGCCTGTGGTCACTTGTGCTGTGCTAGTCACTGGCTGCAGGAACAGAAGACAGGTAATTTTGGGAAGAAGTCTGTTGAGAATGTAAAGCAGAAAAGAGTGACAAAGGTTCAAATTCCAGGAGTTAGCAGCGCTTATTGGGGACCTTGTGGAGATAGAAGGGCAACATGGGTGATAGAACTGCCTGCCTGGAACTGTTAGGATGAAAAAGTATCAGGTGATCTCTCATGGAGGAACAAACCTGAATTGAGCATCAACAGCATGGTCAACTCAAGTGTGGAGTTTAAAAGGAGACCAGGCCCACAAGGCCCACAGGAGCTTGGCAGTGGCAGGGTCTGTATCACCAAGTCTAAGGAAATGTTTTCAAGCCTTGGGGAATCTTTCAAGTATGTAATTTGAAAATCTCTCACATTTTATGTGACTGGTAATGATATTTAATTTGTTTGGTCTTGAAAATGTTCTTTAGCATATCTTCTTATATAGTAGATAATGTATAACTTACCATCTAATACATTTTTGAATGTATGATACTATAGTTGAGTGACATTGTGTGCCCATTACCACAGTTTGTTTCTAGAGTACTTTATCATTCCAAACTGAAAATCTATATTCATTAAACAATAACTCTCCATGCCTCAATTCACCTAGGTAAACACTATTCTACTCCTTAATTGTATGAATTTGACTACATTTTAGGTGTTGTATATAGGAATGTTCCTTTTTGCCTGACATATTTTCTTTAAGATTAATGCATTTATTACAAGTTTATTCCATTATGTGATTACAGGGCATCTTGTGCACTCATCACATCTACTGTTTGACTACTACAAATAATAATCCTATCACATTAGTACGAAATATACTAGTCAGCTTTCTATAGCTATAACCAAATATCTTAGTCAACTTATGGGTTTTTTCCTCTTTTTTATTAGATATTTTCTTTATTTACATGTCCTATTTCCCAGTTTCTCTTCCAAAACAAAAAAACAAAAAACAACAAGAACAAACCCCTGTTCCCTCCCCCTCCCCCTGCTCGTCACTCCACCCTCTCCTGCTTACTGGCCCTGGCATTCCCCTACACTGGGGCACAGAACCTTCACAGAGCCAAGGGACTCTCCTCCCATTGATGACTGACTTGGTCATCCTCTACTATACACATGCTGCCAGAGCCATCAGTCCCACCATGTGCAGTCCTTGGTTGCTGGTTTAGTTCCTGGGAGCTCTGAGGGTACTAGTTAGTTCATATTGTTGTTCATCCTAAGGGGCTGTAAACCCTTCAGCTCTTTTCAGTCCTTTCTCTAACTCCTTCATTGGGGACCCTGTGCTCAGTTCAATAGATGGCTGTGAGCCTCTACTTCTGTATTAGTTAAGTACTGTCAGAGTCTCTCGGGAGACAGCTACATCAGGCTGGATTGTCCTTCCTTCAGTCTCTGCTCCATAGTTAGTCTCTGTAACTCCTTCCATGAGTATTTTGTTCCCCCTTTTAAGAAGGAATGAAATGTCCACATTTTGGTCTTCTTTCTTCTTGAGTTTCTTGTGGTTTGTGGATTGTACTTCCTGTATTGTGAACTTCTGGGCTAATAACCACTTATCAGAGAGTGCATACCATGTGTGTTCTTTTGTGATTGGGTTACTTCACTCAGGATGATATTCTCCAGATCCATCCATTTCCCTAAGAATTTCATAAATTCATTGTTTTTAATAGCTGAGTAGTATTCCATTGTGTAGATGTATCAGTTTCTGTATCCATTCTTCTGTTGAGGGACATCTGGGTTGTTTCCAGTTTCTGGCAATTATAAATAAGGCTGCTATCCTATCTCTTTGTACAAAGCTCAAGTCCAAATGGATCAAGGACCGCCATATCAAACCAGATACACTAAAACTAATAGAAAAGAAAGTGGGGAAGAGCTTTGAGCACATAGGCACAGGGGAAATTTTCCTGAACAGAACACCAATAGCTTATGCTCTAAGATCAA
>NW_022196904.1:109405900-109437491 GCF_008632895.1 Mastomys coucha
CTACCAGAGGACCCAGCTATACCACTCCTGGGCATATACCCAGAAGATGCTCCACCATGTTCATAGCAGCTTTATTTATAATTGCCAGAAACTGGAATCAACTTATGTTTTAAAATATTCAGTTTGTACAGTTTCAAATATTCAAGGGCATGGTTTGTTGGGTCTGTTGCATTTGGTTTTGACAATGTTGCACATCATGACATGAATGTGTGGCAGATAAAAATCATACATTTTATGGCCAGAATACAAAAGAGAAAAGGGAAGGAGACAGGGCCCCACTATCCTTTTCAAGAATATGATGGACTTCCTACATCCAAAGGAGTCCACAGCCTCCCAATAGGCCAACCCAAGGACTAAGCACTTAACACATGGGCATGTAGAAGGTATCCTGGCCAGAATCATAGTAATAGAGATGTATCTAGGTACTTGCTTCTAGTTGTTTACAGTATGTATTTAGAGGTTTAGGTGTCATAGTATATATATTCTACATGAGCTTCACCATTTACAGTCTTGACAGCAACACACAGCAGTTGCAATTTCTCTGCATGGTGAGAGCTTCTCGTTTTTTTGTGTAATTGGACTGTTTTATAGTATCCAGCCTAGTATGTGAAATGTTTTCCCACTGTAGTTTTGAGTTGTATTTTCCTAGTGATTAGGGAAATTGGGCACTTTCCCTACATACTTGCTGCCATGTATCTTTAGAAAAAAATATGTATTAAAGTCCTTCTTTGGATGCATTTTTTTCCTGAGTTGGAGGAGTTCTTTGGAATTCTTTACACTAATCCCTATTTGTAAATATTTAACCCATTCTATGACCCACTTGTTTCATTGCTGCCTGCTGTATTTTACGAGTGCATTAGAATGTTATTTAGTGCCATCTCTTTCAAACCACAACCTACCTTTGTGTGGCTTAGGCCAGTCCATTACAGTAAGTCATCAGTCACTACTTTGGGAACAATGCTAACTGTGAGCTCAGCTGGACAGTCTAATTATAAATCCCGCACCTTCTGCTTTTATGAAGTCCCATAACCTGGGATATGTTGAATTTTTATTTTATTCATCTCTAAATACTTTTTAAATTTTTTTATGGTTTTCTTCACACTCACTGACTGATGCAGTGGCCTGTATCTTCCACAACTTTGGAGTGCGTACCCTGCCCATAGAGCACTGCATGCCCATTCTGTTTCCTTTTGGGTTTCTATCTCTCTATTAATAGTTAAGAATCCATTTCTTGATTTTTTCCACAATCTCCTTTATTATTTTAGCATCAAAGATAGTGGTTTTCTAAGTCAAGTAGATTTGCATCATAAGTTTTTTTCAGCCCAGTAGAGCTCCTGATTCCCAGCCCCATGAAGGAACCACATTTTCTACTCCAGTGCATGTCGTTTTTGCTACAAATTGAACTGATAACATGGTTACACCAGCAGTAATCATCTTCCTTATTCTTTGTTTAATTTTCTTTATTGTTTCTGGGGAGTTTACTTGTTTTCAACTATCTCTGTGCTTAGAATCAGCCTGAAGTGGAGGCTGAGAATCATCACAGGTATTTTTCTAATCCTGTCTGAATTATTTTTTGTACATAGATAATCATCTTCTAATTTTAGTTATACTGATGATGTTTTTATTGTACCTTTGGTATATGAATCCTAAAGAGAGGTAAAGAGAAAAAAATACAAGTGTGTGTTGAAAATATTCTATCCTTAAGAGCCATTTTAGCCAAAGAGGAAGAGATTTGTACCATGCCAACCCTACAAGCAGAATGAATAATCTAGAATCAATATAAATTAGTTATTAATTTAAATGTATGGCTATTTTCTCTAGCTAACTAGGATGTTTGCATCTTCTGGGTAATGGATTTCAGTTCCAAAGCAACCATCATTTTTGAGCTTCATATGCAAAGATGATGGCTATCTTTGGTTTTGGTTCAGCCTTACTACGGGACAAGCATATACAAGGTTGTACAGGTCAAACAGTAAATAAAGTATCCAAGCTGGCCATATTCCTTTGAGCCCATTATTAAGATGAAGACATACCATCTTAACACTCCTACAAACCGAGTGGGATCTGGGATTTTGTTTCTAATTTATTTTCAGGACAATTAGAACAGTCATTCCATTTGACTACAATAGATTCACAATCAATAATTTTATAGCCCTTCAGAAAAGGAAATTTCTTGGTAGGACTTTTAGAAGCATGGCCTGGAAACTTCCTGCCTTGTCTATGAATGTTCATGAGGTGTTAGACGGCCTGAGTTTTCACTTACAGCAATTATTGTAATTAGGTCAGGTCAAAAATTGGCTATTGTCCTCAATTTGATGCTTTGCTGGAATACATGACTGGCTGGGAAATAATGATCATGTATGCAAAAATATGGGGAATCTCAGAGCATCAGATTTGGCCCTATGTGAAAAAGTACTTGAACTCTTTGGATCTGGAGTCTCACGCCAACAGTCTTATCAGCACCTACAGGTAAGTCATTATGCCATAGCTTCTTAAGTATTGTTATCTGTTGTTACCAATGTCCACAACTGCTAAGCATCTTTGTTCCTGGTGTTTGACACAAGTGCCCAGAGCTCCACCTGAACTTCTCTTTCACGTAATTACCTGATTATGTTACCATATGGCCTAGTTTCATTCTGTTGCAGTGATGAAACACTCCGAACAAAAGCAACTTAGGGGAGAAAGGGGCTCATTTGACTTACAATCTACCAGGTCATGCACCATTACCTCCAGCCATGGAATTCATGCATTGCCAATGGTGTGCAGCAAGAATTTATGGAGAACGCTGCTTGCTGCCTGGTTTGCAGACCGACACTTAGTGAGCTTCCATATCTAGCACAGGACCACCTGCCTAGATGAGCCTTTTTGAGTCAATTAATAATTGCCACAATCCCTCACAGACACATTCACAAACCAACCTGATTAGGGAAATTAATTATTCACTGGAGACTTCTTCAGGTGATTTAAGACTGTGTCAGGTTGACAGTTAACACTGAGTTGAACAATATCTTATGCTGTTGTGTTTTAGATGCTAGTAACAGGCTCATGTCTTCCCTTTTCAGAAATGAAACTTTATAACATGGCTTCTGAAACGCAGATAGAAAGTATTTCCTTTTTTCCTAACATCCCTATGATTCTGTCCTGCAATGAAGAGAAATGTAGGTCTTCAAATTAGGGTGGGGGTTATGTATCCTAATAGCAACAACAAGTAAACAAATGGAGCCAAAACCACACATGTGAAAGGTTGCTCTTCTACATTATAAATGTGCATGCACAAGATGTACTTGGACCTGACACCTTGTTAAAGCCATATGGAATCTGTATAAGGATGCCTACACTTGAGATTTTTGTTCAAAGTCTCAGTACTAAGAGGTGTCTGTTATATTTCCTGGAAATAACTTATAGGTATAGCTTCACCTGTTTCCATTTTGTCCCTGTTTTTTGATCTGAAGTGAAGGAAACAAACGTAGGCTGAGCGCTGCCATTGCCATGATGGGAGAGCCCTCAGTTATCTTCCTGGATGAACCATCAACTGGCATGGACCCAAGAGCTAGGCGCCTTCTCTGGGACACAGTGATAAAGATTCGTGAAAGTGGAAAGGCCATCATTATAACATCCCACAGGTGTGGCTCTTTGGAAGGCTTGGTCAAGAGTTGGCAAAAATTATGATAGCTATACTGGCCAATTATTTGGGGCAGAAATATTAAGCACCAAATTTGATTAAATAGTGAAGATTATTTTTAGGAATTAAGATTCATATTAACCCTAATAAATGGAATAGCTAAGAATCCTCAGGAAGTTAGAGATATATTACATTTGAGTACTTGGTGTTCTGTTATTTTATCCTTTGAAAATATATATTTTCAGGGCTTGGGAAGATAGTTCAATTAGTAAAGTGCTTGCTATGTAATATGAGTACTTGAACTGGATCCCCAAACTGACATTAAAAAACAAACAACAAACAAACAAACAAACAAAAAACCTGGGCTTGGGGGCTGGAGAAATGACTCAGCAGTTAAGATCAATGAAGTTGCTCTTCCAGAGAACCCAGGTTTAATTCCCAGTATCCACATGGCAGTTTATAGCCATCTATTCAACTCTAGTCCCAGGGAATCCAACAACCTTCATGGGTACTGCATGCACACGTGCACACACACACATATACACACATTGTACAGACATGCACACAAGCAAAATATCTATACAAATAAAAATAGATGGTTTTAAAAATGCTTAAAGCTGGGTGTGGTAGTGTATGGTAATAATCTCAGTACTAGACAGAAACAGGTCGATCCCTGGGACCCACTGACTAGACAGCCTAGCCTAAATCACTGACGCTCACCTCGGGTCCCACTAAGATGAGGCAGATGGTGGTGAAGGAATGATACCTAAGATTGGCCTCTGGCCTCCATATATGTACATGTGCACCTCTGCTACACACACACACTCATGCCACAACACACTTCCTAACCATGAACTTGGTGACTGGAAGATGCAACTTGTGGTTGATAATAAGATCCTGGCAATGGTTAAATGCATGTTATCTTCGAAGAACATCTTAGTTTCATTTTGTTCTGTTTCTTTGTTTTGCAAGCATGGAAGAATGTGAAGCCCTTTGTACAAGGTTATCCATAATGGTGCATGGGAAGCTCACATGCCTAGGTAGCCCTCAGTACCTCAAGAACAAGTTTGGTAATATTTATATTCTGAAGATCAAGGTCAAGTCTGAGGAAACATTAAATGAATTTAAAAATTTCATCACACTGACATTTCCAGGTATGTTAAGTTGTCCCGATGGTATTAGGAATATGACAGATTTCACGTTTTATTCTCAATACCCACAAGGTTTATGTTTTAATCTAGTTTCCCTGTGTTACTGACACCCAGTGATCTTAATAGTAGACTGCAGAGTAGACTGCAGAGTCTGTCATCAAACTCTGCCATCTACTTCTAGGGCCTCTTCATATTAGTTCTGTCCATATAAATTATACTTCTAAAGCCATACTGAGAATGAGAACATCATTCTCATTTTTTTCAAATACTACCCATGTCAAAAAAAATCTTTTAAAGGATATTCACTATTCCCCTTCTCATTAAGCATCTTGTTCTGGATTTTGGCAAGTCGTGCCAGTACATAATTTTTGAACTGCAAGCAAGCTCTAGCAGATGTATCTCTCCTGACAAAAATCCCTCTGCTCATGAGTGACAAACTCAGTAAAACACCTCTCTGTCCACAGCAATGGTAGCAACTCTGTTCTCTTTCTCAGCCTCTTTCCTAACTGCAAAGCACAGATATAGTAACAATCATTAGCAAACTCTTACAGGCTTACTGGTGTGTATCACACTACTGAGTTGGAATTTCATCTTTTAGGCTATAGAAAATATTATTAATTACACCATGGGAATATAAGTTTGAAATTACATTTTAATAATCAGTGGTAGAACAGACATGGAGAAGAGATGTGAGGAAAACCAAATAATCACATTAGCAGTGACTTCAGTGACTAGGATTTCCCCATGACGCACAGATGTAAGCAACAAAAGAATGTGCTTATAATCTTACTAAGCAAATGTGTTGTGTGTTCTGTATGTATGCATACATATGTGTGCAGGTGTATACCACGTATGCATGAATGTAGGAAGGTCAAAAGTTGAGGTTGAGTATCTTTATCTCTGTCCACCCTATGTATGAAGGCAGGGCCTTATACAGAGTTTGAAGTGGCTGATCTCCTGTCTTTGACCTGTGATGGCTCAGTGGGCAATGCATCTGTCATAAAAGACAAGACTCTGAGTGTAGATCCTTCTCACTGCACTACTATTTAAAGAATAAAGAGCAGTAGCACCTTAAATTCTTTCAAAAGACAATACTTCCAATTTGATGCCAAAACTAGTCATGAACGCTAGAAGAAACATTTCATACCAATGTTTCTACTGAGAATGGCAAAGAAATCCTCAGCAAGATACTAGCAAACGTCATTAAGACCACAAGAAAGCCAGGCAATAGTGGTGCACACCTTTAATCCTAGCACTCTTGATCTCTCTGAGTTCAAGACCAGCCTGGTCTACAGAGCAAGTTCCAGAACAGCTAAGGCTACACAGGGAAACACTGTCTTGGAAAAACAAAACAAAACAACAACAACAACAACAACAACAACAAAACCATACTGAAATGATGGTTTGCCATCACCAAATGGGCTAAAGGATCAGTTAACATATGCAAACCTAGAAATATGATACCATATCAGCAGAGCAAATGACAAATGTATACACCCATTTTAATGGAAAGGGGGAAAGTCAAAAATTCAACATTTTGTGATTTTAAAAATTTTCAACAGATTGGGTGCAATAGGAATTCTTTTCAACATATATAATACCATATGCCACAAGCTCATAGCATCATTTCCTAGTATGAAGCTGTGGTAGTTTGAATAATATTATACTCTTAATACTCTATTATAAACATAAAAGGTTGAGATGCCATAACTTTTTAGATATATTTATTTTTAATTATGTGTGCATATGTGTATTATTGTTTTATTTGCATGTATGTCTGTGTACCAGACAAGTGCTTGGTGCTCATAGATGTCAGAAGAGGGTGTCAAATCCCTGGAACTAAAGTTATGAATGGTTTTGAACTGTCATGTTGGTCCTCAGAACTGAACCCAGGTCCTCTGCAAGACCAACTGCTTCTAACTATTGAGCTATCTCCAGCCCCAAAAGAAACTGTATTAACTCAATTTCACCCTTCTATGTGCGGTACTTCATTATCACATCAGTTCTTATGTTAATTTAAATAAGTAAGTAGAAAAACTGAAAAAATGAAAATGCCTTCAGTATTGATCAAGATATTACTTATTTTTATGGGGTGTAGAAACTGAGACATTGCACCTGACAATGAATGAGTATTATTTGACCTAGGTGGGATAGTTTTTATCAGTGCTTATTTTAAATAGTTTATTATGCTTTATATTTGAAATATGCCACAATAAAAGAGCTCTACATGATCATCACAATAATGCATGCATTAAGATTAATATTAATCAAATCTATATGCATTTCAAACATGTAATATTTCTTTAAAACATTTTGAATCCAGTTTAATTAGAGTTGTAATAATTTACAAATCTGCATAGGTTAATTATTGATTGATGCCAGTTGTAGTTGCCACAGTAGAGAGAAAAACTCATCAAGATGCTAAACCTTCATTTTCTGAAGAAGCACAGAGGGGTTCAGCCTTTTTGGAAAAGACTGACACCCAGCTAGCTCACTACATTAAAACATAATACAATACAATACAATACAATACAATACAATAGCTTACTTTATTCAAACATTATACAAACATTCAAACATTACTTGGGGCTGGGAAAGGTTTCAACTACCAAAATTATCTTGCCCTTGCTGTCCATGAGAGCAGACAACCCACACAAATCTCAGTCCCTTTTGACCATGGCTAACCATAATCAAAAGAAAAAAATTCCAGATTTGCCAGGTGTGTCTCAGGACCAAGGTTGGTGCAGCTGCAAGTTCTCACATAGCACCAAGTGCAGATTCTCTAGAGAGACATTTCTTCAAGTCTCAAACAGGCTCATAACAATTTCTCAGCCTCTAATAATTGATCCAAACATAGCAAAGGCTTTGCTGAAACACTTCATTCAAAGCCAGACATGAAGATTTTACTATACACTGGGTAAAGCCAGACATAAAAGCTTTACTATACATATCACCACAGTTAGTTATGAATGCATTTCTTCCCACTAATCATGTTCAGAGAGTCTTACCTGTAAAAAACAAGATCACAGTAGCATGACTGGTGATTTCTGTGCATTATTCTCCTTGCATGTGGAAGGACATAGTGTAATCATGAGAATGAGACAATTTTGTCTTAGTTACTTTTCTGTGGCCATGACAAAACACCATGAGCAAGACAATTTGAAAAAGGAAAGTATTTAATAGGTGCTTACAGTTTTAAAACATTAGTGTCCATGCCCACCATGGCAGGAAACATGGTAGCAGGTCGGTACACATGGTTCCAGAGCAGTACCTGAGAGCTTTAGATTCTGATCCACAAGCACAAGGCAGAGAGAGAAAGAGGACTACCAGGGCATGATATGACCTTTTGAAACATAGCCCACATAGCCCATGGCATAACTGCTCTAACACAAGGCCACATTTCTTAGTCCTTCCCAAACAGCTCTATCAACTAGAGATTGAAATGAGAATTCTGAAATGTAGGTTTCTGTAAAAAACACAAAAATATTATAAGCACATGTTTTCATTTTAATCCCAGGTGTGGTGCTATGAGGCTGCTTCACAGCAGGTGACTATGAATTGCCTCATGCTCTAGCAGGGGCGTGGTTTTGCCAGCTGCAGGTAGTCTCTGCAATTGTGTGACATTTGGAATTCTGGAAACTTTTCAGAGAATATATAAACATCCTGAGGTGGGAGTGGGTGGCTGTTGGTCATTCAGGGGGGTTGTCTGTAGTTTGTTAGTAGTGCTCAAAGAAGAAGCAAGGAGAAAGAAATTAGACTCAGATCTCTCTCTCTCTCCCTTTCCCCTCCCCTCTCTCCTTCTTTCTCTCCTATCTAGTGATGGGAGTAAAGATGGGGGAGATAAGGAGTGGGAAAAGGAAGAACCCACAAAGTAGCAAAGACCAGCTACAATCAATCAAATATTTTAATATATGAACCTATGGGATCATTCTCATCTCAACCATCATACTTGTCCTTCTTCCTCTTCCCAAACTGTGCCCTCATATACACACAACCAGAAAATCCTATCAATACTCAGCACTGTGTTTTGGAATAAATATATTAGTATTGTAGAAGCTCAAACTTTTACACTGGGCACAGAAGTTGACAATTTACTGAGCTTAAAAGTTTCAATAGTTGCTGTCAATTCCCTACAATAAGACTATTTATTTAATTAGTTCTAAAGTTTTTAAAAATATTTTATATATACCAAAGAGAGTATGTTGGGGGGATCACATCTCCTGTGTTAAGCCCAACTATTTACCTCTGTAGGATATATAACATTAAACAGATATAGTACTATTTTGATCATCTAAAAAGAACTCTGTAAAAATACTCACCTGTCCTATTTTTCTGTTGTAGGTAGTGAATTAAAGCAAGAAAATCAAGGGATTCTTAATTACTACATTCCCAGCAAGGACAACAGCTGGGGAAAGGTGATCAGAAACTATGCCCTTTTACCAGTGCACGTTGCGGGGTGGGAGGAGGCACTAACACTGGGAGTACTTGGGATCCAGGGAGTGGAACTGTGCCTGATAGTGTGAATGCAGTGGAGTATTTATGTTCCTCTTCAAATGCTGTAGCCTGTAAATGTTTTTGATGACTGCCCTCAAATTCTATTATCAGTCCATGTCCTAGCTCCTCTACTTCTCACTCACCTGTCTCTTCTGCTTTCTAATTTTTCCCTTCTGATCTTGATGCCTAATTTAATGTACCTGGCATAAATTGGGAAGGAGGGAGAGAGGCTCCTCTCAGAGCTCGAAGGGAGGCTTGAATAGCAACTGCATGCTTTTGTTGTTGTTTAAGATGTTTGGCATTTTGGAGAAAGCAAAGGAACAATTCAATCTAGAAGACTATTCCATCAGTCAGATCACCCTGGACCAAGTCTTCTTGTCTTTTGCCGACCAGGACAGGAAGTGATGAGACAGAGGTTCCTTGAGATTCAGTCATGAATACTGATATTGACTTTTCTTTATTTTTTCATTTTCTTTTCTTTTTTTTTTTCTTTACCTACAGCTGGGTACATGGGAAGGTCATCCTATGCTTGTGAATCTTCATGTAAATATATTTGTGTAATAAATACTTCCCTGAGAGAAAAAAATGTGTCCTCTTCACTGAAGATAGAGCTGGATGTCCTGTTTCCAATAGGTCTAAATCTAAAAGCATTTCTTAAAGCTGTTTTTCCTTCATAGAAAAGTGAAAGAGCAGAATTCATTTTCGTAGGGACCCCTTCTTAGATGGTCTATGTACTTGAGTATAAACATCTAACAGGGATGGTGCCATGAGATTTTCCAAGTAGAAAAGCATTAGTCTTAGCAGCTATAAAAAAGAGCACAAACCCCAAACAAACAAACAAGATTTGCCACAAACATGCACATAAATATGCGTGCACAAACACACATCAACTTATTCCCTGCTATATCTAAGTTAAATTAATGTCAAAGTTTGATATTATTGTTTCTAAAATTCAAAATAATGGTCTTTTCCTTCAGTGAGTAAAGAAAGAAAATGAAGTGCATAGATGGGATCAGCGGGATATCTTTAAATGTAACATGCTTTTCTTTCTATTCTTGCTTCCCCTCTAATAAAGAATAAGAGAGTAAAGTATGAGACAAAGATTTTTCTCCTGATTGTTGTCTAGGAAGTTGGAGTCCTCTAGGAAGACATCTCTCTCTCTGTAATTCATGAGCATATAATTAGGATGGTTCTTGGTAGAACGGCAAGATGGTCTAGGAAGCTGCTGTGTGTTGGGGTAGTTTCCTCAGGTTTCAGACTTCAGTTGGAATTTCTCAATTATAAAATAATATCCAGGGCCAGTGAGACAGCTCAATTGGTAAAGGCACATTCTATCAAGCTTGATCACTTGTTTGATCCCTAGGACCCCCATTATAGAAGAAAGAACTGACTCTAGCTACTTGTTCTCTGACCTCCAGATTCATGTGACATGTCCCTACCCCAAATAAAATGTAATTAAAATCATTTTAATTGTATACAGAAGACATTGTTCTTTTTATATAAAGAAGGATTTGATTTTTATCAAGCTCTAAGGCCATGAACACTCTGTAGCTTTTCTTTTGGCTATCTAGGTATGTGTACCTTAATGGGAGTCAACAGAAAGGTATGATTGATTCCTAAAGAGATATTCATTGCTTTTGATTCCTAAGGAAATATTCATTGCTTTTGATTCCTAAGGGAATATTCATTGCTTTTGATTCCTAAGGGAATATTCATTGCTTTCCTGTTTACTGAGTGGGGAAAGCTATAGTTCTGTTTTGGCCTTACAGCAAGATATATATACATAGGGTATAAGTTGAAAAATAAAAACACCTTCTTGATTGCCATCATGAACAGCACAGCACCCCAATAGGACCTTAGACATACCTATGATGAACATTGCAACAAATAATAATAGAAGATATATCCTTCTCAAGTGCATATGGAACATCTTCTAGCAGTCACTGAATCTTGGGTCTTTAAATAAGCCACAATAGGGGTGGATTGGTGACTTGGTTCTATGGTAGAGCACTTGTGCAGCAAGCACCTGGCTTTGATTCCCAGCTCTAAAAAGAAAAGCCTCTCAAATTTTAAGCCTCGACTTAACAATACTGAAATCTTACTGAGCACCTTATCTAACCAAAATGTTTAATAAAACTAGAAATCAACAACAGATAAAATAGTGGAAAATTCACAAGTATTTGAAAGTAAAATACTACTAATTATGAGTCAAAAAAACTAATTACAAAATGTCTTCAGAAAATGAAATAAGATCAAAACATCAAACTTTCAAAAGCAAAAGCAGAGCTGAGAAAAATGTATAGCTATAAGTGAAGACTTCTAAAACAACAACAAAAATACTTTTAAATCAAGAAATCAAACCGCATGCCTAACACAAGAAGTAGAAAAGTAGTAAACGCATACACAGGCAAAACAACAATACTAAGAACTGACAAAGGAGAAAAATGAAAACAAAATTTAGGTATTTGAAACCAGACACTGACAGGTCTTTGTCTAGATTAAGAAAAACTTGGGGCTGGACAGATGGCTCAGGAGTTAAGGGCACTTACAGGACCCGGTTCTTCATCCACAAGGCAGCTCATAACTGTCGGTAAGTCCAAGATCTGACACTCTCACACAGACACACATGCAGGCAAAACACCAATGCAGGTAAAATTAAGGTAGGTAAATTTAAAATAAAATAGTTTAAAAACAAAAGAAAAACTCAGAAACCTGAAATTGCTACACTACTACAAGATAAGAAGAAACTCAGGCCCTCCTACACACCCAAGCACTGCCCTCTGCTAGGCCTCTGCCCCGCCTCCGCACTTCTGGTCATCCTCTCCTGTCCAGGTGGGCCTGCGCAGAGCGGTTGATCCGGGTGTCGAGGGTGTTGAGCGGAAGTGCAACTCAGGGAAGACTCGAGCCAAGCAGCGACTCAATGGAGGAAGCCGGGGTCTGTGGAGGCGGTTGCTAGCTCTGAGTGGTGAGTATCAGGGACCTCCCCCTGATGGCTCCCTAAACTGCCTAGCTGACAACTCAAACCGTGAGAGGCTTGAAGTACATTTGAGGTTCGGGCTGTAGCATACTGAGGAACAGCTCAAATTCTGGAAGAGCAGTTTGACCATGTTAACTAACTCCTGCCAGTTCCCGTAAAGGAATTGGGGTGAGGAACAACTCAAGTTTTGGAAGAGCAGTTTGACCATGGTAACTCCCGTCATTTACCATTTAAGTCGTTGAGATGATGTCAGGTCCCAGCTAAGGTTACAGGAGGTTAAAGGTAATAGGCTAGAGGGCAGGATGATTTACCTCGCTGCCATTCCCCCGTGTGTGTTGGAGAACTGAATGGGTAGGAGTGCACAGCTTACTAGTCCCACCACCTTAAGAAATTTAATGAGCATGACTTAGCTGGGTCAGCTTTTGAAAAGGAAAAAGAGGAAAACCTTCTTGTAAAAAAAAAGCAAAAGCTACTAGTTCCTCCATAATTTCGTGCTTTCTAGTAAAAGAAAGTTGCTCCTTGACATTTTCCACAAAAGCAAGAAATTTTTAACTATCCTGGGATGTATGTGGTGCTCTTCGTTCCTGAATTCTCATCATGGTGTGTTCTCTGCCCAGCAAAATCTAATTCTGGGTCTTGATTGAATGCTGACAGTTAAAGAACTCACCCAGAACTGACGTCACTTATTTTCCTTTTTCTCTACTTTTAAGAAAACTTTGGTCAGCTTTTGTCAATTTCATTGTATGTCTTAGATAAGCAGGTGCCATTTCCTGAGAAAATTAAATATGAAAAACAGTATTTTTATTAGGTTTCTTAAATATGCTTGTCTACTTTACTCTTTTTCTCTAGCTCTTTGAAATATCAGGAATATTGTAGTTATCTCTGGTTAGAACAAGTACTTCATACTTCCACTTGACTATAGCTCCATACACACTAATCAATATTCTTTAACCACCCCTATCCCACGCCTGTCTTCTCCCTCTGTTAACCATCTCTGTGGTTAACATTTCTTTTTATTTCCTACATACAAGAGTACACATAGTCTTTCTGTGCCTGGCTTATTTCAGTTAACATGATAACCTAGTTAAGTCTATGTTGTTGCAAGTGATATGATTATATTCTTTTTGTTATGGGTCTGGAGTTGTTCAGGGTCTCACCAGTATATTAATAAAATTTTAACTAAAAAGAGGCTTTTCATTTAAATACTGGTATGAGGAGTGCTCCTGAGAGCACGCCCATGATGCAGCATTTAACCATATCAGCCCAGGACTTATAAAGAGAAAAAAAGCCATATTATATGTATTCTGCCTTTGCAAGAACAGCAAATTTTACAAGATCAATCAATTTTAAGAATAGTTTTCAATGTCTGGGGAAAAGGGAAGTGTGCTGATAGGGTACAACTTGTACAAGCTAGAGGTTTATATGTTAGAGGCAATTTTTGCTCTTTTTGCTCTCTCAAAAATAGCAATTAAAACTTTAAACCGGGTGGTGGTGGCACACGCCTTTAATCCCAGCACTTGGGAGGCAGAGGCAGGCAGATTTCTGAGTTCGAGGCCAGCCTAGTCTACAGAGTAAGTTCCAGGACAGCCAGGGCTATACAGAGAAACCCTGTCTTGAAAAACAAACAAACAAACAAAAACAAAAACAAAAACAAAACCTTTAGATGTAATTAGCCATTGTACCACTTCAATCAAGAAATGGCATTATGAATATGCACTCATTTCTTTTTCATCTAATAGGAAAAATTTACACATTTTAAAAAAATTTATTGTGCAATAGTAATACATAGAGACTATAATATAATTTAAACAATAATAGCATTTTAAGCCAGGCATGGTGGTGCATGCCTTTAATCTAAGCAGAGGCAGACAAATCTTTGAGTTTGCGGCCAGCCTGATCTACATGATGATTTACAATACAGCCAGGGCTATGTAGAGAGACTTTATCTCCACCCCACTGTAGTTGTATCACCTGGTGTTGGACACCCCATGGTTACTTATACCTATTTTGACTAGTTATGGATTTCTATAAAATGTCCATTGTTGAACCCACAAACACAGGGAAAAGATCACTGAGCACAAATTAAGGCCAAATCAAAGTAAGCTTTAGGTCTGGCAGCTGTCTCACCCAGTACAGGGTTTAGGAGAAAAGCCCTGAGTCATTTTCTCAAGCTCTTTTTATGGGACAAAACCCCAGGATGGGAGTTTTGCAAGCATGGTTATAGAAGTGAAACCAGGCAGTTAAATCTTCCAGAAATATCTATTACAAGATAATTTTGTGGCCACAGGGTGGGTATAGCCCAATTCCAAGTAAATAGTAACTAAAGCAGACTAGTGTTGCAGCATTTTCTCTGTTCAGTCACATTAGGGCAGTGACAGGCCTGTGATTGGACAGGATAGAGAGGTGGAGCTAGAAGTGGAGGAGGAAAAAGGGCAGAGGGCAGGAAGGGGCAGAGGATCTTCATCATGGAGGCAGAGGAAGATGACGATTCAGACCCCGAGTGGTTATAACAACCAAGTTAAGGTTTTTACAAAGTTAGATTAATTGGGTCAAAACATTGTCTTTATCATTTGGTACTGAAATTATTGTATTGGCATCTTGTAATTGTGATCTTATTTTTATATAAACCTACTTAGATAATTAAGCCTTAAGAGTCATGCTTTACCAGGTACTAGGTGCTAGATGAATGATTGTGGAGGGGTGTAAAGCGTTGGATGTGAGCGAGATTTTGCTGCTAGCTGGAAGGAAATAACAAGAGCCCGCTAGGACATGGTGTTGTGGCTGGGCGGGACCAGCACTAGAACATGATCCTGTGGGAAAGAGAGTTTGCCGGTGGATTCATTTTTAATATTCCTGCAACAGACTAGAACATCAAAATGGCTTCTGATTACAAAAATGAAGTCAGGCTGGTTTCTCATCTGATAAAAAGGAGCTCTAAGATTGTTTACCCAATAACAATCTTTCTATTTACCTGTCCAACATCCTGTTTAGGACAGCATCACCAGTACTACCATTTTGGGAAGATCAGGAGTTTTGAACTTAATAACAATAATAATTAAGAAGAGGTCATAAATTTGAGAGGGAGTGGAGAGTCCCTGGAGGAGTTGAAGGGGGAGAGGTAGAGTTGAAAATGATATAAATGATATAAATATGTTATAAATATAGAATGACATATATATATACATGTATAAAAGCCTCAATAAAATTAAAATAACAACAAAGCAAGAAATTGTTTACTACCCTTTAAAGTATGAAATAAGGAAGCTGGAACTACTTTTAAACTCCATTTTAGTCTTACTCTACAGACATTCTGCTATTTGAAATAGTCATCCTTCCCTTTTGCTATATGGTCTTTTTCAGTATAGGTTGGAGTTTTGTCTCTTGAACTTTCAATGAATTAGAACTCAGTGAATGTACTCTAGATCTTGCTTAT
The DNA here is from genome assembly GCF_008632895.1 of Mastomys coucha. Lineage (NCBI taxonomy): Eukaryota > Metazoa > Chordata > Mammalia > Rodentia > Muridae > Mastomys > Mastomys coucha. Next base: position 109,421,578 of record NW_022196904.1, read on the forward strand.
ACCCCTTCATATTGGGATATTTATTTCTGCTGTGGGGAGTTGCAGTTCATTATTTACAGTAATTTGTATCATCTCTTTATTTATGCTGTGATTTCCATTATTACATACTGACTTTGGGAATTTTAGGCTTTATACATTACAAACGCTAGGTATATTTGTGTCTATTTTTATTACCGCAAGTGTGAATATGTATTTTATTTAGATAAACATATCGTTGTAGAATTCATCTCACCAAGTTTGGTAAATAATGAAAAATTGTATTTCTCAATGGACACACAAAAATTTAATTCCCCTGCTGCATTTTAGAATTCCTGGTGCTCAGCATCTTTCTGAGCACCTGGAATTATATTTAATGGCCTTTAAATTTGATACACTTTTCACTTTGTTTTCTTCACAGTTTATAGAATTAAGGATGTCCCCTCATTTTTGTTTCTCATGTTAGTGATTTGTACTTTTTTCTTACCGTTTTATAACTTTAAACCTTTTATACCATGGCTTTCTCAATATAAGACTTTTCTCTGATGTTCTCAAACATCACCTTAGTAGAGAATATTGATTTTATTTCCAGATAAGCACGAGTATATACTCACTGTCTTATTTCTTCATGTATAATGAGCATCCAGCAATATATCTCCATGGAGCATTCTTGCATATATCTCCATGGACAAGTCTGTAATAATTAGATGGCTCTGATAACTAGGATGCAGTTCTATTAGATAAGGAAAATTCACCAGCAGCCCATGGTTTAGTGAGTCTGGCAAGTGCCAGACATTCATCAGTTTCTATAGATAAGATGAATATAAGACCACTCTGGTAGGCAAAGTCATCTATGATACAGCGTGCTCAGAACTGGGAATGGACCACTAGTCAGAAGAGTATATAGAAATTCCAGTAGACCTAGGCAGGTAATAAATATATAGTATTCCCAGCAATGAAGATGAAGCACTCATTGAATGTGGATGGTTTGCCTACCCTCTACAGTCAAGCCTATTAGCTGAGGGAGCTACAGTTAGATTGGCTGAGTGGCTTGTCTCCATGATAAAGTAAAGCCACTTTACAGGGACAAAGGGCTAGTCACTGAGAGCCACCACCCCCTTGCTTTGTTCCAGCTATCTTGTGATGATTCTGTGTTATACATGAGCCAAATCAGTACTCCCAACCACTAGGGAAGTTGGTTATCACCCTCAGCATCTCTCCTATCGAGACATCACAGGTCCAGGACTCTTCTCCTTGGGGCTGCCATGTGCTAATTGGTAAGGGATGACTTAGACAGAATGAACCATTTTTCATCCTTTCTAATGTAGTTTTCTGCTGTTATTTGGCTTTATTGGAATGGTGTAAATGTCCTCTATGTTCTGGAACTCATACAAAGATAAGGTCTTTTACTATTTACATTAGCCATCATTTTGCTTTCCCTTTGGGGGAAAGACTTGGGAGAAAAATGTCACTGTCAACTTTTTCTTGCTTTACACACTGGGTAATTTGACCTAATTTCAATTTTGCTCATGTTTTTCCTATTCAGATATTCCATTGAACTTTCCTTGATTGAAGTTTTAATGTATATCTACTTATTGATACTTTAATTTCTTGAAATACCATTGTATTAAGTACTGTTTTTAACAAAATCTCAAACATTGATTTTACCAATAAAGAAGAGCCAGATGCTGGAGTGAAAGCTTGCTAGCTCAGAGGGGCAGAGAAAGCACTCAGCTGACCGACCTTCCTCAGTCCACATCCCCAAAGGAAAGTTCTTTTCCATGAAGGCTCAAACCCCTCAAACTAAATATCCCTCCTTTCTGTTTCTGTGTGTGTCTCTCTTCTCCTCTTCCTCCTCCTCTTCCTCTTCCTCCTCCTCTTCCTCTTCCTCTTCCTTCTCCACCCTCTCTCCTCCTGACTTACTCTTACTCCATATGGTTTATATACTATGTTCACTTCCTGTCAACTGGTTGCTTGCTCCACCTCTTGACTTATGGTTGACTTTATTAAATACTGTTTACAATAAGCAGAAAGCTCTTTGAACTGACCCATACCACAACTAGAAACAACTTTTTCCAGTAAACAACACACTCTCAGAGTTCACAGTGTGATCAAATATCCTACAACAATTTTCTTTTGCTTTTTGAATCTATTTGAAACCTTTTAATAAGAAGCCTTTTCTCAAATTTAGTAGCCATGTCCTTGTTTTCACTGGCCTACTGTAACAAAATAGCACAATCTAGGTGGCTATAACAAAAATCATTTTTTCACACTGTTGAAGTTTCTTTTTGGGTTAATATCTTTCCTACAGTCAAGTTTTGTATATGTGATGTTCAGCCTATAGCTCCTCAGATAGGCTTCCCAAGTATGAGTGGGGCTTAAGATAAAAATAGAATCTCAAAGTCTTTTCTTAATTATTCTTGGGAATTTTATACATGTATGTATGAAATACTATATTTACTACTCGTTTTCCCTTTCCAACTCCTGTATCCCCCAAGATAATTCAGGTTAATGTTGTTCATATGTTCATGGGCATGAACCAGTGGCCACATTCTCAAAAAGGAAGCATTCTCCACCCCACACTCCAGCATCTATCCATTGTCAATGCCTGCAGGTCCTGAGAGAACTCCCAGCCCAAGTCTGTAGAAATTTTGGCTGGCTTGATATTGTGCAGGTAGCCACAGCTGCTATGAATTCATGAGTGGACTCACTACGTCATGTCCAGAGGATAGTATGTCATAGCTCTCCTCCCCAACCTCTGGTTCTTACAGTCTTTCTGTTTCTTCTTTTTCAGTGTTCCCTGAGCCTTGCCAGGAAACTATAACCATTGCTCTTAACTACATGGTAAAACTATTGCTAAAGACACCACATACTTTGGATGCACTTATCAAGCCCACCAGGAAATTCCTCCCTACTGTCTAGTTTTCACATTGCTAAGACGTGCTATTCAGACATCTGGGGGAGAAAAGACAATCTATATCCCCCCCTCCTTCTCTCTCTCTCTCAATCATTTATTTATTTATTTTACACTCCAGATTTTATTCCCCTCCCAGTCCATCCTTCCACATCCCACACCTCCTCCCCACCCTTGTCTTCACGAGGATGTCTCCAACTCCCACCCCATCCCTCCACCCCACCAGACCTCTACACTCCCTGGGGCCTCCACTACGTTCTTACAGATCACAAAACCCTGTATGCTACAACATCAACCTACACAGACAAAATAGGCCCTCTGGTGCAATAGTAGCATAATATTAGGGGTTACTAACCTCTTTCTGGTTGGATTGAGGCCTGCTCCATGGGATGGAATTTTGTGCCTAGAACTAACCCTGGGGAAGCTGTAGTAGTAGTAAGTCTTAGCATAGAACTTGTTGTTATTATCTTGCTAAATAGTCCTGCTAAATTTTCCTTCTAAGTATTTATGTTTATATTCATAGACGGGGGCGGGCAGCTCTCAGCCTTAGCAGGTCTTTTTTTTTACAGTGGTAGAGTCAGTGAAGAGATGCATAATGGATCAAAGTACTGAGATAAAAATCCGAGTACTCAGCCTAAATGGGACATCTTCAGTACTCTTTCTCTTATTGGTACAATCCCAATGTTATATTGAAAGACTTGGAGAAGCTCCCATCTCAGTCACATTTTCTAAACAATAAAGCTAGCATGGAGTGAGATGGGAGAAGATGGGGTACCAGCAGGGTGAGACAATACAAATACACTGACTCGGTATTCTTTCCAAAATTTAGTAGACTATCTTGAATAAACATTTTTCCATTTTATTATCCTCTTAAGTCAATTAGAAACTTTTAATGGTTATGTTTTAGTTGTCAGATAGAATCTTACTATGTTGACCTCATTGGCCCAGTACAGATGATATAGGCCAGTCTGACCTTCCTCTGAGTGCTAGGGTTAAAAGTATGTGCCACCATACCTAATAATGGTTATGTTTTTAGATTTTTAGCAGTGAAATAGCTGTTTTGTTGTCAGAAATAGATACTGACCTTCTCACACAGCTATACCAAAAAGTTCACTGTAGAGTGAGTTTTCAACCATGTCTTATGTACATTTTTTCTGCTTTCCAAATTCTTCCTTATATAGTAACAATTTTTATTTTTTCTACAATATCTCTTTTACTTTTTTATTTTTTATTAATCATTCCATTTGTTTACATCTCAAATGGTATCTCCCTTCCCTGTTAAACTTCCACAATGCCCCATCCCTTCCACCTTCTCCTCCCTCCCCTTTGCTTCTATATGAGGGTGCTCCCCCACCCACCACCCATACCTTCCCCACTGCTCCAGCATCCCTCTGCTCTGGGACATTAAAACTCCACAGAACCATAGGCCTCCCTCCCATTGATGTCAGACAAGGCCATCCTGTGCTACATATGTATCTGGAGCCATGGATCCCTCCCTATACCCTCCTTGGTTGTTGGTCTAGTCCCTGGGAGCACTGGGTGGTCTGGCCAGCCAACATTGTTCTTCCAATGAGGTTGCAATCCCTCTCTGCTCCTCCAGTCCTCTGCCAGCTCCCCCACCTGGGTCTCTGAGCTCAGTCTGATAGTTGGCTGTGAGAATCCACATCTGCACTGGTCAGATGCTGGCAGAACCTCCAGGGAACAGCCATACCAGGTTCCTGTCAGCAAGTGCCTCTTGGCAAGAGCAACTGTGTCAGGATTTGGTGTCTGCAGACAGGATGGGTCCCTAGGTGGGGCGGTCCCCAGATGGCCCTTCCTTCAGTCTCTGCTCCATTTTTTATCCCTTACTTTCCTTTGGACTGGAACATTAAAAACTTTGAAATGGGTTGGTGGCTCCATTCCTTGACTTGGGTCTGTGCCTATCTACTAGAGGTGGTCTCTGCAGGTTCTATTTCCCCTTTTCTGCATATTTTGGTTACAATCATCCCCCTTGGGTCCTGGGAGCCTCTCTCTTTCCTGGCACCTGGGATCCTCCAGTGGCTACCCCCAGTTCTTCATCTCCCGCTATATTTCAATTTTGATTTGCATTTTCTTGATGACTAAGGATGTTGAACATTTCTTTAAGTGCTTCTCAGCCATTCTCAATTGAGAATTCTCTGTTTAGCTCTGTATTCCATTTTTTTAATAAGGTAACTTGGTTCTCTGGAGTCTAACATTTTGAGTTCTTTGTACATTTTGGATATTAGTCCTCTAGCAGATGAGATGTACGGTTGGTAAAGATCTTTTCCCAATCTATGGTTTGCCATTTTGTCCTATTAACAATATCATTTGCCTTACAGAAGTTTTTCAATTTTATGAGGTAACCATTTGACAATTGTTGAGCATGAGCCATTGGTGTTCTGTTCAGGAAATTTTCCCCTGTGCCAATGTGTTCAAGGCTCTTTCCCACTTGCTCTTCTATTAGATTAAGCATATCTGGTTTTATGTGGAGATCCTTGATCCACTTGGACTTGAGCTTTGTACAAGGAGATAAGAATGGATCCATTGGCATTGTTCTCCCTGCTGATCTCCAGTTGAACCAGCACATTGTTGAAAATGCTGTCTTTTTTTTCCACTGGATGGTTTTAGCTCCTTTGTCAAAGATCAAGTGACCATAGATGTGTGGGTTCACTTCTGGGTCTTCAATTCTATTGCATTGATCCACCTACCTGTCACTGTATGAATACCATGCAGTTTTTATCACTATTGCTCTGTAATACAGCTTGAGGTCAGGGATGGTGATTCCACCAGATTTTTTATTGTTGAGAATAGTTTTTGCTATCCTGGGTTTTTTGCTATTCCAAATGAATTTACAAATTGCTCTTTCTAACTCTATGAAGAATTGAGTTGGAATTTTGATGGGGATTGCATTGAATCTGTAGATTGCTTTCAGTAAGGCCATTTTTACTATATTAATCCTGCCAATCCATGAGCATGGGAGATCTTTCCATCTTCTGAGATCTTCAATTTTTTTTTCTTCAGGGACTTGAAGTTCTTGTTTTACAGATCTTTCACTTGATTGGTTAGAGTCACACCAAGATATTTTATATTATTTGTGTTTATTGTGAAGGGTGTTGTTTCCCTAATTGATTTCTCAACTCATGTATCCTTTGAGTAGAGGAAGACTACTGATTTGTTAGAGTTAATTTTATACCCAGCCACTTTGCTGAAGTTATTTATCAGCTGTAGGAGTTCTCTGGTGGAATTTTTGGGGTGGCTTATATATACTATCATATCATCTGCAAAATAGTGATATCTTGACTTCCTCCTTCCCAATTTGTATCCCTTTGATCTCTTTTTGTTGTCTAATTACTCTAGCTAGAACTTAGAGTACAATATTGAATAGATAGGGAGAGAGTGGGCAGCCTTGTTTTATCCCTGATTTTAATGGGGTTGCTTTGATTTTCTCTCCTTTTAGTTTGATGTTGGCTATTGGTTTGCTGTATATTGCTTTTATGATGTATAGGTAAGGACATTGAATTCCTGATCTCACCAATACTTTTAATATGAAGGGGTGTTGTATTTTGTTAAAGGCTTTTTCAGCATCTGAGATGATCATGTGGGTTTTTTCCTTTGAGTTTATTTATATAGTGAATTACATTGATGGATTTCCATATATTGAACCATCCCTGCATTCCTGGAATGAAGCCTACTTGATCATGATTGATGATGGTTTTTATGAGTTCTTAGATTCGGTTTGCAAGAATTTTATTGAGTATTTTTGCATCAGTATTCATAAGGGAAATTGGTCTAAAGTTCTCTTTGTTGGGTCTTTTTGTGATTTAGGTATCAGCATAACTGGCTTCATAAAATGAGTTAGGTAGTGTTACTTCTGTTTCTAGTTTGTGGAATAGTTTGAGAAGTATTGGAATTAGGTCTTCTTTGAAGGTCTGATAGAATTCTTCATTAAAGCTGTCTGGTCCTGGGTTGTTTGGGTTTTTGTTTTGTTTTGTTTTTTGTTTTTGTTTTTGTTTTTTTCCATTGGGAGACTATTAATGAGAGATTCTGTTTTCTTAGGGGTTCTGGGACTATTTAGATGTCTTCTTTGATCCTGGTTTAACTTTGGTACCTGGTATCTGTCTAAAAAACCATCCATTTCATCTAGATTTTCCAGTTTTGTTGAGTATAGACTTTTGTAGTAGGATCTGATGATTTTTTGAATTCCCTCAGTTTCTGTTGTTATGTCTCCCTTTTCATTCCTGATATTGTTAACTTGGATACTGTCTCTCTGTGCCCTCTAGTTAATTGCACTAAGAATTTATCTATCTTGTTGATTTTCTCAAAGAACCAGCTCCTAATTTTGTTTATTCTTTGTATAGTTCTCTTTCTTTCTACTTGGTTGATTTCAGCCCTGAGTTTGATTATTTCCTGCCATCTACTCCTCTTGGGTGTATTTGCTCCTTTTTCTTCTAGAGCTTTCAGGTGTGCTGTTAAGCTGCTAGTGTATGCTCTCTCCAATTTCTTTATGGAAGCCCTCAGAGCTATGAGTTTTCCTCTTAGCACTGCTTTCATTGTGTCCCACAAGTTTGGGTATGTTGTGCCTTTATTTTCATTAAATTCTAAAAAGTCTTTAATTTCTTTATTTCTTCCCTGGCCAAGTTACCATTGACTAGAGTGTTGTTCAGCCTCCATGTGTATGTGGGCTTTCTGTTTGTTTGTTTTTTCCTTGTTATTGAAGACCATTCTTAGTCTGTGGTGGTCTGATAGAATACATGGGATTAATTCAATGTTCTTGTATCTGTTGAGGTTTGTTTTGTGTCCAATTATACGATCAGTTTTTAAGAAGGTACCATGAAGTGCTGAGAAGGTGGTATACTCTTTTGTTTTAGGGTGAAATGTTCTATAGATATCTATTAAATCCATTTGGTTCATAACTTCTGCATGTTTCACTATATTTCTGTTTAGTTTCTGTTTCCATGATCTGTCCATTGGTGAGAGTGGGGTGTTGAAGTCTCCCACTATTATTGTGTGAGGTTCAATGTGTGCTTTGACCTTCAGTAACATTTCTTTTATAAATGTCCTTATATTTACAGCATAAATATTAAAAATTAAGGGTTCTTCTTGGTGGATTTTTTTTTCTTTGATGAGTATGTAGGTAGTGTCCTTCCTCATCTTTTTTGATAACTTTTGGTTGAAAGTCAATTTTATTGGATATTAGAATGGCTACTCCAGCTGGTTTCTTGGAACCATTTGCTTGGAGATTTTTCTTCCAGCCTTTTACGTTGAGGTAGTGTCTGCCTTTGTCATGAGGTGTGTTTCCTGCTTGCAGCAAAATGCTGGGTCCTGTTAGTCCTTTTTTATTGGGGAATTGAGTCTATTGATTTTGAGAGATATTAATGGCCAATGATTATTGTTTCCTGTTATTTTGTTGTTAGAGGTGTAATTATGCTTGTGTGGTTCTTTTCCTTTGAGTTCATTGTGAGAAGATTCATTTCTTAGTTTCCTTGGGTGTAGTTTCCCTCCTTATATTGGAGTTCTTCCTTATCTTCTTTAGGGCTTGATTAGTGGAAAGATATTGTTTAAATTTGGTTTTGTCACGGAATATCTTGATTTCTCCATCTATGTTAATTGAGAGTTTTGCTGGGTATAGTAGCCTGGGCTGACATTTTTGTTCTCTTAGGGTCCGTATGACATCTGCCCAAGATCTTCTGGCTTCTGTTGAGAAGTCTGGTATAATTCAGATAGGCCTGCCTTTGTATATTACTTGACCTTTTCCCTCTATGCTTTCAATATTCTTTCTTTGTTCTGTGCATTTGGTGTTTTAATTATTATGTGATGGGAGGAATTTCTTTCCTGGGCCCATCTGTTTGGTAGACTTTTTGTATGTTTATGGGCATCTCATTTTTTAGGTTAGGAAAGTTTTCTTCTATAATTTTATTGAAGATGTTTGCTGGCCTTTTGAGTTGGGAATCTTCACTCTTTTCTATACCTATTATTCTTAGGTTTGGTCTTTTCGTTGTGTCCTGGATTTCTTGAATGTTTTTAGTTAGGAGCTTTTTGCTTTTTATATTTTCTTTGACTGTTGTGTCAATGTCTTCTATGGTAACTTCTATGCCTGAGATTCTCTCTTCTATCTCTTGTATTCTGTTGGTGATGCTTGCATCTGTGACTCCTACTCTCTTTCCTAGGTTTTCCATCTCCTGTGTTGTCTCCTTTTGTGTTTTCTTTAATGTTTCAATTTTCATTTTTAGATCCTGGATGGTTTTTTCAAATCCTTCACCTGTTTGATTGTGTTATCCTGTATGTATTTTAAGAAGTTTATGTGTTTCCTCTTATTTCTACTTATTTACCTGTGTTCTGTATTTTAATAATAAAGAGAGTTGTTTATGTCTTTCTTAAAGTCCTTTATCATCTTCATGAGTTGGGATTTTACATCTGAATTTTGCTTTTCAGGTGTGTTGGGATATCCAAGATTTGCTGTGGTGGGAGAAATGAGTTATGATGTTGCCAAGTAGTATTGGTTTCTGTTCCTTAGGTTCTTGCACTTGCCTTCACCATCTGGCTATCTCTGGTGTTAACTGACATTGCTGTCTCTGAATCGGGCTTGTCCTTCCTGTGTGCCTGTGATTCTGTGATCCTGGGGATCAAGCTGCACCTGGATGTGGGCCGAGTGGGTGGGGATCCAGAGAACTGGTTCCACTTCAGGCACAGGTGCAAACCAGAAGAGGTTTGCATCTCTGGCTGGGTCATTAACAATCTTTATTATATATTAAGAAAACTAGTAGAAAAATGTTAGTAACCATACAATTTGCTTTATTTCAGATATATAATCTCAACAATTTTTGAGACTGATTAAAAAGTAGTAAAAATAATCCCATTTTGTTTATTGGTCACATTTTAGGTAACTTACCTTGTAAAAAACAAGAAGAAAGAAAAAGAAAGAAAGAGAAAAAGAAAGAAAGAAAGAAACCTTTCATCCTTAGAGTTGAGCACATAGTTTTTGTAAAAGAATGAATCAGTTGCTAGTCAATCAATTAACAGTTCTCCTTTGGAAAAATTTTACACTAAAGGTAGGTAAAGGCATCCTTGGGAATGTCCACCAGAGCCCATTTGTTACGTTTCATTCTGTGTACATTTGTGCATACACTTTTGAAAAATTCAGACCTGTGGGTAGATCTTCCAAATGTATAAAAGCCAACGAATTCATACTGTAGAGTGACCTAAAAAAGTAGGGAGAAGGGAAGAAGTAGCTGAGATAATTGAAAGGAATTTCAGAACCTAGGCCCTGCACTTAGAGATAGTAATATACAAAGGCCAGAAGAAAATTCCCAGGTAGGGCTTTTGTTAAGGGCTTCTGATGCAGAGGAGAAGGAAAGCAGCATGGGAGTACCTGTGGCTACTGCCTTTGGGTTAGTGTGGAGACTGGTTAAAGGAAATTAAAATAGGAAGGGCATCTTTATTAAAGCAATGGAGAGTGGAGCTCAAGGAAGGGAGGAACATTCTTCTCTGGGACTACATGGAGCACTTCCTGGAACTCAGGTACTCCCTCTTTTCCTTCCATTTATAGTCTGGTGATTTTAGACAAACCTAAATTAAACTAACCTTGAATTAATATTTTTGAACAAAACATTCCTCACATGATCACCACATCTGCATTCGGTACTGAATAATTCTGACCAAAGATGAACGTAGCTGATGATGAGACAGAAGAGTAAAGCAGAGTTGTCAAAAATTTTCTTTTTTTTCAAGTTACATCAGATATTTGCAGGACCAAAAAGTCATATTTTTTAACCAAAGTAGCCTTCAAAATATTGCAAAATAACTTAGGAAACTTAATTATAATATATACTTAAGATGTTATCTACAGAAAATCTGGTAGAAAACTAATGATATACTGTCCAACTGGGTAGTATCTAAAATTAGTGATTTTTAAAGTCAACCAAGAATAAATTACTTTATTTATTCAAGTAATAAATTACTTGAATAAATTACTTTAGTAATTCAAGGTAGCTTTATTTAGATTTTCTCTGGTAAAAACTCTGGCCCCTTACTTATTCTTAAATTTGAGAGATTTAGGATTTATTTGTGCTCATTCAAGTGGCTACATAAAATCCCAGCAATTGTTGTTGGTCTGGGCACAAAGACCTAGTGTATAAACATCCTGGCCTTGAGGCATAATCTGTTACTTCATGGCAAAACTATTAGAAGAGAAACATACTCAGCTTTTGATGGGGCCCGGAGTTTGTTTGACTTTGTCCTTTTATGCTTGCCCTATGGCCTCATTTTCTAATGAGTTAACAATCACTTAGATTAATTTAGGAGCCCTTGTGACAAAAGCATTAAGAATTTAATGGTTGTTTTGTCCAGGGAGTGATCTGTTAGAGACATAGTTCCAGTTTCAAGTGAGTACATTTATTAACCATGGAACAAGCAAAGGTAAAAGAATAAAATAGAAAGCAGAGGAGAAATAGCAAAACTTCATCAATTTGGGTAGAAATTGACTGGGGAAGTTCCATTGAGACAGCTTGCTAGAGTATGTGACTGAGAATCCCAGACAGAGCAGTACTCCCTTGGGTCAGTAGTCTAAGTAAAAGAACCAATATAAAGCAGTGGATAGACAGCAAAACACCAAATCTTGTTCTTACAGCATCCAGCAGAAATGACTGGGGAAGCACTGTTTAAACAGTCATGCTGGAGTACCTGACAAAGAACATTCTCTTCCTGGGACAAGAAAGGAAGAAGTTCTTCACTCCCATAGTCCACCTCAACATGTGCAAACAGCACATGACAGTTTACCAATATAATTTGTAATGGTGATGCACTTGTTTTCTATAGTACCTGTAAGATTGTTTGGGAGAATTGAATGCATAGAATGTATGCCATACTTATCATGGCTGACAGATTGTAAGTTCAGGCCCTGAATAACCAATGTGATACAGAAGGTAAAACATAAAACTCTCATTTATATTGAATGTGTACTCTTAAGTTAATCAATAACATGTCTTTTTTCCTCTTTTAGAAGAGGCAGATCATTAGTACAGTAACAGAAGTCTTGGCAGCATTGTTGTTTGTAATAATGTTGTTGATATTCCGTGCACTTACTGATTTGAATGTTGCTGGACCATATCATTTCACTCCTCAACCCATTACTACCATGCCTTCTTTCATCAAAGATGCCCAGGAGTGGGAATTGATTTACATACCTTCTGATATTGATGTGGTAACAAAAATCATTGAGGATGTAAAGAGGAATCTCAACACCACTATAAAAGGTTAGACATTGAAGTTTTTGATAAAAGACTGCTGCATCTATAAAAAACAAAATGATGCTAAAAATTGAGGTTAAGATGGAGTTTGTGTCTCACTATTAAGATTTGCGATGTGATGGTGATAAGTAGGTCAGTGTGGAACTGGTAGATAGACAAATCAGTGAGAGAAAGAGAACCCAAAAGTAGATCTATTATACTAAGATGCCAGAATGGCTTTGACGATGATGCAACAGAATATAATGAAAAAAAAAAAAACTTATTCAAAAAATGGTATGGGAACAACTGGACACCAATAGCTAAAACAACAAAAATCTGTATCTTCTGCAAATTAACTGAAAATGGATCATATGCCTAAATGGGAAATGAAGAAGCCTTTAAGAAAGAACATGTGAGAAAATCTTTATAACTTAGAGCTAGTTGATTCCTTAGACGTGATACAAAATTATGATCAAGAAGAATGATGTGAGTTATTTGGACTCCTTTTACCTAATACAGATGTGCCTGCTCTTGAATTAAAATAGTCATCTATTGTTGATTTAAGAAACCTTTCTGAAATTTCAAAAACAGAGGTCCTTTAACATTTTTCTTTAGGTTTGAGTTCTGTGGAAATTGGTTTGGGGAGTTGGGGCTTGCTTGCTTGCTTGCTTGCTTGCTTGCAGTGCTGCAGATTGAACCTAGGGGGTCTTATACATCCTAGGCAAGCCTTCTGCTAAGCTGTGTCCTCAGCCCTGGAGCTTTCAGTTCTCTATACATTTAAAAACTCCATCAGCAATATTGTAACTCACACATATATTCTTGAAAGTCAAGGAAAGCTGAAGTTTATTCAAAGGAAAAAAATTATTATTCTTTAAAAAAAAAAAGAATAGGGAAGATATAAATTTCAGCAACTACCCAGAGGAGAAGAGACGGAGCCAGTGTGGAGGTCCCCTGTATGGTGGACAGTAGCTGCTTGGTTGGAAGGAGTACTTTAGAGAGAGAATAAGCAAGCCCAAAGTATAAACAGCAACAACAGCGAAGAACACATTTAGCTCTGGCCAGCATCAAAAAGAGACAAACAACCTGAGGGAGGGAGGGAGGAAAGACAAGGGGACAGGGAGGTTAGGGGTGTAGAGTTATGCCTTTCTGACAGACAGCTGAACCTCATGGCAACCCATAGAGTGTGCTATGGAGTAAGAATTCAGAAAAAGATAGTGTATTTACATTATCTCATTAAAGGGATACTTATTCTACCTGTCTTGTTTTGTTTTAGCATGGCTTAAGGTGATTTCTGCCTTCCTAGTGGTGATCCTAGCTTCCTGAGGGGTGGTCTCTTGTTCAGTTCATAAACTCACCAAACTGGATTAACCCTTTTCTGGTTTGGGTAGCTTGAAATATTAGGTCTCATGGAAATCTAGAAATACAATTTCAAAGCTGGTACCAGTACTAGATAGAGTTCTAGTCCCCACCCTTAGGTAGAACTTTTAGGTAGGGAAGGAGTGCTCATTAGGGGGAGATAAGAAACTAGATCTTCTGGTAATCCTGGATGTGTTTTGTGTGGTCCCTGCCCTGAGTTGGCTATCTCTTGTTCTCATTACTCAGCTCTGAAGAGCTGACCAAAACTACCATTATAGGATTGAGATGATGACTGATCTGGCTGAATAGGGTATTGGGTGCGGCAGCTGGGGTACCTCTCTGGTGAGCCTATCTAAAAGATACCAGAAGTATATCCATGATTTCTATGTCTTAATTGCCATATGTAGGAAAGAAAGGAACCCCTTGACTGGCAACTGGAAAGAGACTTGAGGGAGAAGTAAAGGGGATAATTATTAGTATTACAAGTCTTAGAATGGGAGGGAGCCAGAAGAGGCCAGAAGAGAGCTATTTTAAATGTCCAAATCAGAGTCCTTTAGTCTCTTGATAGGTTCACCAAGCATGCATCTTCTGTGCTCCTTCTCAATTTTTACTGTGGCCTCCAAGGTTGGACTCAGTAGTGATGAACCCTGTGTGTGTTTGAGCATTCTGATAGCTGCTGGCATGGCTAGAATCACAGTGCATTTTCTTCTAGAGGGAGACACCTTTAACTGTTATTCAATTTTTTGGTTAAAACGAGAGTGGGTGTGTTTTCCCAGCTGCTTGTAGGCATTACATTGTTGACTTAAACACCAGTCAGGATGTCCACACTAGGCACCATTTATTTTATGGAGAAGAAAACCATCCATAGTACATAGTTGTCTAAATAACATCTTATAGAGATTTAACTCTAATATCTAGAGGAAGTGACTCCTTCAACTGTTTAAGAATACGCTAATCATTTTCATTTTGGGTTATTCTTTTCTGGTGGGCATTTGGACTATGCAGGCTGCCAAATCTGACCATTTTTATTTTTAGCATCAGAGTCAGGTGAAGATATGGTTTTTTGAGTCTTCAAATTTCTGTATTTCATTAAGATAATTTTTAAAAATAATTCTTGAATTTATTTTGAACATTTTCTTCTTCCTTCTGGGACTACAATGACCTGTACACTAGATGCTTTGCATTGATCCGTGTGTCGATGAGGCTGTGTTCAACTTCTTCCAGTCGTCTTCATGATGCTGCTGAGGCTGGGCAATTTCACTGTTCTGTCTCCACTACTTTCTTCTCTATTACCATCAAACTGTTATCAAATGAGCTTTAATTTGAAGTGCTAGCCACTCCTTGTCTTTGCTCTTCTTTGAAACAGCTTTATATAACATCAAGAAATACAATGTACCTCTCAGATATACTTTATGTCTATGAAATACACTGAATCAGTGGATTTCAGTGTACTTGAAGTGGCACAAGTACTGTGGCAATGGATTAGAGTTCACACCCAAAGAAGCTATACATAGTCTTGATCGCCACTCCATTAGGGAACACTAGAATGTTTCCTGTCCCTATAGACTGTCCTTGTTGGATGTACATTGTGCTGCTGGTTCATCTAACATCACAAAACTTTTCATAGTAAAAATTTATAAAATGCTGAAAAGATTTTGTACCTGAAATATTCATTAATTACTCTCATGTAAATATTTAAGAAAAAAGGTGATAAATGTCACAATATTTGTAATAGCTTTTTTGTCTATATAAGGTAATATCTCACCTCACAAACAGAATTATTGGATGTTTTACTTAATCAGACAATTTTGTCTCTCTGTAGTTCGAGGTTTTCTTACAGAAGTTGAGTTTGAGGAGTACATTCTGTTTGATTATATGTCTCAGAAAGTATTGGCTGCCATTGTTTTTGACTGTGGCTTCAAAAACAAAAGTGATCCTCTGCCACTTCAGGTAAGAAAATTTTATTTAAGGTTTTCAAATAAGTAGTACTTTTTGTACTATTATACTAAGTAGTATAATAGTACTTTTGGCTTCTAGGATTTTTAATGAATTAATTACTTTTAGGCTAATTTTGCAAATTGAGAAAATATCACTCCTGAAACAAACTAAAAATATGTAATGAGACAAGAATACTAATTCATTTTTGAGTGATTTAATGTCTTGGTATGTATTACTGATTTTTAAGTCTTCGCTATCAGCTTGACTAGATTCAGAAATCACCTAAGAAACCTGTGAGGGTGTTCTTAGAAAGGGTGAACTAAGGGGATAAGAACCACCCTAAATGCGGAGAGTAGTGTCTCATGGGCTGTATCGGGGAAAGGAGAAAGCCAGCAGAGCCCTGCCATTTCGCCTTTTCTGTTTCTTGGCTACAGTGTGCACTACTCTGCTCTGCCATGCCTTTTTTTTTGCATCTGAAACTGAGTCAAAATAAATCTTTAGTCCTT
>NW_022196904.1:109437501-109458743 GCF_008632895.1 Mastomys coucha
GACTGAGGAAACCTTAATTTAGCCAGCACTTGTATTTCATACACAGTGGTAAAGATGTGTTTAAAGTCAGAGGCATTTTTATTGGTAGACAAGTGAACTCATAAATCCCTTCTTCAAATGAAAAACAAAATATAATTCCTTTCATAAATCGCCAGAAGACTTACAGACTTAAATGTATTTAATTCAACCATATGGTGTCAGAACTGAAGAGATACTGATGGTGTCTACAGAAAGACGAGGAAAGAGCAGTGCTTTGAATTTGGAGTCCCTAGAAAATTGTATAGGCATCCTACCCTGCTGGTTGTAGGAATAAGTGATCAGTCTGTAGCACCTAGAGATTGAGCCACACCTACAGTTTCTAAAACAGGCACTTATTGGAAGACAGAAGTCGAATTTGTATTATCTTTTATCTATCCCTCCTTTTGTGGCTCCATTCAACTATGCGAGCTTTCTTAACTTAGCTTAAAGCTATATTATATATCCATTGATGTGGATTTGGGTACATAGGCATTAGCATACATTGGCCTAAAGTATCTTCAGTGCCATGTCAAGTTTCATTCTTGCTAACTACACTCTTCTCAAATCTCAAATCTTTGAATGAAATTCCTGATGCTAAAATTCCCATAGATTTTCCCTGGTGCTTAGTCTATTTTAATAATTATCTCTCTAAAATTTTATTTATTTATTTATTTATTTATTTATTTATTATTGTATATGATGTGTATGTAAGTGTAAGTGTATGTAGGTCGGATGACCGACTCAGCCATGACTACAATATATATGTGGTGATCAGGGGACAACTTTGGGAAATTAGTTCTCCCCTTCCCCCGTGGGTCTTGGGAATCAAGATTGGTTCTTCAGGATTGCATAGCAAGTGCTTTTGTCCCCTGTGCCATCTTGACAGCCTTGTTTTGATGGTTTTCTAAATTAATATTATAGCATTTGTTGATGATGTCATTTATAATATGAACTAATAGATGCCAGTTCTCTTTAGTTTATTTTCCTGACCACATCCTTTGTTTGTCCATGTGAATATCATGGTCAACCTGACCAACCTCAGATGAGATCATGTCATTATCCTAAGTAAAAGACCATAGTGTGGGCAGGTGACATGGTTCCATAGGTAAAGGAGCTTGTCTTTAAAGCCTGACAAGCTGAGGTTGATCCTTAGACTACATGGCAGGGGACAACTGACTCCTGAAAGTTATCCTGTGATCTCCACATGCAGGCCATGCCATGTATGTACCTGTGCACTCACTCTCCTTTTCCCTCTCTCTGCCTGTCCTTTTCCCACTCCCTCCTCTCTCCTTCTCTCATCATATATGTGTATATATATGTATATACATATATACACACATACATACATACACACAGTAGTAATAATATATTTTGAAAAACAAAACAAATTTTAAAATTCTAGTGGCTTCCATAGGCTCATGCACAGTATTTGGCATAAGATTCACGGCCATCCAGATGTGTCTCATCCCCACATGTCAATTTTTCCTATTTACCCTGGAAGCTTTATGCAGATACCATATATTTCTGCTTCTGGAATTTTGGCCACATTAACTTTTTAACATGAGGATGCTTCCATGAATTTTCAATCAGCTTACAGTTATATCCCCACCCATTCTGTTCTTTCATAATAATCTGCATTTTTCTAGTAGTTAATCAGTTTTTTGTTTTTTGTTTTTTTTAGAAATCCAGGGCTTTATTGATGGGTAACTGTGAACATTGCATAGGGTCTAGTTACAAGAAGGTATCTTGGGTATGGTTTATCTGATGTCACTGCCTTGAAATTCTGAGTACATTTAAAAATTTTTTATTAGGTATTTTCTTTACTTACATGTCATATGATATCTCCTTTCCCAGTTTTCCCTCCAAAAAAGGGAAAAAAATAAAATAATCAAAATCGAAAACAAAAATAAAACCAAGCACCTGTTCCCTCCCCCCTCCCCCTGCTTACCACCCCACCCTCTCCTGCTTACTGGCCCTGGCATCCCCCTACACTGGGGCATAGAATCTTCATAGGGCCAAGGGCCCTCTCTTCCCATTGATGACCGACTTGGCCATCCTCTGCTATATATGCGGCTGGAGCCATGAGTCCTACCATGTGTACTCTTTGGTTGGTGGTTTAGTCCCTGGGAGCTCTGAGGGTACTAGTTAGTTCATATTGTTGCTCATCCTAAGGGGCTACAAACCCTTCAGCTCCTTGGGTTCTTTCTCTAGCTCCTTCATTAGGGACCCTGTGCTCAGTCCAATAAGGAAGATCAAAATGTAGATACTTCATTCCTTCTTAAAAGGGGGAACAAAATACCCATGAAAGGAGTAGCAGAGACTAACTATGCAGCAGAGACTGAAGGAAGGACAATCCAGAGACTTCTCCACCTGGGAATCCTTCCCATATTCAGTCATCAAATCCAGACACTATTGTGGATGCCAACAAGTGCTGGCTCACAGGAGCCTGATATAGCTGTCTCCTGAGAGGCTCTGACAGTGCCTGACTAATACAGAAGTAGAGGCTCACAGCCATCCATTGGACTGAGTTAATCAGTTTTTAAAGAGCACAAACAATTCTATATGTTTTCAACAGAGATTTTGATATAGGAAACTTTTCTTTATAATATTTAATTCTAAATTAATTAGCTGCTGTCTGTTAGCCAACAATATAGAGTGTCTAGCATGCTTTCCAAGTAGAGGAAACCATACCTCCCTTGAGCTTAGTTGTTAGGCCATCTGTGTTACAAGTACGCTTGTGTATGGAAAACACCTATTGTGAGATGCCCTAGGGAAATGCATTATTTTATACCCACAGAACTCAACTGTCATTCACTGTCTAATGGCAGCCTTAGTTCTTCATATTAGTTGTGATTCATTGTTCACTCTCATCCATCATTTGCTGGTGCACAACAGTGTCTCAATATTACCATGGGCAATCATGCAGTTCTCATGGGAATATGACTATTTTCCCTGTTGTAGTTATTCCTCTAACCTTTATAAACAGAAACTTTAACTGAACAGAGCTTAAGATTGTGGGATGGAAGACATTTTACTCACAGATCCTTACTTGTAGAGAGTGATTTTACAAGCTTCCATGCCTTAGTTCT
The DNA here is from genome assembly GCF_008632895.1 of Mastomys coucha. NCBI lineage: Eukaryota > Metazoa > Chordata > Mammalia > Rodentia > Muridae > Mastomys > Mastomys coucha. The sequence goes on from NW_022196904.1 coordinate 109,440,609, forward strand.
CGTGCCCTCATGCTCTAGCTCTGAGAGCACAAGTCTGGGTGAGTTATCGTTAGTGATGGGGACTGTTTCTTATTCACTAGGACCCATGATTAAGACCAGATTCCTCCTAAGCTGATGGACTGGCTGAAAATTTATTGCTTTGGGTTTTTCAAGAAAGGGTCTCTGTCCTTGACCTCTCTATGAATACAAGGTTGGCCTTGAACTCAAAGATCTTCCTGTCTCTGCTTGCTGGGATAAAAGGTGTGCCACCACACCCATTAGCTGAGATTTGACAGGTCTTTTTCAGTTTCTCTTCTCGGGCTTACTGAGTGTGGAAAAATGGCTTATAGATGAGTCCAGTGCCCAGTACCTTCTTAATATAAAACATGTCCCTTGCCTGAGGCAAGTTGTCTATACTCTGTACACCTGCGCCTTCTTCATAAAATTTAGTAATTAAAAAAAGTGACATGTCCTTAAACTTTGGTGGGTATATACCAAGGAAAATTCTTTAAGCAATAAGAAAAGCATTGCATAGTCACAGAAATGTATAAAGTGTTTAAATACATTTCCTGGAAATTATGCTAAAAAAAATGTAAGACCTCCAAAATTAACAGCTGCTATTCTACTTAAATAAAAATTTTCAATAACAAACAGTTTTAAAGTGAGAAATAAAATTCTGATGTCCTGGGTCAGATAACCCTTGGGGGGGTGGAATAATGGAACTGTTCATCATCTTCACTGAATTGATGGATATGGGAAGTTCTACATGTAAGAAAACTTTGTATACAACCTAAAACAGACAGACATACCTGCAGACATCTATAGACACACCTTACAAATTGATTTACTAAATTATATCAATATTTCCTCCTGCATTTATATATGATATGTCATTATAAATACATGCATATATATATATATACATATATACACATACATATGCACACACATGTTCTAAGCTTATACCAGATATGTTAATTATTTCTTTAAACTCCATGTGAAGCTAAATTACCTTGAAGTTTTACATTTGGAATGAGGCTATGATTGCTACAGGGATTTTATAAATTGGTTGTGTTTTTTCTACCGAGTGTTATACTTATGATGACTTATTGATTTATGCTTTAATGTATTGGAAGCTTTCCATTTTATTAAATCTGTTCCATGTAACAAGCCTTGATTAAATAGTTTTTATTTTCAAAAATTACAGTTAAGAAAATGAATCATGAAGGCATATTTAAAGAAATTATTTATAAAGCATTTGTGATAATTTACTAACATCCAAGATATTTCAAAGGTCCTATAATTCAATAATAAAATTTTTAATTAAATTTGGGGAATGTTTATAAAATTAAACGAGATACTGCTCTCAAACATATGCATCATATATCTTATATATGTTAACATTTATTTCCTGCTTTTATTCCCTAATATGAATTCAAGCCACTGTTTCCCAGTATTGCCAGCCAAACGGTGTCTCTGCATTCTCCTTTTCTTTCAGTTAGTGGGCTTGGTTTCTGGGGTTTTTTTTTTTTTTGTTGTTGTTTTTTTTTTTTTTTTTTTGGGATCTTGAACAGTTGCATACCACTGTGTTGTATGGAGGTATCATGGTTTTATCCATCTCATATATTGCAGTTAAGTTAATTCTTTTACATTTGGACCATAGACAACATTATAACAAACTTAATGTTCAAAATTAATTTATAACTCAAGATTATTCAGATCTGTTTCTTTAAAAAGTATTCCTTAGTTGATCAGTAAATGACTGCTGTGCTTTCAGAGATTGTTGTGAAATTAACTCATTAAAATATAATAGCCATTGGAACAGTATTAGGAGGTAATCAGGTCATGAGGACTCCTACCTGATGAAAGAAGAGTGCAGCCCCCTTTTGGTCCTTTACTTCTTTGTCTTTCACCCCTAACTGTGAATCAAAGAACTTTGCTTCCTTCATGGACCATTTTGTAAACAACCAACAAACTGCCAGTCCCTTGATGTTGCCATCTCTACCTCCATAGCTCTTACAAATTGATCAGATTACAGCAGCACAGAATAGGTTATGATGATTTATGTGCTTCTGATAGCTATTAGTTATTGCTCAATTCTCCATTGATGTGCTATTTTTCTTTCATCCTGCAAGGATTGGATTCATGTGCCTGTTTGTCTATAGCTCTGCAAACATTCATTATTCAGCCTTTTATTTTGCCAATATAGGAAAAAGAGTAGCTTATACTTCTATAGTATAAATTTACATTTATTTTATGTCCTTGAGAATTTTTTCATGCTTATCTTGTGTGTTTTTCTGTGTTTTGAGTAGAATTGAAATGTATTTAGGGAACATACATTCTCTACCTTGCTCACTGTGCATTCTAGGCATTCAGAATTTATCAGGTTGGTTTCATCTCTAAAGTAACATGTTTTTCTACTGGGATGTAACTTTATTTCTAACATTTGCTTTTAAGTTTCTTTTTGGGTTTCAACATATATGACTTTTTATTAATACTTTCAGGTAAAATATCACTTGCGTTTTGTTGGTGCACAGAGGACCATCTGGTGGCCAGACAAGATAGGCTGGAAAACAAAACTTCTCTTTCCTAATCATCCTTCTATACGACCCAGGAATCCAAATTTTCTTGATGGAGGAAGTCCTGGTAAGCAGATCCTCAGCATGCTTATTTTAGCAAAATGGCCACAAGCTAGTACTGTTATTCCCAGATTGTGAGACCCCTAAAGAGACCACCAGGAACCACAACTCTGAAGCAAGCACAGGAGAGTCTTTATTCAGGCTCAAGCCTGGGCTGCAAACCTTCCTTTTGCAACAGGATAGGAGAGCGACCCTAAGGTCTAAGGAATGGGATTTGTAAAGAAAAAAACTCCAAGTGGGGATTTCTAAGCCTTCGTGTTACATGATTAGATAAGAGGGTAAAAAAAAAATGTTGGCCTTTAAGCTGATTGGTTCACAGAATCTGGTTAAACCACAAGGAGGGAGCACACATCGAAAAGAGGAGCATCGTGACTCATATTTCCTTAGCCCACCCCGTTACTATCTGCTGGCCACAGCTGTTATGTCTATTTTGCAAGTGCCAAGAATATCTCATGGTTTTTCTCAGAACTCAAGGGTTGGGGCCAAGTCACTCTAAGGGCAAGTTAGCATAAAATGGAGTCTGAAAAAACAAAATGGAGTTTGTTCCCCTATTTTAATCCTTTCAGTACATGTATAAACATATACTTATGTTTAAATATTTGTGTTCATTTAACACATGAGAAATGTTTATTCTTCATTGTAATTAAAATTTATATTGTAACAATCTTTTCAGTCTTTATTCTTTTTTTTTTTTAAGAGAATAGATATGTGTTTTTATCATGAGGTCAAAACAAGTGATTTAATTGTTCTAAACTCAAATAGACCCCATGCCAGCTACTTTTATGTAAACTGGACACAAGCTAGAGGTAGTTATCCAAAAGGAGGGAAACTCAACTGAGAGAAAATGCCTACATAAGTCTGACTGTAGGGCATTTTCATTCTTTTTTTTTTTTTGAGTATTATAAAAATTGTTTGATATAAAACAACAATCACTTAAACAGTCTTATGTAGATGCTTGTCTACAGCAATACTGAAAATACATTTGTCTCAATATAAATTTGAAATAATTCCAAATATGTTAACTGTATATTTTATAATAATACATCACTGCAAGTTTTTTTAATGAAAATAAATAGATAAAGTCTTTTTGTTTCTTTGTTTTGTTTTTAATAGAGCTTAAAATCTTGGCTCTAACTGTGGTACAAGCCCAAACTAAGAACAATTCTTAGACATTGGAGTTCATTGTAATAAGGCTGTACTTCAGTGACCCTCACATCACCAAAGGATTTTACCTCCATTATAGCTAAGCTAAGAGTTGACAGTTCTGCTGCGCCAAGGAATGAATTGTAGGCATGATTTTTGGATACAGATTTCCTGCTATGGTCTAAGCTGTTTGACTTGAGTGATTGTCATCATTCTCAGCCCACAGAGAACAGGTTACATATTATTCATTTAAGAAATGGTGTGTGTATTAAAATGGTCTATCCATGAAGTCATTCACCAACTGTTTCAATGAACAATGGTTCTGCTTGGAGGGTGGCAAGACATTAGATGAGGATAAGAATCTGGTTCATTGACTGTGATAATTTTGAAAAGCATTCATCTCAGAGAAAGAGTAATTTATAATAAAGTCATCTTCTTCAAACTTGATACAATAGTTACAAATATCAAGCAGAGCATTCAGTCTTACTCTTTGTTGTTCTCTTACAAGCCACCTCCCAAGTTAATTGTCTTATGTTTCTTTTGGCTGTATAAACTTTTGAAATATGTAAGCTGTTCTGAAAACCATAGTATAGTGTAAAAACATCAAATAAGCAATCCTACTAATAGAGAGGCTGAGATAGGAGAAGCCTGAATTCAAGACCATTATGTGGAACCCAGCAAGACACTGTCATGTACAAACAAGCAGAAAGTGAATATAGATTGTACAATATTGGACCTATTTCTCCAATTACCAAATTAGAGAGACCACTGGATGACAGCCAACAAATTTCTAATTTTTCATGTTTTTGGATTTCAATCTATTAGGATATGTTGGTAATATTAGTTTTCATATTAAGACATTAAGAAGAAGTAATTGTTGCTTCTTGTTATTTTTGTTGTTAGAGGTGGAATTAGGTTTGTGTGGGTTTGTTGAAAGGTTACTTTCTTGCTTCTTCTAGAATATAGTTTTGCTCCTTATGTTGGTGTTTTCCATCTATTATCCTTTGTAGGGCTGGATTTGTGGAAAGATATTGTGTAAATTTTGTTTTGTTATGGACTATCTTGTTTTCTCCATCTATGGTAATTGAAAGTTTTACTGGGTATAGTAGCCTATGCTGGCATTTGTGTTCTCTTAGGGTTTGTATGACGTCCACCCAAGATGTTCTAGCTTTCATAGTCTCTGGTGAGAAGTCTGGTGTAATTCTGATAGGCCTGCCTTTATATGTTACTTGACCTTTATCTCCTACTGCTTTTAAAATTCTTTCTTTGTTTAATGCATTTGGTGTTTTGATTATTATGTGATAGGAGGAATTTCTTTTCTGGTCCAGTCTATTTGGAGTTCTATAGGCTTCTTGTATGTTCCTGGGTATCTCTTTCTTTAGGTTAGGGAAGTTTTCTTCTATAATTTTGTAAAGGCTATTTACTGGCCCATTACATTGGGAGTCTTCACTCTCTTCTATACCTATTATCCTTAGATTTGGTCTTCTCAATGGGTCCTTTCTCTAGCTCCTTCATTGGGGACCCTGTACTCAGTCCAGTGGATGGCTATGAGACTCTACTTCTGTATTAGTCGGATATTGTCAGAGCCTCTCAGGAGACAGCTATATAGGGCTCCTGTCAGCCAACACTTGCTAGCATCCACAATAGTGTCTAGTTTTGATGATTGAATATGGGAAGGATTCCCAGGTGGAGCAGTCTCTGAATTGCCCTTCCTTTAGTCTCTGCTCCACAGTTAGTCTCTACAACTCCTTCCATGAGTATTTTGTTCCCCCTTTTAAGAAGGAACGAAGTATGCACATTTGGTCTTCCTTCCTCTTGAGTTTCTTGTGGTTTGTGGTTTGTACTTTGTGTATTCCAATCTTCTGGGCTAATATCCCAGAATATTAGGAATTAGAATATTATACTTATCAGAGAATGCATACCATGTGTGTTCTTTTGTGATTGGGTTACCTCACTCATGATGATATTCTCCAGATCTATCCATTTCCCTAAGAATTTCATAAATTCATTGTTTTTAATAGCTGAGTAGTATTCCATTGTATAGATATACCACATTTTCTGTATCCATTCCTCTGTTGAAGGACATCTGGGTTGTTTCCAGTTTCTGACTATTATAAATAAGGCTGCTATGAACATAGTGGAACATGTGTCCTTATTACATGTTGGAGCATCTTCTGGGTAGTGTAGCCTTAGAGTAGGTGTGTTACTGTGGTTGTGGACCCTCATCCTAGCTGCCTGGGAAGCCAGTATCCTGCTAGCATCTTCTAGGCCCAGGGAGTGTAGCCTTTTTGGAGTAGATGTGTTACTGTGGTTGTGGACCCTCATACTAGCTGCCTGGGAAGCCAGTATCCTGCTCGCAGCCTTCAGATGAAAATATATGACTCTCAGCTCCTCCTGCACCATGTCTGCCTGGATACTGCCATGCTCCTGCCTTGATGTTAATAAACTGAACCTCTGAACCTGTAAGCCAGCTGCAATTAAATGTCATCCTTATAAGAGTTGCCTTGGTCATGGTGTCTATTCATAGCAGTAAAACTCTAAGACAGAAGTTGGTAATAGGAGTGGGGTATTGCTGTGATTGCCTGACCATGGGTTTGTTTGGAAGAATGTGTATTTTGGGACTTTGGATTTGAAAAGTTGTAGAATGCTTTAAATGGAGCTTAATGGGCTATCCTAGTAGGGATATGAAATTCTTTGAGAGTGATTTGAATTATGTGGACCTGGACCAAGAGGTTTCAGTGGAGAATTTCAATATGTAACCTAGAGACAGTTTTTGTGGTATTTTCATGAAGAATGTGGCTACTTTTTGCCCTTGTCTGAAGAGTCTGCCTAAGGCTAAGGTGAAGAAATCCGGATTAATTGCATTGACAAAAGAAGTCTCAAAAAAAGTTAGCAGAGACTTTGTTCTCAGATCAAGTCTCATGAAGAGCATTTTGAAAAAGCATAGCAAGCTGAGAAAGGAAAAATATAAATGATAAATCATTTAGTATTAAAGGGACTCCAGGCAGTAGAATAGAGCTGAATCCTATGTTCTAGGAGATAACAGAGTAAGGGAATGGGACTTTGAGGCAAGATCCAGGCATGGTGGTATGCTTCTTTAATCCCAGGAGATAAAGACAAGCAAATCTCTAAATTCAAGGCCATCCTGGGACCAAACAAGTTCTAGGTGGAGAAAAGCTTAAATCCAAGTGTGGTGGTCCACACCTTTAGTCCCAGGAGACAGGCATGCAAATCTCTGAGCTCAAGGTCAATCTACAGAGCAAGTTTCTACACAGCCAAGCTTGGGAAGGTGGAAGGAGTGGGAAAACAGAAAGCTGGTGATAATATAATAGAATAAGGACAGCCATGTTCCAGCCCCAGCAAGCAGCAAAACTCAGCAGCTTTAGAGTCAAAAATAGAAGGGACTACTGGGACAATTGATACTGGTTGGCTGGAGCTAAGAAATTAGTGGTGATTAACTTCATCATTAAGATAAAATCTTCTGGGAATTATTTTCTGAGAGCACAGAAAAGCTGTATTCCAGAGAGTAAATACTTAATAATATGATTTCTTGTGACTTTTTCAACATCCTTATTTTAGGAATTATGTTTTAACTTTTGATATTTCTTTGGTTATTCTGGGTGATTTTCAGTATGTTTTCCAAAATTTTGTACAAATTACCTAGGATCTTATTAAAGTACAAGTTCTAATTCAGTGGAAGAAAAAATGTCAGTTCTTTTAAAAGTAGTCTAAGGAATTAAAATGGAGGCACCCCTTCCAAATTTATGGTATAAGGTCAGCATTACCTTGTGTGTAGTTTGAATATGCTTGGCCCATGGGAAATGCTACTGTGAGAAGGTTTGCACTTGTCACCTGACCATGCTTTTATTTGGAGGAATGTGGATTTGGGGACTTTTGGAAAGCAGTGCAATGCATTAAGGCTTAAAGGACCATTCTAGAAGGAGCACGGAAGTGTGTCACTGTGTAGGTGGGCTTTGAGGGCTCCCCCTGCTCAAGCTCCACCCAGGGTAGAAGAGACCCTCCTTCTAGTGACCTGTGGAAGACACAGTCACTTCCTGACTGTTTTTGGATTAAAATTTCAGCACCTTCTTCAGCCCCATATCTGCCTGGACACTGCCATGCTTCCCACCATGATGATAATGGACTAAACTTCTGTAACTCTAAGCCAGCCCCAATGAAATGTTGTCCTTTTTAAAATCTGCCTTGGTGATGGTGTCTGTGCACAGCAGTGTAACCCTAACTAAGACAGAAGTTGGTGTCAGGAGCTGAGGTACTGCTGTGATAGGACTGACCCTGACCGTGCTTTTGTTTGGAGGAATGTGGATTTGGGGACTTTGGAAAGCAGTGGAATGTTTTAAGGGGGCTTAATGGGCCATCCTAGAAAAAGCATGGAAGAGAGTGATTTGAACCATTGGAGCCTGGTTCAAAGGGTTTCAGGGGAGAAGAATTTTGGTATGTGGCCTAGAGAATGTTTTTGTGGTATTTTGGTGAGGAATATGGTTGCATTTGCCCTTGTCTGAAGAGCCTGCCTGAGGCTAAGATGAAGAGATTCAGAGTAATTGCATTGACAAAAGAAGTCTCAGAAGAGCCCAGCATAGACTTTATCATCTGGTTTACACTTATGAAGAGCATTTTCATCAAGTATAGCAAGTTTAGAAAGGAAAAATACAAAATGCATGGTTCAAGTAATAAAAGGGCACCAGGAAGTGCACTGGAGCTAAAGCCTTTGTTCAAGGATATGAAATGAAATTAAGGGAATGGGGACCTCAGGGCAAGGTTCCACCAGCTAAGTTTATTGTTTATGTTTGCAGTTGAACAAGGGAGTTGTGTTAGGAGTTATTATTACCTAGCTTTTGGTCCAGCTCTTGAGGCATAGTAGCCATTAAAAGCTTAGGGCCAGGCATGATGGTATATTCCTTTAATCCCAGGAGACAGATGGCAGCAGGTCTCTGAGTTCAAAACTAGCCTGTTACAGAGGAAGTTCCAAGTAAAGAAAAGCTTACATTCAGGCATAGTGGTACAAACCTTTAATTCCAGCACTCAAAAAACAGAGGCATGCAGATCTCTGAGTTCAAGGTCAGTTTACAAAGCAAATTCCAGTACAGCCAAGCTTAGGCAGTAAAGGATGTAATACAACAGTGGAGTCAAGTTCCAACCCTAGCAAGCAGCAGAACTTGGCAGTTTCTGTTATGTGGCTCCTTGCTAGAGTCAAGAATGAAAGGGGTTACTGATGTTGGTTAACTGGAGCTAAGAAATTAATGGTGATTAAAAAGAGAGCAGCATCATTGAGGTGAAATCTTGTGGGAAGTGTTTTCTGAAAACACAGAGAAGCTGTGTTCCAGAGATGGCCAGTGTTGTACCTCATGCTGGACTTGGTAATATATAAAAACCACCCATATGGTTTTGAAGATATGAAGGATATGCTTAAGCTACACCCAGTGTGGAAGAGACCCTCCTCCTAGCAGCCTGTCAAAGAGACAGTCTCTTTGTGGTTGCCTTCGAATTAAGGTGTAGAAATCTCTCAGTTCCTTTTTCAGCTGCCTGGATGCTGCCATGCATCTATCCCCAACTAAAGGTTGTTCTTTTAAAAAGTTGCCTTTTGCAAAGGACACTGTCAATAGGACAAAACGGAAACCCACAGGTTGGGAAAAGATCTTTACCAACCCTACATCTGATAGAGGGCTAATATCCAAAATATATAAAGAACTCAAGAAGTTAGACTCCATGGAACCAAATAGCCCTGTTTAAAAAATGGAGTACAGAGCTAAACAGGATTCTCAACTGAAGAATCTCGAATGGCTGAGAAGCACTTAAAGAAACGTTCACCATCTTTAGTCATCAGGGAAATGCAAATCAAAATGACCCTCAGATTCTACCTTATACCAGTCAGAATGGCTAAGATCAAAAACACTGATGACAGCAGATGCTGGCAAGGATGTAGTGGGACTGAAAGCTGGTAAAACCACTTTGGAAATCAATCTGGTGGTTCTTCAGAAAATTGGAAATAGTTTTACCTGAGGTCCAAGATACTCTGGACATATACCCAAAAGATGCTCCAACATATAACAAGGAAACATGCTCCACTATGTTCATAGAAGCCTTATTTATAATAGCCAGAAGCTAGAAACAACTCAGATGTCCCTCAACAGAGGAATGGATATAAAAAATGTGGTACATTTACACAATGGATTACTACTTAGCTATTAAAAACAATGACTTCATGAAATTTGCAGGCAAATGGATGGAACTAGAAAATATCATCCTGAGTGAGGTAACCCAGACACAAAAGAACACACATGGTATGTACTCACTGATTAGTGGATATTAGCCTAAAAGCTCACAGTGCCCACAATACAACCCACAGACCAGATAGAACTTACGAGGAAGACTAGGAAGGACTGGAGGAGCAGAAAGGATTTCAACCCCATAGGAAGAACAACATTGGCTGGTCAGACCACCCAGTGCTCCCAGGAACTAGACCACCAACGAAGGAGTGTACCTAGAGGGATCCATGGCTCCAGATACATATGAAGCAGAGGATGTCCTTGTCGTCATGACATCAGTGCGAGGGGAGGCCCTTAGTCCTGTGGAGGTTTGATGCCCAAGAGTAGGGAGATGCTGGAGTGGTGGGGTGAGAGATGGTTGGTGGGTGGAAGAGCACCCTCATAGAGGCAAAGGGGAGGGAGGCGAAGGCAGATGTGGGATGGGAGGTTTGTGGAGAGGTTACTGGGAAGTGGGATATCATTTGAGTTGTAAACTTACCTATCAAGTCACTTTACAGCAATGAAACCCTAAGATACCCTTTTACCAAAATAGTCAAGGATAGACACATACACTCACCAACTCACACACAAACTATAGCCAAATGTTCCTGATGCAAATATTCTTAGCAAAATACTACTTAGCAAAGCAAGGTGGAAAAATGGCTCAGTGGGTAAGACTGCCTGCTATGAAAGTATGAAGGCCTGAGTTCAAATCCCCAGCACCCATGTTTTAAAAAGGAAATGCTGCTTGTGTATACATAAATCTTCATTAGTAAGGAACAGAGACAGATGGATCCTGGAAACTCACTGGCCAGAGGGCTTAGTGGAAGTGGAAATGGCAGTGTTGAAATTCTTTGAGAGACTCTGTCTCCAAACTCCAAGGTGGAGAACACTAGAAGTAGATCCCTAACATGTTCTGCTGCCCTCTGCATACATGCACATGGGCACACACAGCCACACACAGTTGTACATGCACATATCACACACCTATTAAAAATACTACCAAATTAAATCCAATATCCTATCAAAGATTGTTATCACAATCAAATTTGATTAATCCAAAGATGCAAGGATGATTCATATGTATAACTGTTTCAATGTAGTATACCATATAAACAAAGAAAGGTAAAATATAATTATTTCATTAGATGTAGAGAAGGCATTTTTTGATAAAGCCCTGAACAAATTATATATACACTAATCATACTTAAATATCATAAGGGATATATATAGGTACCTATATATATATCCTAGTTTTACTCCACTTGTTCAGTCCCAGATAGTCAAGGTAATTAAATAAAGATATGAAAATACCAAGAGCAGAAGTCAAAACTATCCCAGATTGTAGATGATGTGGTTTTATTGAGAGACCAATAAAACTCTACCAACACTATGAACTGATTTTTGCAAGATTCAAATTAAACAGAAATTAGCATTTTATACATCAATAATGAAATTGCTGACAAACAAATCATGAAAATCATTCCATTCATAGTCATTACCAAAAAATGCCTAAAAATAAATTTAACTAAGACATGAAAGACATCTGTAATAAAAATTATAAAATACTTAAAAAATAGAAAAATTGGGTATGCCTTTCTGTGGGGGACCGGCCAGCAGGCCCACACTCTGTAGGTGTTCTCGGACTGGAGAATTATTGAGTACCTGTGAAAATAAGCGGGTGAGAGAGAGACAAAGGAAGACACCAAGTAGCTTTATCAAGGTGTGTCTTTACTAGGGGAAAACTGGGTTTATATAACAAGAGGCAGAATCGAAACTATGAAGGCAAAACCGAAACCATAAATCTAACATAAACAGAGACCGGAGGAAGGAACTTCAAAGTCAAGTCCGACAAGGTGAGATAGCTGTAAGCAGTCTTTGATCTATGGCAGTCAGGCATCCGCAGGTGGCATCCGCAGTCCTGGGGCTGTGAGAGAGTTTCACTTTCGGAACTCTCCGGGCTAAGGGGGAGAGAACCCACACCTTTCATGTTCATTAATTGGAAAAAATCAATGTTTTTTTAAATGTGCACAATATCCAGTTTATGGATTCACTGCAGTTCTTACCCTTCATATTTGAAGGATAAGAGCTTGCAGTTCTTCATATTTGTGTAGTTGCATTGTTGTATGTTTCCTGTCATGTCTAGAAGTCACTATATCACACCAGGTATCCTAGTCCTCTGGCTTTATCCATCTTTCCATCCTTTTCCCATTATGTTCTTTGGGAACTCTCTGCATTTTGGTCTGTTGTGGTCTCTGTAATCGTTTTCATCTGCTACAAAGTGAGCTTCTTGGATGAGGAGTGAGAGCTGTATTTTTTATATAAGGATATTTAGAATACCATTAGAAGTTATATTGGTTTAAGAATATAGCAGTAATGGGTTCTCCTCTAGGGTCTATAATCTCTCCAGTCATGGATAGTTGTTTGCAACTTCTAATTTCTTATTCTTGCATATGCATGTCTATAGTGTAACTGCATGTATACATCCATATTCACACATCTGTGGGTACCCTTGTATTCTTGAGGAGGCCTGAGGTTGAGTTTGGGTCTCATCCTTTATTTTGCTCCTCCTTGTATATTGGACTAGGCTGTCTTGATGAAAGCTTGCCATTTCAAACAGGGATACCCATGCCCACCTCCTGCATGCTAGGATTATGGGAAAGCTACCATGCCTGCCTGGCTTTATCTTGGGTCATAAGCATCTGAACTCTATAGTTGTTATACTTATTAGTAAGTACTTTTTTCTACCACCCTTTCCCCCAGTTTCTGATTTCACCTATGCTGTACTTTATTGAACAGAAATATTTTTGTTAATATTTTTTTGCCTTTTTGTTGTTTCTGGTTCTGGGATTTCATTCCTTTTTGAAGCCATGATCTTCTCAATATTTAATTATATTGTTATTGTTCTTCTAATTAGAAATTTTATAAGTGGAAAATTTAGTAAGCTTGCCAGTTTTATTAATATTAATATTTTAATTTGGGAAAGATAAAAATCATATTTAGCCAAAGAAATGTCTTTTTATGTCAAATATGTGGTAGGTTCCATTTATTGCATGCTAAGAATTCCTTACATTTCTTTCTTCATATGTCTGAGTTGCTCCTTAGTCTGTTTCCCTTGACCAGTGAGTTTTCTTACACAGGGTATATCAAGGAAGGATTCCTGGCAGTGCAGCATGCTTTGGACAAGAGCATCATGCTATATCATGAAAGCAGTGCTGGGAAAAAGCTGTTTGATGAAACTGACATTCTGATACAGAGGTTCCCATACCCAAGTCATTCTCAGGATAAACTACTTTGGATTTCCAGTCCTTTCATCCCGCTAATGTTCATACTCATGTTCTCTTCCATTGTCCTGTCCATCATGCGATCTATTGTGTTTGAAAAGGAAAAAAGATTAAAGGTAGTATCGCTTTCTGTTTAAAAAAATCTGTGCATATGTATGTATGTATATGTAGTGTACCTATGTACGTGTATGCACACACACACACACACACACACACACACACACACACACGGAGCCTGTGGACATCCTTTGGGAAGTAGGTTACCACCGTGTATGTATTCAGCATTGCTAGATATTGGTTCCATTTCAGCAGAGCATCAAGAGACCTGAGTGTAGAAGGATGGGTGCTGATGGTACTCACCACTTCCCAAGCGAGAAAGGCTTCAGGGACGAACAGGAAAGCAACATAGAAGCAAACTCTAATTTTGTAGGAGGAAGACAAAAGATTACTAGGTGATCTTCAAGTCTTTTATCCCTAGAGCAGCCATGAATTTCAAGTACAACCCAGTTCAGACATAAATTAACATAAGTCCCAACACCTAGTGGTCCATTAACATCAGAGTCCATTTACTTTCACAATGTTCAAGTTCTCATCAACAACAAAAAGTTGCTAAAAAAAAAATGAAGACGCTACAAACAGGAAAACAGTCCAAAGAAGCAAATTGATCATCAGTACTAGACTTAGGTAAGAAACATGTTGAACACAGGCAAGTTTCATAAAGTCCCACACCTAGAAGAGGAGTCTCATTCAATCAGATGGCTGCTATGGTAGAGAGAAGCAGGTTTCTACCCAGGGAGAAGCCTCCTGGTAGGTTATCCAGTCCCATGTGCTCTGCCCTAAATACCTGTACATCTGAGCAACAACTGAATGGACTCAGTAGGGTGTGTGTTTGTGTTTGTGTGTGTGTGTGTTTCTGTGTGTTCATATGGCAAAAATAAAGAAGTAGTCATGAATTTCAGAGAAAATAGACTTGGACACAGGAGGAGCTAGAAAGGAAAGAAGGAAAAAAATTATGTAAATACAATATTCATAATATAAAATTCTCAAGAAAATTAAAGATACATAGATGCTGGAAATATCAGACAGGTAGTTTAATTGTGGTTAATATTCTAAGCTCTGTAAATAGTGAATTATCCAAAATTCTTGGGGGTTGTGGGTATTTTTCACATTTTTATTTAGTGTATATACCACCCACATGTGCCATGGCATATGTAGAAGTCTGCAACAACTTACAAGAGTCAGTCCCCTCTACCATGTAAGTATTAGGAGTCAAATTCAGGTTGTTATGCTTGTCAGGCATGGCAAGCCGACCTACCTGCTGAGCCATCGCTCCAGCCCTAGAACTCTTCATAGCAATCTTAAGTTTTCAGATTCACTGGACTCATAGAGCTCACATAGAAGTATACATAGAATGTGCTTTTGTTGCACAATGGTAAAGATACAGAAGTGGTCAAAGCACACTTTATACTTACATGAAAACAGCTTTATGTATCCTCATAAATGAAGTTTTCAAAATAATATATCTCAACAGTACTTAGGAACGCCTCTAACAAGTTTATCAGTAGAAAAGTAAAATGAGGAAAGAACTAAAAAAAAAAATGAACACAAGACAGAATTATACAAACTGAAACAGAGAGGGAAGTGTGCAGTTCCAGATGAAAGCATCCAAAAGGATAGAACAGTATCAAATGATATAACACATACAATTGGATTCTGAATATTGAGAAAGCAAAGCAAAAGGAATTAAATACACTTGGAAAAGTTTCCAAAATTAATAATATATATTAAAACTCAGATGTACGAAACTCAGAGAATACAAAGATAAATATTGCACACACACACACACACACAAATATACACACACTCTTCCATATGTACATTTACAAAAGGATAAGGGGTAAAGTGCATAAATAACACTAAAGATGTGTGGGAAAACTCACGAAATAAATTTCAAAATAATAATTCAAAATGTTTTTCATTTCGTAAATCCCAGATGTAGTATTGAAAAAGATCTCTGAACTCAGAAAAACATATATATTTTAAGAGAAGTAAAGACCTTGCTTACTGCATAATCTTGATAGATTTCTAAGCCTTGATATTTCTCATTCTTAAAGTGAAGATAACATTAACCATTTTTATAGACTTTGTAGTAAAAATTCCAAAGTGGTGTGTGAAAGCATCATGAATCACCTGCCATATAAAATGCTTGACTTGTGTTGTCCTGCAGGAATACCAGCTCATAATGGGGCTTCAAAATTGGATCATCTGGATTGGTTATTTCTTCACGTTCTTCCCTTTATATGTCTTCATTATCCTTTTGATATGTATATTACTCTTTGTCCAGGCAAGTATCAGTTTCATGCTGCCTAATAGATATACATAATTAATTGAATATATAATATTCAATTTTTACTAGCTACAGAAATTTAAAAAAAAAATTAGGAGAAACAGACAAAATCCTTTTAGTGACATTTTTAACTCAAGTCTTTAAAAATATTTTTTTACCATATAACAATTTTTAAAACAATGTTTTGGTTTTATTGTTTTTAAAAATCTAGTGTTTTTGTGTTACTGTACATCCCAATTCTGACATTAAGGGTTTTTTGTGGAAATATGCACTATTTTTGACAATACTATCACTTTTATTTAAATTTAAACTGTCATCTTAAAAGTAAAATAGAACTCCATAGTCATCCAAGCTGTATTTCAGGTGTTCTATAAATACATATGACAAATATCTAACAGGTAGATGAGTTTCAATGAGTTTAGTCTGCTACACAGTCTAATGAAAGAGAGATATGCTGTGGACGTACTGTTCTCAGGTTTACAGGAGAATCAACTGGTTTGGGTTTTTGTTTTGCTGCCGAGTCTCTCAGCAAGACTTTAACTTGCTGTCTTTAAGTCTCATCAGCTGAGTGTAGTGCTGTTTCAGTAGGAACCATGCCTTTGTCTCTTACCTTGTGTTTATGTGACTTGACACTAGTTATAGTGTACTTATCTGACATTATGATTGTTTATTGTAGATTGTAGAGGAGCCAATCTTGCGCTACAGTGACTGTAGTTTCATCTTTGTCTTTCTTACATGTTATGCCATCGCATCCATATGCTTTGCCTTTATGGTTAGCACGTTCTTCACTAAAAGTAAGTCTGCACAGCAGAAGCCATGGCATGAAGTGAAAATACAGAGTTGGGGGGTGTTTGTCAGATACTCATCTGACAGGAGGTGAATGTCTAGAATTAAGAACTCAAAAACAAACAAACAAAAAAAGAATTGTATTTCTTTTTGCTAGTTTCTGGACTAGTAAATTCTTTACTGCTTTTCTGAGCTTTCCAATGTACTCAGTTGAGTATGTTTTTATGTTTTTAATTGTTTATGTTTTAACTGTTTATGTTTTAATTGGCTTTTTTTTTCTCACATACTGAATCCTAACTATGGCTTCCCCTGCCTCTACTCCTCCCATCTGGATCCACAGCCTTTCTGTGTCTCATTAGAAAGCAAACAGGCTTCTAAGAGATGATAATAAGATAAAATATGATGAGATAAAACCTAAACTAATATAATGGAGTAGGATAAAACAAACAGAAGGAAAAGAGCCCAGGAGAAGAAACAGAGACCCAATCATTTGCACCCTCAGGAAGCCCATAAAAAAACTAAACAGGAAGCCATAATATATATGCAAAGGAAATGTAATGTACAAAGATAGAAGAAAAAGTATATATAAATGAAATTTTTAAAATGGTAAGATAAAAAGGGAAAGCTCTGACATGACATTATGAGAAAAGGAACCTCCAAAGATGCCATTGGGTTTGCTTTGTGTTGACCATCTACCGCTGGGCATGCCCCCCACCCTTAAGAGTAGTGTGTTTCCCCCATAGACTCTTTTGTAGGAAACTAAATTTTCGTTTGCAAGTGTTTTTCAGTTGAAGATTGCTTATGAGTTAGGGCTGAAGGCTTGTGCCCACTTCTCCTTTCAGCTCCAGGACCCCATCTGGTACAAACCCGTACAAGGCCCTGTGCATGCTGCCTCAGTCTGTGTGTTTATATGTGTCAATCATGTTGAGTTAGAGGTCCTTGTTTTCTTGGTGTCTTCCATACCCTCTGGCACTTACACTCTTTCTACCTTCTCTTCTACAGGGTTTCCTGAGCCCTGTGGTGAGTGATTTGATGGAGACATCTCATTTAAGGCTTAGTGTTCAAAAGTCTCTCATTCTATATTCCTATTCCATTACTCTATACCTAGCCTCTGTTATATGGATTTTAGCTTGTGTATTAATGACTTTTTAGCCAACAATATCTACATCTATGCAAATACATACCATTTTTGCATTTCTGGATATAAGTTTCTTTACTCAGGGTAGTGTTTTCTAGTTCTGTCCATTTACCTGTGAATTTCTTTCTTTTTCTTTCTTTCTTTCTTTCTTTCTTTCTTTCTTCCTTTCTTCCTCCCTATCTTTCTTTTGTTGCTGCTGTTGTTGTTGTTGCTAGGAGTAATACTCCATGTTTTGTAAAGATAGCACATTTCCTTTATCCACTTGTGTATTGAGGAACATCTATGTTGTTTCCAATTTCTGGTTATTCTGAACAGAGGAGCAATAAATGTGGTTGAGCAAATTCCCTAGTGGTTGGATGAAGATCCTTTGGGTATATGCCTAAGAGAGCAGTGGAGCTGGAGGTAGATCATTTCCCAGCTTTCTGAGGAGCTGCCATCTGATTTCCACCATGGCTGTACATGTTTATACTTCCACCAGCAATGGATGAGTATTCCCCTTACTCAGCCAGGTGGTGATGGCACACGCCTATAATCCCAGCACTTGGGAGGCAGAGGC